>NC_047586.1:10187857-10789285 GCF_011004845.1 Esox lucius | reverse complement strand
GTATCAAATACTTATGCAATAAAATACAAATTAATTACTTAAAAATCATAATGTGTTTTTTTGTATTTTTGTTTTAGATTCAGTCACTTACAGTTGAAGAGTACCTATGATAAAAATTACAGACTTTTACATGCTTTATAAGTGGGAAAACCTGCAAAATCGGCAGTGTATGAGATACTTGTTCTCCCCACTGTATGTGCCAATATGTGGCTCCATGTCATCAAAAACCACTTGCTTTCAAAGATGAAATTTCATGACTAACAGAGGTATGTGTTTATACAGTACTTAAAAAGTATGCACATACTGATACAATGTTTTCTGATTATAAAGCAGGTGTTTCTCCCTTTCCAATTGCATTCAGATTATTAGCCAAATACCCAGCCTACCTGTTTGGTGCTGTAGCCTGTCAAACTAATTAAAAAAAATTAGCAGTATAATTACAGTATAACTACAGTACTACTAAAATAATCTTAGCAGTTTTTCATAGGACTATTTACAGACTATCATAGATGGACATTGGGAAGCTCAAAGTGAAATGTCAATTTTTTTTCTCAACAGAAAACCAATAAGAAAATCGCAGTTTAAATGTTAAGGAAAATTGTCCACTTGTCACATTTCTAAGGGGAATCAATCTCTGTCAACCAGCGTGGCATCATGGCAACCCTGGCCCACTGCTGTGATCTCAGACCCGTCAACAGAGCTCGTCACATCAAAGATTTATAACCCCAATGAAGAAGTGTAAAAGCTCACAGTGATGTTGTTGTTTTAGAGAATTGATTGAAGCTCAGACAGGGTTTTTTCTACAATAAGGGGTTGTGATCTCATACTATGCAAAGTTCTGTGCACTTAAAAGAGCATTACAAGTTAAGAATTCATCCACAAGTTGAAAATCTGCATACAAATCCACACCAAGAGCATAGTTTCAGAATTCCACAGCACTAATTGATCATTTTATGACACATTGTCATTTTATGATTATTTTTCATTTCATGTGAAGAAAACACTTGAAATGTCTAGTACGAATGTTTCAAAAGTTACACAAATTATAATACAAAAAGCAAGAAGAAACTTGTCTGCATTGTTGCAGCAATGCATTACAGTCAGAATGCATCCTGAATTGGATACAAACAGGACAGAAAAGTCTCAGGCAATGGCTGCATAAACAGTCAACCACACCACTGCCACCACCCACTGCCACCACCCACTGCCACCACCCACTGCCTCATTTATAGACTCTTTGGGTCTGATTTCTTTTTCTCTGGACAAAAGAAACTTATCAGCAATCTGCAGCTTCCTTACCACAAAGGATCGGGGGGAGTGATTTTCAGTTCAGGCTAGGCGACATTGCTGAGAGAACAAAGTAGGTCAGTCCGCCAATCGCGCCAGTTTATCAGTCTAGAAAATGACATTCTAGAAAGCATCAGAATCTATCCACTCATCTTTACCTGTGGTGAATGGGAAGAAATTGGACAAAGGGATGAGTGTTTAAGAAAGTGTGCTATACTTTCAGCTCAGTGCCACTATCTGCTGTTAACTCAAAGCAGCACTTCCAGGATATGTGCCAAGTTAATTAAACATCAGCTCTATCCTTGAGCAGCATGGAAAATCTAAATGACACAGTTATTTGATGAGAAATTAGGAAAAATGCGGCAGCAATTCCTACTGTTCAAACTCTTCTATTCTCTGCTATTCATTCTTCTGAAGGATGGTGATTCCATGCCAGGAAGGCCTAGAAATACTTTTGGTAGCTCAGCTTATTCTGGCAATTCACAGACACGTCATTAGGAGAAAGTATCTTCAATACGATTTTTACAAACCATTTAAATGTATATGCTGTCGTTAGGAGCCTATAATACAAAATGTTAGTGAATATATATACTCCTTATAGTTTACTCCAAAATAAGGAGTAGGATATATGTCTAAATTGTCATTGAAAAGTAAAAGGTGGATATTTAAAAGAACCTCTGATATATGTAAAGGTTCTTGAAATGTCCTGTGAATGGTGTATCATACTTGTACTTGACACCACCACGTCGTTCCCAGCGCTTGCCGAGAGCATGAAGCCTAGTTGTATACATTCCCGCCACCAAGCATCAATGCGGCACTTACAAAAGAAAACTGCATAATATTAACCAAAACTAATTTCACCCGGATGCAACCCTTATCAAAGGAGATTTTAATCAAGATAACGTAGATCAAACTCTGCCAAAATATCACTACCGTGTATTATGGCTTGGATGACTGGACAAATCCAAATCATGTTGAAAGCCCGCATTTTAGCACTCCATGTCAGCACAATGTACCCGAGCGACTCTGTGGCACGGCACACATAAAAGATTATAAGATCCTCAAATACATTACAAATTTGTTTCCAGCACTCTATTTTACCAACTAAGACAATGACCACACAATCACAGATTACATAGGTTAATCTAGCTTCACCGTACCAACTTGACTTAGTCACCATTCACTTTCAGGAGACCCCCCTTCACCTCATTGGCCGAGAAAACCAAACTAATGATCTAATTGGTATCGCTTCTTCACACTCACCCCTGTCATGCTGAAGTGCCATGGCCCACAAAAAAAGTTAGACTGCCACACTCACTGGACTCCAATTTCAGTCATTATTTGTACGGCAGAAAAACTACAACAGAACATGAGAAAATGTGCTAAAATTTTGAGTCAGCAAACGTTCGATTAATGGCCCAACACCCTGACCACTAGGGTATCTGCTGCTTCATACAGGTCAACTATCTTTTTATAGCAACACCAGCTAAAATTCTATGGAGAAATCTCAACATAATGTAATACAGTGGTACAGTACTGAATATGCAGCTATTTATCAAATATGCAATAATATATTAATCAATTCATTAGAAATTAGTTTAAAGAGTGATATCCTATTTTGAAAGGGCATAAAATGCTAGTTGTGTATACTTGATGAATGACATGCACGCCTGGTAAAAATGAATCTATTCTTTCGGAAATGTCATAGGCATCATCAACACAGTGCAAAAATAATAGACTCATTTTCAGTCAGCTACATTTTCCAGTGTCGATTAGCTGGTTAGAAATGTAATACCGCAACTACCAAACAGGACTTATCTGATTTAGCTGGCTACTCCTTGTACTAACAGAAAGCAATGTCTTTTGGAGTGCACAATCTAGAGTATAATGACACCAAAATGCCAGTACACATACAGGACACATGTACAGGTGTAAAAATTGCAAAAGCATGTCTACCATCCTTCTTCCAAATACAATTTCCATCATCATATTCCCTGAAAAATCAGTGACACCAAACATATTCCTGGGCATTCCTCAGGTGGAATCCCCTGAAGGAAATTGAAAATAGGGCTGCACAATATATCGTTTCAGAATTGACATTGCGATTTACGCATCCCCAATAGTCACATCGCAAGAACGTGCGATTTAGTAAGGTAAACATTTCAGTCTACAATATATATCTTTTTCAAATGGAAAACTAGCATTATATCTGTCTGATATAAGGTAATTTACTCTGATTTATGGGTTATTGATTACGCAGTTAATTATTATTATTTTAAACATGGAGTTCGTTGCTGCACTTGGTTGACATGCAGGCTCTACTTGTGCGTGATGAACTGATGAGGGAGGAACAGGCAAAAAAGGCCTAAATTCAGAATTTGGTTGCAAAAATAAATGCATCGTCAGTTATATGGAAATATTTCGGCTACAGACAGGATGTTGACCAAAAACAGGTACTTTGTCGAGAGTGCCTTGCAATTGTGGCGACAACACGAGGCAACACTACCAATTTGTTCGATTATTTAAGGCGGCACCACAAATCTTTGTATGACGAGTGAAAAGATTCTCAATGCCGTCCAAAGTAAAAATCTATTTCGGGTGCATTTGCCAGTATTATACCATACGAGAAAGGTTCCAAACGGCAGAGAGAAATGGCAGATTCAATAACATTTCACGTCGCTAAAGACATGGTACCAATTAACAAAGTTACCAAAGAGGGTTTTAACATTATCTGGTCGCTTGACAAGCGGTATGTAATGCCATCACGCAACTATCCCATCCCAGAGCTGTACAAGAAATGCAAGGCACAAGTTGAAAAAGAGCTGTCACAAGTGGAATAGTATACAGCAACATCAGACTTGTGGTCCAGCCGGACAACGGAGCCCTACATAAGTCTGACCGTACACTTTATTAATGAGGACTTCCACCTGAAAGGTCGCTGTTTGCAAACTGCATTTTCCCAGAGGATCATACAAGTGAGAACATCGCAACAGGGATGAGAGAAGCTTTAGCCGTCTGGGGCCTAGAGCGAATATGGTGAAGGCTGCACCTGAACAAGTGGACCAGATTGCAGTGCTTTGGCCACAGACTGCATCTTGCAGTTGGTAAGTTATGCCCAACTGCGCATTATATTTTACTACTGTTGCTATTGCTAAACTATTACTGTTACATATTATTACCTAGCAACCTGTTCTGAAATATTTTTTATAAATTGTAGAGGATGGGGCTGGGGAAGAATGAAGGATACAGACTGAGTCAGGTTGATAGCCAAAGCTCTTTCTGAAGACATCCTGTATTTTTTCATATCGCAATGTATGTCGCAGAAAAACAAAATATCGCAATGTCAGTTATTTCCAATATCGTGCAACCTTACTTGAAATACATGGAGATAAAGGGATGAGCTCTTCCGGTGCGACACAGCTGCAGAATCTTCCCACTCATCAGTTTTTCCATCTTGATTACATGAAAGCCCTCACATGCTTTGAACCACCAATTCCTACCTACCCAGAGAGACATTCATGTTTCACTTAGTTCCAAAAGTAGTACGTTGAGGGATTCCGATTATCTCAGTAAATGTTCTTACTTACTGTTAAACACCTCCAGGTTTATCTACTACATTAGGGAGACTTTACAAGCCAATTGAGTTTGCCATAGAGCAAAAAAGTACCATGTTTAGTAAAGCAAAGTTTTGTTAACTTACATGGGCACCCAAAAGCACTTTTACCATAGATTTCACTGAATTATCCTTTCATTTGCCAAAAAGAGCAGTTCTTTACTTAGATGTTATGACAGGGTTTCATCAATAGAATTTTGTAGATTGACGTGGATATTGCAAAGCTTTAGACTACTGTACAGCAGAGTTTGTTAGCTCCAGCACTGATTGAAGAATATTGTGCCTTTCAAAAGATAAATATTTCCCAGTGAAATGTCAGAAAGCAGGGACACATTATTGACCAATGAATGATAATACAATGAATAAATATAATGAACAGAAGATGAACAATCTTAGGGAGTGTTTCCTAGCCACTGAAATCCAATACTACTGTTGTTGGCTCCTTGGGGTTTAAGGCCGGGTTTCTATGTAAAGCACTTTGTGACAACTGCTGTTGTAAAAAGGGCTTTATAAATAAATCTGATTGAACAATGCAATATCTTAAATTAGGATATTAGGAAGTTACTGTTATTCAACCCAATCCCAGTCCTTAAGAACTTTGTACAGTATAACTGAACTTTGCAGGTAGTAATCATCATGAGAATAAGAGACAGAGGTAGATGAGACCCGGAGTTGGAAAACATTTACTCTGGTGCCGTCTATGGCTCTATACTAATATTGGATGCGAGAAGCATAAAGGTCAGCACCACTGTTGAGGTACAGGTGTGCCTCCAGACCTTTCCAAGTTTCCCTACGCCTGGCTAGACCCCCAAGGTATCAGAGGCTAAAACAGTAACTCCTGTCGTTTTTTTCTTGACAGTTGAAACTCCATGCGTTAAAATGCAAAATTGATTCAGTGGAGTCAACAACATAATTATACTGTATGTCACCATGTTGTTTTGCTTGACATACTTGTTTACTTATATTATCTAGTGTAAAAGAAGTGTTTGGTATCATGCCCTAAATTGCATGTTGAAGTGAAAAATCTCCCTTCTCGAATGCATTGTTGAGGAGTGCATTAACATAACATCGGCTGGTTTAGACAAGCTTGCTAACTAAACTTTCCCCATGTTACTGATTTGCTGGATCATGCTATAAATCTCAGAAACTTTCAAAATGCATCCCAAGTCAACCTCAATTTATTCAATTATATGGATGTTGTCTGTACTTCAGGCTGTATTTTAGCTATTTTTAAAGCTGCTTATTATAAAATTCTGCAATGTTGCATTTCATTATTCCTTCTTACAACAGTTCTGGGTGAATCCCAACATATTTAAGCATACTAGTGGTAGTATATATCATAGCATTATAGAAATGCACCTTTGGAAAGTAAAACAACTCTGTTAAACTGCTGCTATATCTGTTGCTATAAACATGCTTTCTATTTGTTTTATTACGACTTAAGTTGTTTTAAAGTGACAATTGTGCAAGATTATGAAAAACACTACTTAAAAAGGTAATAAAACACTTGCATTTAATCCCAGAACTAGATTTTAATAAATCTGGATTAATCAATATAATAATAGGCAGATCGATGATCAAAAATGCTCGTAGTTCTTCTCAGATTCCTGGGGTTTCAAGAAATTCTGGTTGGATGATTCCTGGATTTGTGTTACCTCCTAATCCTCTTCCTTTCAACCTGAACTATTCAACACTACGGGTCCCCCACTGATGACGGAGAGAATGCGCGAGTGACAATAGAGAAAGACACGTTTTTCCCATTCAACACATCCCTCTTTTTCCAATCCACTGCAGTGACGCAGGAAAGAAGCTTGGACTAGCTACCAGGTTCACCAGCACCTAATGACCACAAACCAGCAGCATCCATGCCACACATCCCATTCTTCTCTTCCTACATCACACATGGGCACCAGGATGTGTATGACAAACGACCTTCATTCAACAAAGCCTGTATGACGTCTGAGAGGGTGTTGTCTCTGGATCCATACACAGCTAAGTGCAGAGCTAGTCCTGCGGCACTGTGACAATAACTGGCCCAAACTGTAATCATTGGGAAGCATTCGAAGAGAGTCTGACTCAGAAATATTGATGCAGAGCCAGAGAAAATTATGTTCCCTTTTCAGTGGAATTGTCAGCTTGTAATTGCTGGGGTGTGGAACTGGGAAAGACTGTGGCAGTGGCTGTTGGTTGTTCAGCTGGATGGAAATTCTTTGACTCCGGTCAGAGCTCAGATCAGAGTGTGTCTGAACCTCCCGGTGGGCCAGCTGGCTTCCATATTATGAGCTTGATAACCAAATGATGCATCCTCAATACAGAAACAATTGGTGAGCCTTTAAAATTAAGGCAGTATGTTGGGGAAGTGGGCAAAGTTGTAGTGTTTCACTCTTTGAAGACTACTCCCTCTCTGGACAAAGTACAGACAAAATTATCATTTCAAACTTATCTTTGACTGATACCAATCAGATTTGGATGTTATACAGTGCTGCTGACTACATGGATGAAGCCTGAAACCTAACAAATTAGCAAGAAGACTGCTCAATTCCTTCATGACCAGGAATATTTCCTTTGTGGATTTAACACAATTTGACTTCTTAAATCAATTAGGCCACTACTTATCAGATTTTCTTAATTAAGTGATAATGGAGTCTACCACACAAGAAAATGGTGTGCATTCCACCTTATGAATTTTTGAGAGAAAATGTACTGTAATGTATACTTGTGAAAAGCTCATGCTTTAATTGGCACCTCCAGATGTCATGCCTCTGAGCACTGCAGTGTAAACTCAATTGTCTCGCTTAGCTAAATGGTTCTATAAGTCCTCTCAGTAGAGTGATGCTTTTGAAACAGCTGAAAGGTACGGTATATGCATTTTCCTAATATTGGCTACAGTCCAGAGTAAAGAAGCTATGCAAGTAAGCAGCAGGGAATTACACCCCAGTAGAGAATAATCAGCCATGGCGTGCTTATATATCAATAATCTTCTATGACATTAATAACATTAACCTTGGAATGTCCTAATTTAATTTCAGTCCATTTGTCTTAGCAAAACATGGACATTAAGCTAGCAACACGTTTTCATGAGAGGATGCAGAAATGCTAATTTGCTAGCATACCTTGCAATGCAGCCAATTATAATATGAACAAAAATGTATGATAACACCATTACTATACCTTTATATTCATGTAGTTTGGGTAAAACTGCAATATTGATTCAGCTAACTTCATGAAGCATGGAGTGTTAGTTACCTAGCTATCTAGCTGGAGTTCACGGTATGCTAGTGAATCGTTTTATTATTCAACAGTGTAATACGATGCATGTTAAAATAAAATTTGCTTGCATTGTGTAATTTGCAGCCTACTCTTACAGGATGTGGCTGTTTGTGCTTTGGACCAAAAGAGGATGTAATGGGAAACTAAACATTTATTTACATGATTATATTCAAATTGAAATGTTGTCCTGATGCCTCTTTTAAATAGGAAAACCCCAAAGAGATGAAGCGACCTTTCAGATCAGCAGATAGCACTCTAGAAAAACCATACTATATGTGGTTTGGAGTGTCAAACTAAAATCCTTTGTGTGGGACAGATTAAGGCACTCTATGAAAGCCCAGATAAAACGTATGAGAAAGTTTTATTGATTCAGCATTTAGCCAAGCTCTATTGTGGTGTCAGATACAACATGAAGCGCCTCTTATCTGCATGGCCTGGGTTGAGGGGGAGTGCATGGCAGTCATACAGAGTTAATGGCTTATCTGTCATCTGAGTCTGGGAACAGTTGCTCAGTTTTCTCTGTTGGCTTATTGGTTGGAGATCTGAACAGGCCAGTAGTAAATCATACAATTTATAAAAAAAAAGGAACTTCACAAATCAATGCTTTGTCTGCTGGGATTGTTCCAAAGTGTTTCTCAAAGCAGTGGTTGCTTTATCTGGCAGAAACCATAAGCATCTGGGTTTGAATAGCAGAAAGCATAGGCAAATCCAGAAATGCCAGCTCCTATTAATTTTATGCATCCTATGTTAGGTTATAGCAGAGGAAATTACACCCAGTAGTTAATTTAATTAAGTTGCCTTGTGACTGAGAGTATGATGACCTGGCGGGTTCTGAGATGAAGGTTACAGTAAATGTTTAAAATGACAGGTAGGACACTGACAAACTAAAATCTGAGAAACACTAACCCTAACATTGTCTTGAAGTGTGCGTGTCTAGAGACATAGTGAACACATTGAGGCTCAGAGCTAAGCCCGGATCAACATGGCAGCGTTGCTATTGCTGAAAAAAGTTTGTCTTTATAGCCTACATTTTAAAACAAACATTTCTCTAAAATACATATGAAAACATACAGTGAGGGATTTTTTATTTTTTTTTATCCCTTGCTGATTTTGTACGTTTGCCCGCTAACAAAGAAATGATCAGTTTATAATTTTAATGGTAGGGTTATTTAAAAACAACAAACAAAATCATCCAAGTCATTGCCAAACGTCAGCCTTGAAACCTTAATAACTTGCAAAGAGGAGTGGGACAAAATCCCTCCAGAGATGTGTGAAAACCTGGTGGCCAACTACAATAAACATCTGACCTCTGTGATTGCCAACAAGGGTTTTGCCACCAAGTACTAAGTCAAGTTTTGCAGAGGGGTCGAATACTTATTTCACTCATTAAAATGCAAATCAATTTATAACATTTTTAACAGGTGTTTTTCTGGATTTTGTTGTTGTTATTCCATCTCTCACTGTTCAAATGAACCTACCATTAAAATTATAGACTGATCATTTCTTTGTCAGTGGGCAAACGTACAAAATCAGCAGGGGATCATTTTTCTTTCCCATCATTATATATAGGTTTATGAATATGAATAATTGGTGAGAAACAAATATTAAATACAACATTAAATCATTCTTCTTTTCACAATCACACTTTCCTTTAAATTGAGACACTGCGAATAGCCCTCAAGGGGTTACGTTTCAGGCCTTACACACCCCCTTGCATCACCTATACAGCCCTGTCACTTGAGTTCCTGGACCCATCATAACGAATGTTGTTTCTGCCTGTGTATTAGATGTGTCAGTAGACCAGGTGCCCTCCTCCAGGTGGACCAGGAGTCAGTGAAGACAGATGATGTCCTGGAGTCTTAACTCCACGGCCAGACACCGCATCCCTGGAGAGGTGGGAGTGGACGGTTGTTCAGGTAAAAAGCAACACACACACCATCACTTTCTCTCTCTCTCTCTACAGAAAGAACAAGTGCTACTGTTTGGTTTTGCCTTCCTCACCTCATCAGGGTGGATCCCTCAATCTTCATCAATACCTAATAACTAATATCAATCTTTATTAATAGAGCGCACACGCCCTGATTATCAAATGTTACACTTGGGTTTGCAAGCATCGTGGTCTTAACATAGTTTATTCTGAAACATTCCATATTGGAAGTCAGCGAGTAGGAGTCTATGTAGTCACATTAGTAGTTCATTTGTTAATTGTCTGGCGCAATAAAAAGGAGCCTGCCGAGGAAACGGACTTGGGAGTCCTCATCCAGACCGTTTCTGGGAACTTTGAAAAGTACATCATCCTACATGCCCCGAAAACATTAACTTTTCCAATGGTCTGAAGTAAAGCACGGAGGTCATGCAAAAGATCATCGCTGATGCAGGTTCATTGCCTGCGGGATATGATTCTCCATGTATTGTATATGGACTCTTCACTGACATATGGCAGTCTTCCGTGGCCCAAGGCAGACTTTGCAGGAAGTGAGAAAATACGTGGTTTATGCCATTTAACTTTAGAATAACTATTGGAATGGAGATGTTCATGTTTCCAATTGGAAATTTAACGGAAATGTTCACTATATTTTTTACGTTTGTATGGTAGAGTTGGGGTCACTGGAGCCTGAAATGGCCGACTGTGCAGAAAGCACTGCAGGATATTGCTTTTTGTGGGGCACTATGAACCTGGACATCTTACAGGTCATCAGACATCCAAATGTATGCTACCAGTCATTGAATTGTGCTGTCACATACACACATTTTACATCGTTCGGCGAAAAAGCACCTTTTCTGTTTATATTGTTATCCATCAACACTCTAAGGACTGATGAACAACCAAGCCAGCTCAATATGGCTCAGCATTACTTAGCACACTGTCTAGTAGAGCCCTGAATCATTCATAGGCAGTGGAATACATTTCATCCTGGTGAAAAAAATGCCTCCCCCTTTCTCTCTCTGACAAATGTTAAAACCTTACACACACACACACACACTTACAGCATGGTAACAAACTGCAAATCCTATGTCAGACAACAATTCTCCAAGTGTTGTTTGGCCTTTTGGCATATTCACTAACACAGGTATTATAGACACCCACTTAGAGAGTCAGCCATAATGTTACACTGTCCATCTATTAAAATACCTAAATATGAGCTCTTGCATAGAAGAACCTGAATGCAAATTGATACTTCATTAAATGATCTGGCTACAACTGGTTCTAAACAGAATCACGAAATGGTTAGTGATGTTTGAAATGCATTATGGACCTGGCCATGTCAAATTGTTACCAAAATACATTTTGGGGCATTGAGAGCATCACTATAGTGCGTAGACTACAGAACGGTAAAAGGGCTTTGTATGGTGGTACGATATACTTAGCATTATGTGGGTGGACTATAATTGCTTACCAAGGCAGGGAAATCAGAAAATTGAGGCACTTTGTTACCTTCCTGATTGACAGACCAAATTTAACATAAAGAAAAAGATTGTTGCCGTGGCAACTCCACACAGCTTCCTCCGCAGAGAGAGGTGCTGGAAAGAGCCAAGCCGTCGAGTCCTTTTCATGCATGTAATTTACTTTAGCTGTTAACGCACTAAACATAAAAATCTAATTGGGTTAATATATTCATACATATACGCATTACGCAGAAATCAGTTGATTTGACTAATTGGCGTTATCAAGGCCACTAAGTTCCAGGCCAATTAAAAAAAGTTAGAATAACATGCTCTGTCGCAAAGGGACAAAATGAGTAGGTATACCTAATCGAACTGCTCTAATGGTAAGACCAGCAACCACAGGCAGGCTATTGAAGTTAGCAGACTGGGAATAACACAATTATAACACGATTACATGTCATAACACTTATCTGCATTTCAGATCACCAAAGTGTGTTGACATCACACTTGTCTAGAGCGCATTCATCCATCTACAATTCTACATGGTCTCTGTCCCCTTACTCTTCAATCATTGACATTCTCCCCTATGTTCAGATCCTACCACATTTCAACCTTAAATTCCACAGCCATGCTGATGATAGACCTTCAACCTTCACAGTTTAGTTTTAGCCCTGAACTAGCTTACCTGATTCAACAGGTAAGGGCCTGTTAATTGGTTAATAAGCTGATTCAGGTGTGCTAGCTCTGAGATAAATCTAATAGATGGAATGGCTGGGGGGTCCCCAGGAGAGGGTTGAAGATCTAGTTAAGCACCAAATTTCACAAAACCACCACTGCCTCACTGAATACTGACACTCAGCAATAAAAACTTGGATGCACCAGAGCTTTCTCAAACTCAACAGGGAAAAATTTGAACTCCTACTCATAGGCACCCTGGCATCCTCATCATGGATGGCACCACAGTCTCTTCTTACCCCATGCACATGGGGGGAGTTTCATCCTGAAATTCATCCTGGATTCAGCCCAATGCTTTAACCAACACATACCACAGACTGTCAAATCTGCATTCGTCCATCTCCGCAGCATAGGATCATTCCTAACTCAGTGTTCAGCAATCAGCTCTGCTACTGTCTGCTTTAAAAGACAGAGGTGAGAAGAGGACAAGGAAGAGAAGACGTTACCCAGGGTTTGTGTGGCTGTAGGACTACTCTAGCATATGGGTTGATTGTTAAAGTCTCGGTGGGGCCGCAAAGTCTTGCCAATGTGAGAAAGATAAATCTTGTAAAGCTCCTGGATATAACAAATCAGACTGTCACTAATCCATTCCATATTTTGGCCATGCACTCAGATTGGCTAGATAATACTGCCTAGAAAATGCTGGCTTCCCTCTACTATGCTAACAGAGGATGAATATTGCCAGGTGTTTTTTCAGTCTGACAATGTACAGTGGATATAAAAAGTATACACACCCCTGTTAAAATGCCAGATCTTTGTGATGGAAAGGAATGAGACAAAGATAAATAATGTCAGAACCTTTTCCACTTTTAATGTGACCTATAATGTGAACAATTCAATTGAAAAACAAACTGAAATCTTCAAGGGGGAAAAATGAAAAATAAAAACCTTACAATAACTTGGTTGTGCACACACTCTTATAACTGGGGATATGGCTGTGTTCAGAATTAACCAAACACATTCAAGCTCATGTTAAATAGAAGTCATTACACACCTGCCATCATTTAAAGTGACTCCAATTAATCAAAGTTCAGCTGCTCTAGTAGGATTTTCTCAGTTGTATCTCAGAGCAAACCCATGGTCCACAGAGAGCTTCCAAAGCATCAGAGGGATCTCATTGTTGAAGGATATCAGTCGGGAGAAGGGTACAAAAGAATTTCCAGGCATTAGATATACCGTGGAACACAGTGAAGACAGTCATCATCAAGTGGAGAAAATATGGCACAACAGAGACATTACCAAGAACTGGACGTCCCTCCAAATTGGATGAAAAGACGAGAAGAAAACTGGTCAGGGAGGCTTCCAAGAGGTCTACAACAACATTAAAGGAACTGCAGGAATTTCTGGCAAGTACTGGCTGTGTGACAACAATCTCCCGTATTCTTCATATGAATGGGGTATGGGTTAGGGTGGCAAGACAGAACACTTGTTATAGTCTGGGAAAATGTGTTATGGTCTGATGAAACCAAGGTTGAACTTTTTGTCCATAATTCCAAAAGGTACGTTTGTGCAAAAACAACACCCAAAGAACACCATACCCACAGTGAAGCATGGTGGTGGCAGCATCATGCTTTGGGGCTGTTTTTTTTCAGCTGGAACTGGGGCCTTAGTCAGGATGCAGGGAATTATGAACAGTTCCAAATACCAAGCAATTTTGGCACAAAACCTTCAGGCGTCTGTTAGAAAGCTGAAGATGAACTTCACCTTTCAGCACGACAATGACCCAAAGCACACATCCAAATCCACAAAAGCATGGCTTCACCAGAAGAAGATTAACGTTTTGGAATCGCCCAGACCTGAATCCATTTGAACATCTGTGGGGTGATCTGAAGAGGGCTGTGCACAGGAGATGTCCTTGCAATCTGATAGATTTGGAGCTCTTTTGCAAAGAAGAGTGCGCAAATATTGCCACGTCAAGATGTGCCATGCTAATAGACTCCTACTCAAAAAGACTGAGTGCTGTAATAAAATCAAAAGTTGCTTCAACAAAGTATTAGTTTAAGGGTGTTCACACTTATGCAACCAGGTTATTGTGAGTTTTCAGTTTGTTTTTCAATTGAATTGTTCACGTTATAGGTCACATTAAAGGTGGAAAAAGTTCTGACTTGATTTATCTTTGTCTCATTCTTTTACATCACAAGAACCTGGCATTTCAACAGGGGTGTGTATACTTTATATATCCACTGTAGGTGGATTTGTGTGGATGAGATAAATACCAAGTACCTGACTTCCTGTGGGTGCATGTTAGTAAATATCTTAAAGTTCCCTGTGTTAACTCTTGGTCTGCCTTATTCGCCATGTAGTGCTGGGCTGCTTCCTTTCATTGCCCTGTTGTTGCCTCATCTGTAGATTTGCTAACACTACCAAGATGGCTTACAGAGAAGGACTGCCTGACTGCAGTCCAGAGGAGAAAGGACCACTGGCATACAACTACTCTAACAGTATACAATCCTATTCAATCCTAGTCCATATATTCTGTAGTGCTGACGTTAGTACTAGTCCATATATTCTGTGGTGCTGATGTTAGTACTAGTCCATATATTATGTAGTGCTGATGTTAGTACTAGTCCATATATTCAGTTGTGCTATTCTGTCCTTTCCACATCTATTCCCAGTCTGTTGTGCCTGGTAATAAAATTCACCTGTCGTTGCCTCTTTCCCTTTTGTGTGTGTGTGTGTGTGTGTGTGTGTGTGAGTGTCTGTGTGTTATAGACTTCGGAGCTGATGCCAGAAAGATTAAGGTATCTAGCTGCTGATGTTCCTCAGTGAGAATCAGTCTGGATGAGTCACCAGCCCACAGCAAAGCCTTGATGTAGGACACAGAAGAGAGGAGTTCCCAGCTAGCATCCTCTCCGTACAACAGCAGCAACCTTAAATTCAAAATCTGTTCTACCTTAGCATCCATCAAAAAGGCACAGCCCACTAAATTTAAACCCACCGCATGCCAGTAAGAAAACACAAAATCAATCATGTCAGCTTAAGACAGGTCTTAACTTGTAATCCCACTGCTTGACTACATATAATCTGCACTATCATTTAGTTCTTTTTACCACCCATTCGGACTAGTTCCTGTTTACCTGCTTGTCATTCACAGCGGCTGTATTAATACATCCTCCTCATGCAGATTCCAGCCTGTCTACCCAGACACATGGTTCCCCACTGATGTGTTCAACTCAGTCAGAGGTCTGTGCTGAGGGCAGGCAGCTGGCGAGCAACTTCTGGGAGATCTTTTTGTCCTGCAAATTATTTCATAATGATTGTCTCTCTATTTTATATGCGCAGTGAATTGTGATAAAACCACTCATTCTGGATGTGATTTAGTTTAGGGCACTTAGTAATTATAAAAGCAAGTATAAAAGCTATTTAACAGCCTATTGCCTGTCTACATAGTCAAATTGTTTTATCTTGTTTGGTGCATTTTCATCTCAACTGTTTAGTACTTTAACAAGCCCCTTCTTCCAGTTGTCCTCTGCACCATTTGTGATGCCTGTCTGACGTAGACCTGATGAGGCCTTGACAGACCCAGTCTTTTCAGCTCGTGTGCCCACACACTTTGAAAATACATATAATCTGCTAACACATTCCAAGGTTATCAATGCGCAGACACTCAGGGGTACAGAAATCACCTCCTCAGCCACAAAGCAAGGCTGTCCAGAATGGCCAAAACAGCTTCCTAGCTAAAGTACTCCTAAACAGACCCGCAGTCTGGAAGCCACCTATTGTAAACCAACTTATGAGACAGTGATTCTTATTTGGACGATCAGAAAATATTTTTTAAATCCAGCAGTAGATTTTATAAATCTACGCATATTCTCTTTGGAGGTGCTCAAAAAGCGGGAGGTTTGAGAGAAAGAACCAGCCATCGTGACGGATAAGGCTGCTAATATGATACACGTTGTGGCACTGACGGACGTTGGCTGGGTCGCACACACACTAAACTTAACCTTGCAGGCTGCTCTCAAAACTTCTAATGATCGAACGCTTAGTGGGGTGAGGCGCATTGAAACCTATTTTCACTGTAGCACTATGACCAGCCATGTGCTTAAAGGCAAGCAGAAGTTGCAAAACCTGTCTATACACAAGGTGATGATTGACATGGTGACCCAGTGGAACAGTGTACTGGAGATACTAGAAAGGTTCCTGGAGCAGTAGCCAGCCACCTCAGCAGCCCCGCTGTCACTAGTGATGTGCAGTTCATGAACAATTCATTCCTTCTGAATAACTTTTTACTTACTCAAAAGTAACAACTCCTATATGCTACACAAGCTACAGGGTTCCCGGGGCAGCTCGTAGCCTTCATTCTCAGAAAACCTCTCTTATTAGCAATATTTGTAATTATAATTCAATCCAAATCAAATCGAAACTGAATACAATTTTGAATTGAAACCTTGTGAATCGACATTGATACTCGGGCCTATTTTCGTCACTGCCGAAGTTGACCCATCATAACAAAAGGGCTCAGGCTTCTGTTACTAGACTTAGTGTTGCCTTAAGAAAAGAAAAAATGTAGCACAAGAAGGAACGAACTGCAGATTCAAATTCGCCACCCAATGTCATAATATATGCACACACTGTGGCAATTTGGAAGCGTTCGATCAAAACGACAAAGCACACCCAACCTTTAACCACAGCACCTCCTTTAGGTTCCACCGTGTGGCCAAAGTATAGGGAACTTCCATTATTTGTCCCTGTTAAGCCAGCTGTGAAATTGTGTATGAGCTGTGGTCCAGTCCTGCCACCCTTTACCCAATCCAACCCTGCTATCATTCACATCACGACGCAAAGAAGCAATCACGCTCGGGGATGCATTCATGGACACACAGATAAACATATATCTACACAGAGAACTCTGCACACACACGTTGTAGAAATACACACAGGAGGTCACGTGTGTAATGAAGCCTCCAGCAGACAAGTAAGAGGAGGAAAATTAGAAGGATTTGGGAGTTGCCATGTGACAGAGTAAGATGAAGGGGTGAACAGTACAGCATTCCACCTGAACCTCCTTCTCTTTCTTTCTTTCTCCAAAGCACTATCTGAGCTGGCCGTGCAGAAATGCAAAGCTGATTGTTTCTTATGCCTTCAGGGTGCTTTGTCTCTGAAATAAAAGTGTGCTCAAGCACATCAAAAGTAATGTTTCTCGATCCACCACTCAGAGGTGGGCAGCTTCAGGAGAGTACCTCTTTACCAGCCCCTAAGCAACACCAAAAACAGTAAACACATTTATTCTGAAGCAATTTGCTGTTTTTAGCTTCTGAATGTTGATTTCAAATCACTATGGATGCTTCCATCTACACACATTATTATCACAGAAACATTCCAACATAACTGCCGAAGGCTACCTTAATAAATCTTGACAAGATAACAGCCTAGTTTTAAGCCCATGTCTGGCATAGACAGTGAGAGAAACAGTGACAGATTAGACCCAACTGAACGTGACCCAATCCTTCCCTCCTCTGTCCAGTACTGGGATCCAGCATCCGGCTCCATTAGACCTCATGAATTCAACCAGGACGTTTTATTATGTGTAGTTGAGGGCCAGAGCGGGAGGATCAAAGCTGGGAAGATTACTGCTGAATGTCCAATTTGAGCCAGGTCAGAACAGAGGAGAACAGAGCAGACTTATAGCAATGAGCAGAGGCTCGGAACAGTGACTTCCCCTAGAAACAGTAGTGTTACTCCTTTTAACTAGACTTCGCTCCTCTCTTCTCCTGAAACGCATGCACGCACAGATTTAGAGTCCAGGCACGTACCCGGATTTGGCAAACGCTTGCACGCATGGAAATGCGCGCGCGCACACACACTATCAACCTCTGTGGTGGAACTACAATGTATCCTGTCCTATTGACTTCTGACAAACTGAGAAGTCTAATCAACGATGCTATAGCCACAGAGAGACATGGACAGATTGGCTTTAATGTTCTATTCTAGGGCCTAGTGCAGAGTGGGTATAGATTACACAGAAAGGTAGACTGGTGTTTCTAGTTGTCTGTATAAAGCTGAGAGAGGCCGGTGAATTCTTCAGGGATGAAAGTGAAAAGGCGGCTCAAGTCAAACTAAGGCCATTAATTTGTGCAGTATGTGTTTTAATTAAAATGATATATGTATATATAAGCATAAAAATAGGATGAACTGAAGTGAGTATGAAAATTGCGGAGGCTGTGGCAAAGCCAGTGGAAAATGTACACAACCTAAAATGTTCCACACTTTAAATTGAAGACCATACAATCTGCATTGTTGATTATGCAATGGTTACAAATATAGTACAACCAGTTTCCAAAAAAGTTGGGACACTGCGTAAAATGCAAATAAAAACAGAAAGCAATGATATGAAAATAATTTCTCTTTACAGTATATTTGATTGAAAATAGTACAAAGACAACATATCAAATGTTGAAAAGAAATGTTATAGTTTTTGGAAATATACATGCCCATTTTTTTCATTTGAGGTTTACAACACGAACAGAGCAAATACAGAGGGGTTGGGGTAAAGGCACTGGAGTCCATCTCTGTTCAATTCTGTCTTCATTCCAAAGCAATTTGAAGTTCCAGCTTTAGGTCTTAAGTTAGAAAATAACTCTAGAAACAATTTGGGGTGTATATCATCCACCTTCTGCCAAGAGAGGCGTACACAATAAACTCAATGATTGAATTGCATCCTTTAGAACATTAGAGGTGATAATACTGGGAAATTGGAATTTAGATTGGTGAACACAGGACTTACGTTGAGCTAAACTTAACTCATTTGATTTCCGAGCTTAAAGTATCCAGCAAAGTGACCTCTGGTTGATTTTACACTAAACTATACTAGCAGGATCTGGACAGTAGTGACCACTGTTCTATTGGCTGTGTTAAAAATATAATTCCTAGAGCTAAGCCAGTGACCTTGATATATTTCTATTCATATGTCTGATGATGCTGGATGTGGTTGAGGAAATGAAGAAAGATCTCTAAAGAAAACTGTCACGTTTTAGCCAGTTTACAGAAACTGAAGTCCTTAATGCCTTCTTAGCCAAGGAGTCAACAATTGTAGCTTGGTTTACCAGTATGCACTGCACGATTTTGAGATTTCTTATATAACTATATAGCTCTCTAACATGAACTTTTCTGACATTACAGAAGTCACTCTTAGATTTAAAATGACTGCTAAATGGAGAAAAAGAAATTGAAGAAACGCAACATTTTCTGGGTTTCATGAATCAGTCATACGTACTCTTGATTAGGATGTGACAAACGGACAAAACATCACTATGTAAACTGATGATATCATAAATAACAAGCAATAAGTTAGTTTACCAAGACTTGGCTGCCGTCTCCACTCCTGCTACTGATTGCTTGTAGGTGTTGCCGACAGTTTCAATAGAAACTGTACCCCAAATCCTACTTCCCTGCGCTCCACCAGACTCCCCTCTGTGATATACTTTATATAATATCTGAATACACACTTGAAAAGACAAATATATATAGTGTTAAAACTGCCATGTTGTCCATTTGAGCAGCCAATGCACACTACAATGTCCTCCCTATTAGCAACCTAAAATATACAAGCAATATATTTATTCTTTACATAGGCCTATTAACATGTTACATATTTATAAAGAATTCTGAAACTCACCTGCTTTATAATTAATCACGGTCATTATTAGCGTTGTCTATTGTCGTTGTTATGCTATGTTGTTGTTAATACAGACTACATAATGAAACAGAGCTGTATATATTACAGGCTTGTTGCGTTGTTTTCCCACATCCTTGCCTTGACGCCACATCGTTTATCTCCCACTCTCGACTTCCTTCAGCTGTACTCGGCTCTGCTGCTGTCGCTGATCCAGCGTCTTCACGTTCGTATATATTTATGTTGTTACTGACCTAAATATGTTAATTGTAAATTGTTTACACAATGCTTTTTGGTGATAGTACATTCCCTAATCTGATATCTTTAAACAACAATCTGTAATTGTAGGCTACTAGAAGACATAAAAGAAAATAATATGCGGATTGGATGTAGTTTGAGGTTATAATGATCTATTGAAATATTTTGACATGCTTGGTTGTAAAAGAAAACTAGGATCCATTTGTTTTTCAAACGTTACTCATCTCTGCAATGTCAGGACCAGTGTGCTCCAGTACGCAAAGTTGCCAGATTTCATTGACAGTAAACCGTAATTCTCCCTCAGACTCCAGATAAATAGACCCGCCCAGACCCATAACAAATAGCCCAATTGTGTAGGAACCACTCCACCTGGCAACACTGGCAAAATGGAAAATGTTTCCCCCTACCGTCACATTAGCTGCAGTGTTTTGTTGGTATTTTATTTATGAGCGCAAAATCATGTTTTACCATGCCGGCACATAGAGGCAGTGGGATATTTTGGGAAGGCGTTCGCCTTTGAGGTTTGAATGCAGGAAAAACCCTAGACTAGACTCCTTTACAGAAAGAGACCCCTGTTTATCTTACAATAGTAGATACGTCTGATTTGGATTTAGGGGCTACAAACTAGATGCAACTTGAATCAAATGACCCAGTGAAAGAATCTAATGGTTGATCTCTGGGGATTGTTTGGAGACGTCATTTCATCGTGTATCAAATGGTGGGATGGGCCGCTGTGTGACAAGAGAAGCACTACCTTTAAATTACAAAGAACTCATGCAGAAACTTCCAGCTTACCTCAGGTTCCTAATCAAAGTTAAAACAATAAATTATATAGGACTTGATCTGCCAAAGGAAGCTTCTGAACTATGTAAACCTGCCCACAAAAGCAGAATAAGCTGTGAAATGATCTCATGCCTGAATGCCTTGTGTCCTTTAAATAAATGTAAAGTAAGCCGGCGTTTTCACATGAACAAAAATGTCTGCTTGTGGTGCATAGCTGTGTTTACTTTTTGAAACATTCGGAGGGCTGCTACAGTATATTTATAGATTTAATCTCATTTTGATTTGACCTTTATTCTGTCATTTTCATTCAACATGGATGAGTAGCTGGATGAGTTTCTCGGCACACAAAAACGCATCCACATTTGAGAGTCAAGTGTGAAGGAGGAAGAGCAAGAAAATGGTAAGCAGCCTATTAATATTATTTGGCTTTGTGACCCCAAATATACAGTGCCCTCTAGAAATATTGGCCCTTTCGGTAAAGATGAAAATGTAGTTGTTGTTTATCAGCTTGATCTTACACTCAAACACTTAATGAGAAATCAAAATGTTGAGGTAAAATGGAGGTATAAACAAATTCTAAACTGGAAATTCAAGGGAATCAACCAAAAACCTAAATTATAGATGCATTGCCAAATTTTCAGTAATTTGTACATTTGGCTATACTATTTGAGATAGGAGAACACATTGGAAAAGATTTTAGCATTCCACCAAACAAAACCAACTAAGTTTTGGGCCAAAATACATAACTACGTACTGGGCCACAATCTCCCCACAAGCTCTCTTCTCCCAGGCTGTATTTCCTGAAGTGGAAGCATCAGGAATGGCAGATCGGAATTTTTGACCTGATACATTTCTGACCTAGTAGCTTTTCTGCATGCTGTGTAACTACAAATGACAACATATTATAGCGGGGGTCAATGGGGAATACTGTTAGTCTTCTCCAGTTTGTGGACGTGGTAGTCTGGTCGAGGGGAAATTCCTTTTGTGATGGGAATACCAACTAGGAAGATGGGCTATTGTCCACCGGTGGCAGGTTTCTAGAAAGGTCTGGGCCAACACTCTCCCTCAAAAGGCCTGTCTGAAAGGCTCATCAGAAAATGAAAGGCCCAGGATCAACCAGTCAGTGAGGCTTTCGTGGATTCTCTAAAACAGTCTTTAAAGTGTAAGGAAGCGAGTGGTCTAACACCGCTCCTCTGTTTAATGTCCCATAGAACTGGGCCCTAAAAGCCACCGACCACAACCAGCATGACAGCCATGTACCACAGGATCCTGAGATTTTACACGGGAACAAAAATGCAGTAAGACAGAGCAGCCATTCATTAGTTAAACTATTATATTGACTGACTGTTCAACTCGGCCAAGTATGAACCATCCAGAGTTTCACTAATTCCGGCTCCATAATCCGTAGTGTGAGCGTTTATGCAGAGTTGTCAGCTCCACGTTGGGAGTTAAAACCAAGGCAGATGTCAGAGGAGTCCAGACAAACAGATTTGTGGCGGAGCTCGGGTGAACTGTGATTATAGAGGGAAGAGGATGTATCACTCCCAAAACACATATAACCACAGATCGGCACACATACACACTCACATATTTACACATACACGCACACATCTGCACACATGAACACACACACACACACACACGTTTGTGTGCCTAAGAAGCACAACACCTGAGCTAGGATGTCTGTAAGCATTAAACTCCAAACAAAAATGCTAGTTTAATGGCATTGGCTTCACGTCAGTGCTAAAAATAGCACTGAGGACAGCTTCTATACATCAGATAACCCCACAGCTCTATGAGGAATGGGAGGGGTGTTGGACTGAAAGCATCTTACCAGTGATTTTTTGTTTCCCTTAGAGGCTGGGCTGATGTGTGTGAGGCTGACGTGTGTGGTGACAGGCAGCTGAGTGCTCTTGCTATGTCAGCAGAGTCTGAGGTAAATCTGAGGCTAGCGACTGGCTAAAAGACAGATGCAGACAAAGTCAGGAATCTTCCGGAAGCTGCACAGACAACACGATGCTCCCAGTGCTTTTCTTCATTTAGTTCAGACAGACTCATAGCTCAGCCCCTGGCGCGATACAGAGGCCAGCCTGCAAGTGGAAAGGTGAGGGATTGTGATAGAGCGGGATACAAGACAACACCTCACCATGACCCAAACAAGAGAGTGAAAAGCGAGCGACGGAAAGTCTTGCAGAATGGAGAAAACAAGTAAAAGAGAGAATGAGACCGCTACGATTGCCTGTAGCGGTGTCTTTCATTTTGGGATGGTAGGACAAGTCCTGACCCCAGCCAGTCCCTATCCACTTATATGATTTGCTTCAAAGTGCCTGGATGACTGAACCGGCAACCTCAGCAGCCACAGTGAATTTCTAAACTAAACCATGTTTCTTATTTTTCTTTAAGGACTAATATATATTTGTTAGTGCCATTGTGTGTAAAATACTGCATGAATTCTAGGTTGGTGGTCAAGTGTCAAGGAAATATTTTGTCATTCAATTATTGCCTTTCAGAAAAGACTCACTGCTGTCTCTCAGTGGGAGTTATGAGGATAGTGTAACATAAGAAAGCAATACAGACCAAAGCAAATGTTTTGCGTTTGTCGGTTTCTCTTGCATTGTCATTTTTAGCGTTATGCTATTCATAATGTTTATAACAGATGTGCATGTATTGGATAATCATAGCTTCAGAACATTGGGTGCTTGAGCTGGTCTGTATTACTGTGTAGATCAACCATTGTTTCCAATGAAAAGATAATGAAAGACAAACAATGTTTTTGATACCTATAGCTTTAATAGCGCAAATATTTCTGAACTTGTAAAAAAGGTCAGCCAGAGCCTTGCACTTAAGTGGTACAACAGACCCACACAAACATCTCACCTTCAAGTGAAAACTAAATGAGTGTATAGAGGAGAAAATTAACCCTTTAATTATATGCTCATGTATTCTTGTGAATTGCTGCATTATTCTGGAGTAGAATGTGGTTTGGTTCCATTAGTTAAATATGTAATATGTTTATAATGAAAAGTTTGCATAATTGAGTAGTTTATTACAGCTTTTCTCCATCACATTTTCTCAATCACAAGCACTTCTCAGATCAATGTGGTCAATGACCAAAACATTGTTTAAGTATCATTATCCACACAATCTACCTGCATTCTGAACACACCAAAAGGTCAAACGTTAAAGGTAGACTGCAGCATGTTAGTTGAGCATCGGCAAGGTTTCACATGGACAGTTATCAGTCACTGACATTCACTCAATTAGCATGTGTCTTGCCCAATCTAGAGCATCTATCTGTAGATTTACTGTAGTATTGGAATGCTCTTGCTCTACACTGCCTTGGAAAATTGCTTTAAATCAACTACTGGTCAGAGCTCATAACTAAACAGAGCTCCCCTCAACTTATCCTGACATTATACACACGGTTAGGGCCGGACACGGACTGTTCTATAACCAATGACTATAGCCCAGGCCAGGCATCATTTTCAAGGAACACATTAATCACATTGAGAAGTCATTTAAAGCATCATGCTCTGCTGCACAGTGTCTACACTCAGTCACATCTCACCTGTGTCAGCACGAGCGACCTGGCGAAAATATAAGAACAACCTTAAGAAATACGGAGGCCAGAATATAATCCCAGTCACAGTTGATAATATTCCTTGAATTTTGTAAGGTTTTGGGTGATAGAAGGTAAATAACTCTCTGACCGCTGTGCATACTGACAGGCCAGGAGCTTGCTAACTAGAGTAGAGCACAGTTATGGACACAGAAGGAAACAGACGTTAGCAGTAAAATCAGGGATAAATTCGCCTGAAAAAAATAAGGCTGAAACATAACAGGGTATGGGTAGGGCGATTCTCAACCCAATCGCACTTAGATAAAAGTATTTAAAGACATTAAAGAGAATCGATTGACTTCGTATTGTAACAGGGAGAGAGGGCAGGAACGGACACCGTGGCAGTCAACAGCATCCCACTCTTCTTTAGTCTTGGAGCGGCTTTCCTGGTCCCCCTGACGAGACCAGATTGGGGGCAGATGTGCTTCGTCAAGGGGTTCAAGGTAGGCAGCTGGGCTATGTTCAATGGACCTGTTTTGACGCTCCGGGCCAGGTGGTTCTTCCTGGGGCGTTGGCCCGACGCTGATACAGGAGAGGGAGCGTTCCCACCACTGAATCCATTGATCACAATTGTATTTGTTTGACCAAGTTATGCAGCTTAGGTACAGAAAGGAAAAATAATCAGACATTCAAAAATATTTATGTTGTTCGGCAATATTGTTTAGCATTAGTTGCCGAAAAAGTACATTTACCGGCTATAATGGAATATTTACAATACATATGAGTTGCCAAGCCATGAAAAATGTGTGTACATAGATATACAATACTTTGCTAATGCCAATTTAAGTTTATACGCATGCATTGTGACATATATATATATATTTTTTTTCTTTTCAGTATCTCTACTATAACTTTCATCATTTTATTATAGGTTTCTGAAATACCATTTCTCTCCTTCAATTTTTTAAATCCAATTTGCCGTATCTCACTTTAATCTGAATAAGCCTAACCCTAAACTGAACCCTTTTATGTGCCATTTAGAAAGGGGTAAAAGATTAAACCTGGCCTAGCCACTACACTCTTCTCTTCAGAGCTAGATAGGGCATGTGGTGCTTCTTTTACCCTGGCTTATTCCTGACACCATGCTCCCGCTTATGGGCAGCAGGTGGATGGGTTCTGTAGTCAATAGCTATTAAGTTGGTGTCTCCTGATGCAAAAAGCCAAGTCATACCGGCTGACTCTCATTTTAATTGGGACATTTCGGCAGCCTCCAAGTAGTGGGTGCTGGGAGGTGACCCGTCAGGACTATGGCATGGCTGCTTTGACAAATAGAAAAAAGAAAAGCTGCCCGTTCTTGTGTAATAGCTCCTGCACTACTACACTACAGCTTCTACAGGACGATGAAATAAGGTAGAGGTACATAAGGCTAGGCTGGAGCTGACTACACTCCCTTTGATAATGATATGAAGAAATTGGCAAAGGCACGGTTAGATAAACGAAAAAAAAATAACTATTCCTTGTGTCAAGGCAGAAAAAAATAAATAATACAAAGACAGAAAAGTGTCTCCATCAGATGCTTTTTAGGTTTTTTCATTATTCAGGGCACACAATACCCAAGAGAGGAGCAGACGCAGGGGCAAGAGCTAGCAGATAGAGGGGTGGGGCCAACTGGGTTCTGACAGCTTGGAGGCTCTGGGGGTCCTGAGGGAAAGACGCTGGACAACGGCCCCTTCCACCATGCTTAATAATGCATTCTCTTTCTGTAACATTTGGACACACACGGAGCCTACACACTTTCACCTGCAGTCCCCCTCCACCAGTTAGAATATTGATTTATGTTATCTGGTTTCACACCGCAAACTAATGGCCTCCCTACTCTCCTTTTAGGAGCAGGATGTATTCTTTATTTTGTGTGGTGTTAGAAGCGGTCTGTGTTTGTGAATGTCCACATGAGAGAGCGAGACCCATGTGCTGAAACCAAATGAGAAGCGTGACACCAATACCCGGGAGTGAGAGGAGGATACTTGGAGCCAACAAAAAGTGTGATTGCTGAAAATACCACGGGGTCAGACGTGACAGGGACAATGTAACTAATTACACCATCACATTGGACAATGTGTGAGGTTTTAGCTCCGAATGAGAAATGTAGAATGAACCCAATCAGAATCAGAGAAGAAGGGACAGATTTCTCAAAGTCCCTCCCAACCCAGAAGGACAGACACGCAGGAAATGCATATGAACTAGGCCACAGAGAATTCGCAACGTGTGACAAGGGTGAAGATGACCATGAAATGAATCATCTAGCAACAGAAGAAACGAGGACTTCAGTGCTGGAGACGCCATTAGCTTGACCTCACAGCATTTGCTTTAAAAAAAGCAAATGCTTTTTTTGGGGGGGGGGGGGGGGGGGGGGAATGAACACCATCAGAATGCTTTTATGACAACTTCTCCTGCATGACATCACTGAAACAGCCAATTCGCAGCACAGGTGGTGTTAACAGGAACATGTTTGTTTTTTCTTCAGATTAGTGATCATGAGCCTTAACCTTTGTCTGAGCACGAACCTCCCACCCAGTGGGAAGTGTGGGGTGTTTGACAACACAGTTCTTTGTGACATGGCAGACACTCCCCCAGTTAGTCCGGGTGGTCATGTCCTGACCTGTGCTGTCATTAAGTGTCCTGTCCATCCGGCTGACATTCCCAGGCCTCATCTGTCTTTGTTGGGAAGGGTTTCTCCGTTCCTCACGTTCCTGTCAAACTTGGAACAGCACGGAGTGCTCACCCTAACAACAGGCAACCTAGAAAGCTCAAACAGCCATGGCAAATGTTTGGGGCTGTTAAATACTTTCACACACATTAGCCAAAAGGGTATTGTTTCCTTGGCTTTATTCTTCTCAGAGATGTATACTGGTTAATGAGTCTGACAAATGAGCGCCAAGCATCGTAATGACTGTTAACCAAGGGATAAATCCGAAGTTAGCAATGGAGTTTAGGAGCATGTATTATAGGAGTCTCATGTGGATTTGCGACAATCAGTTGATAGCAAAACCCATCATTTTATCAACAGCAGGATCTTGACAGTTTATTCATTTTATTTTGCCCCTTCTCTGAATCCTCTGGAATAATAGAAATAATGCTCAATATCCACAGCGCCTACAGGTAACGTCATGGTCAATTTGTGTCCTCAAAGAAAACACTTTCTTTCATTGGCACAAAGCAAAATTATTTCCTCGCTTTGGCAGAAAATTTGCACATTATTTCTCCACTGCCAGACATTCGTAAGACATTTTCGTTTGCATTCTAGCCATGCATTCCCTTATTAATCATAGGTACTCAACTATTCTCATGGATTACACAGAGCAAGCATTTTTTTCTGTCGTGCCTATCTGATGTCAACCACATAAGACTGAAGCTGTTTCTTGGAAGGACACATTGTTTTGGTTCCTCACAGTTCTACACTATCTATTGGAAGGAAGGCTTGGTGTCCCAGGCAGTAGCCATCTGCTCTGTAGCCCAGCCCATCATTCCACCTGATCAACTCACATTTAACCCCTGGGTTATGGCAGACAAATACCGACAGCTTAGAGAACCACATTCCTTCTTCAAACAGAACACAGCAGCCTGAGCCCATCCTCGTCTGATGTCTCTACAGAGAGAGAGATCCACTGGGGAGAAGGGAAGGACATGGGGGGGGCAAACTGGCCTGGCAAGGCTAAAAAGGGAAAAGAAACACATTCCTTCAAGTGATGTCATCACTTCACACCGAGCAACCCTCTCTATTTCAAGAGTAAACACACGGTGCTGGAAAAACTAGCTGGAGATAAATTAGAGGTGGAATGCCACAGATGTAAAACACCCCAGTGGCCAGGTTAACAGGGCAGTGCTTGGAGAACAGGAGAGCTGTTTACAAGACACCCATTCCTTTCAACACATAGAACTGTGTAAATGAGGAACTATGCAGAATTTGATTGTGTGACACCAAAGAAATTATGCACAAACAGCATTTTGGTGAAAAGTTTTAAGAACCTACAGCTAGGACTAGATCCATCTTTGTCCTTCAGATCGGTAAATAAGTTTGGAAAATTACACTGCCATGCACAGAGTACAGTGAAAAGGGTTTCTTAGAAAAAGCATCAGCCTTGTTTTCTGTTTTCAGGTGTCATAAGCAAAGCTAATTTCAAAAGAGTTTTGTCATGACCAGATGCTTCAGAAAAATAAGCATCTTAATACCTGCATGATATCTCCTTGAATAATATGAAGCTGGTTGCTATGGAAGCAATAACCTACTTAAGAGTCCTGATAGTCATCCTCTATGAAATGTAACGGAGAGTTAAATAAAGCTCCGTTACAGACACAAGTAACAATCTTTGTAGAGAAATACTTATCATGGAATTTATGCTGCCTTTATAAAATGTAATTACAGTAGGTAAAACACAGCTCCTTAATTTTAAGTGCCCTTGCATTCAAACATTCTGTGCTGGATCATTTAGTTAAAAAACACTGTGAAGTTGAGAAATCTAAAAACCTAATGAGCTACAAAATGCTGTACTATAGTGTCTATCCACTGTGAATGACACTGCAAACACTCTGCATCAGGACCTTAGGGCAGGGAGTAGGTGGACTAAAGCTTCAGAAATAGACAATGAAGCTGCCTTCTAATGATTCTGTAAGGCAGGTTTTAATTAATCCCTTTTCAGACCCTTGTCCACTACTTCAGAATGTTCAGAATGAGTTATGACCTGGACAAAATGACACTTGCCACTCCTCCAAAATCAGTTGAAGTGTGTTTGATAGGGAGGAACAAATAAAATCATTTAAAACAGATTATACAGACAGAAGGGGCGCTGGGATCTCCAACACAAAATGGTTAGGCACTAGGATATATTAGTAGGACCATCCTTTTGTATTGGTGGTTATACTGAAAACTATATTGTTAAATGAAGAAAAATACCAGCCTGGCGAAACCCTGCCACAAGCAAAAGCAGTTCCCACTTTAAAGGGTTAATCACCTTAACAAGTGAGCTATAACTGAAACTCCGGAAATTCTGCTTGTTTTTATATGTCGCATATATTTCTGTTATGTATGTAATTCAGTCAGGGCTAATTTGTAAGAAACCCATTCCTGATCAAAATAACTAGCCACCAAAAATGAAAGGAACACACACGCGCTCTTTCGCTAACAGTAGGCATACAGTAACAATTTTAACACTGCGTTTTACAGTCAGATCATCGATTCGCTGATGGATCCTATCTCATCAGCACCCAAGCTTTGACCAAGAGTACAGTACCATTCCAGCACCGGTCTCTTGATAACGTGTACCCGAATATAGACAACCATCCTTACCTTTGTCAGCTGGGCAATTTTCTTGCTCATTTTCAGGTGCAGATCTTGGGTATATTCCATGGCGATGCCAGACTGGTAAGACATTGTCGATGATGAGCCAGAATTATATTTCCCTGCTCCGGTCGATGGATTGCCAGCAGCAGGGCTGTAGTATTGCTGCCAACCCGCTCCAGTCGCCATCTTCACAATCCTTCAAATGTTGTTACTATAAGAATATGATGTAACGTTATCAATTGCTAAATTGTCAAAAAAATCCTGCAAAGACATCTTTATATTAAAATCTGAGTCATAAAAATACATCAATACATCAATCTTTCTACTGCTTCAAAATATAAATAATTTCAGATTTTGCGCATTTACAAACAACAACCGTGTTAATAAAAGATGACCATCGAGTATTTTCCCTTAATTTGAATAACAGCAAACCGCAGGTAAACACTGTGTTACCTTTTCATCACATCAAAATGTTGTCGTTTCATGAGCGGTACAGTACAGTACTCGGCAGCTAACATTAGCTAGGTGTAGCAATAGCAGTCGTTTAACCCGCACTCAAATTCCTCAAATTATTTGCTTTGCCTTTGTACTTGTCAAGCAAACACCTGGCGTGGGTATTTGCACGTATGAAGGAACTTGTTGTTTAATTGATGTTACTCACATTGAACCCGATATTTTACACCGGAGAGCCGGTTCGTTGAGAGGTTTCTTCAACGCATAACTCCCTTGTATCGGCTCTTGCCTGAATGTGCGTTTGTAGGTAGCTAGTGGTTACTGCACTGCTGAGGACTCTGTTACCATGGGTCACTTCAACAGTTTACAATTACTAAGAATGACGTCAGTTCCGTTCACTTTCACCTCCCCATTAACCTACGATGGGATCAGTCAGTGGACACATTTTAAATGTGTTAAGTATAAAAACATGAAGTGTTGTTACATATTTGTGGGTTTTGGCTCATGAATTGTGTGCGTGTGAGATCAAGTTGTATAGTTTAAATATGTGGGATCAGATGGCCCCACAAAAATAGTAAAACCTGACAAATCCTCTAGGTTATTGCTTAGATTTAGGGTAACACTTAAACACTGGGCATAGTGCTATAATTTGAGTTTGAAGTTCTAGAATTTCAGGTAAGATATAAAGGTTAGGTTATTGAGGTTATGTTTATGGTAGGGTTTAAGTTAAGGTTAGTATAAGGGTTCGGATTAGGGATAGGGAACTGATTTTCGGATTTAGAAAAACAATAATAGAAAAACAGTTGTGTGTTTGTGATGTGTACAAGTTGGGACCAGATTTCTCCATAAAGATGGTTAAACCGGACAAATTGACCCCCACAAAGGTTTTAGGCAAGTACCAACAGGAAAACAACTATTTCCAGCTTCTGGGTTAGGTTTAGCGTAAAGCTTGCCATTGGGCATAGTATTAAAGTTGTGTTCCTTTTTAGGTTCAGGCATAAATGTTAGGTTATTGACATTATGGTTAGGTTAGGTTAGATCAGGGATAGGGAACATGGATTCCTGGTTTTCCGGTCTTTACAAGGATAGAAATACAAATGTGTGTGTGTTCTACTGTAAATGGGATTTAAAATGTCCCAAAACTGTGGTTAAACCCAGAAAATGACATTTTTTCTGTCCCAATTTTAATAATGGCAGTTTTTGGGCTCAAGTGTTAGGTTTAGGGTAATGGTTAGATTTGGGGTTAAGATAAGAAGTCAGGCTAAACATTCTGGGTTTGGATTAGGGTTAAGGTTCATGGTGGTGAAAAGAGGAATCCATTTTGCTGTCCCCATTCATGCAGTGAGCTAAGTGTGTTTACCCGCATTCCTGCATGCTTCTATGTGTATTCATGTGTATGTGTATGTGTGTTTATGTTCATGCTTGCCTGGAATACCTATACAGTAATGTGAATAACATGGAAACATTTACATTGAGCTGGTCTAAAATCCCTACTGAACAGCCAAACCTAGTTTAATTTATAGTCCTCTAATACTGATTGCTCTTTTGGAGTTCATTCTGACTCCCTTTAACATCACAGTGGCTACCTATCACACACATCTTTCTAGTTTCCCATTTTACTTCTGTGTTTGACGAAGAGAGCGAGAATAATTCATTCATGAATAAACTTAAAGAAGGCTTTGATTAGCTGATGTACCTAAATATCATGTATGTGCTGTAATGGCGAACAATGCAGAACAGGTCCATTTGAGACACTTGTGTTGTTTTTCTCCTTCAAATCAATACAACCTAAAAGCTTACAGGGAATTTTCAAATTTTTCACACTGACTGTTTGCCTTCTGTCTGTGAAGTTAAATTGCTGAAAGGACTAGAAGAGACATCATGGCAGAATCGAGTAAATGGCCCTTAAAAGGCATAGAAACATGGCCGGCACAAAAGCTGTGACACAGTAAAACATCAATCGTCTAGTTGTAAAGCATGAAACCATCTCTAAGTCTACCAGGTAAAAGCATTTTATCCAGGGTTTGGATGATTCGTCACTTTGTGCTCTTGTTTTATGAATCAGACATACCTTGTGGGTTAGAGCTGCAGTCCGCCGGTAGGAGCAGTGTTGATTGTGGTGATTTGTAAATAGGGCACATCCTCATTTAACTTTCTGTTAATGAATAATGTAACGGTCTGCTCTGACTGAGGCATCTATGGTGTAATTTGTTCCACAGAAATTCTGTTTAGCTGGGACAGGCACTGCTACAAATGTGGACCAACCGAAGTAACTGGACATCTGTGAAATCGGGTGCAGGAAAAATGAGCTGGGGTGTACAGTGGCTATAGAAAAGAATCACCCCCCTTTAAAATAATCACATTTTGTTGCTTTGCAGCCTGAAATGAAGACAGACACAGTTTTTGTTTCATTCAGCTGTATTTACTCAGTGCAACTTATAAAATCCAAGTGAAAGATATAACACCAACATGTCATAAAAAAATTAAAAAACGTAATCACGGAATTGGAAAAAGGACCACGCCCTTGTGTCAGTATTTTGTGGAACCACCTTTTGCTTTAATTACAGCCTTTAGTCTGTTGGGATATGTCTCTACTAACGTCTAGACGTTGCAATATTTGACCACTCTTCTTTGCAGAACTGCGCAAGTTCAGTTAAATTTGATGGTGACCCTTTGTGGACTGCTGTCTTCAAGTCATTACACAGATTTTCAATGGGGTTTAAGTCCGGGCTCTGACTAGGCCAAACAAGGACATTCACCTTTTTCTCCTTCAACCACTGTGTGGTCAGTTTTGCTGTGTGCTTTGGGTCATTGTCATGTTGGAAGGTAAATCTTCTTCCCATTGACAACTTTCTGTCAGAGAACAGCAGATTTTTGTCAAGAATTTTACAACATTTTGCCCCATCTATTTTTCCTTCTGTCCTGACAAGTGCTCCAGTCCCCACTGCAGAGAAACAACCCCATAACATGATATTACCACCTCCATGCTTTACTGTAGGAATGGTGTTATTTGGATGATGAGCTGTTTTGGATTTTTGCCAGATATATCGTTTGGCGTTGAGGCCAAATAATTCAATTTTAGTCTCATCTGACCATAACAACTTTTTCCACGTGGCCTATATTGTTGTCACATGCACACAATGACCACTCTTTGTCATTAATTCCTGCAACTGCTTCAGAGTTGCTGTAGGCCTCTTGGTAGCCTCTCCGACCAGTTTCCTCCTGGCTCTTTCATCCAGTTTGGTGCAACGTTCTAACCCAGGGAGGGTCTGTGTTGTACCAAATACCTTCCACTTCTTAATAATAGACTTCACTGTGCTTCTAGGCACTGATAAAGCCTTAGAATTGTTTTTGTATCCATCTCCTGACTTGTGCCTATTCACAACTTTATCCCGGAGATCTTTTGACAATGCCTTGCCACCCATAGTTGATTGTTTTCTTCAGTTGCACTACCAAGGACTGAAATGCTTCAGGAAAAGCTTGTTTCATGCTGAGCTAATCAAAATGACCACAGCTGATCACAGCTGAAAGTCAATTGGCTTTGTGTGCTATTGAGAAGGTGATTAACTACACCTGGTGGGGTTTACAAGTCATTTTTAGGAGGGGGGTGATTCTTTTTCCAACTCAGTGATTCTGTTTTTTAATTTGTAAAAATAATAATTCTGACAAGTTGGTATTATATCTTTCACTTGGATGTTATACATTGTAAATAAAGCTGAATAAAACAAAAATTGTTTTTGTCCGTTTTCATTTCAGGCTGCAAAGCAACAAAATGTGATTATTTTAAAGGGGGGTGATTTCTTTTCTATACCCAGTGTATAGATTCTGTCTCGCCCAAAAAAGGCAATAATGAACTTCATTGTTAATCTCTAAAAATGTGTTTTCTGTCAAGGAAGAGGGATTTCATTCTATGCACAAAAGTCTGCCAACTCGTCCTCTTACCCAAGAACGTTTTTGTCTGTGTGTTGTTCATGAGACCCACTTCACTGGCTATCAGATCAACACATTTGTAATGTCTAGCTATGTACTAGGTCCTTGAATGCAGAGCAACAATTCATAAAATGTGAAACACTTCATTATAATTGTGTCAAGTAGTGAAATAGTGTCACAGTTGGGAGGATACCAGAGCGCTAGATTGTACGGGAAAAACCAACAGCCATGCTATGAAGGTGAGACGTTTTTTTCTGTCAACAGCAGAATATTAATACGTGGTGTTGGTGACAGAGCGGTGAGCACCAACTAGAGCTACGAGTTTCCCCAGCTGCCTGAGACCAGTCCATTGCTACCATAACTGTATTAGAGTCACTCACTGGTTTAGTCTGACGCCATTTAGACTAACTCCAAGAATGTTGTACAGGTCACTGAGGTCCAGCCAGTCTGAACAGACCCCAAGTTTTTGTACTAGTAATTGCTTTGGTGCAGCAACGCCTTCTTACATAAATTACACAATGTTCGGAGACTCAGGGAAATGCATTCCATGATGTTACTTTGAGGGGTCACAGTGATTCATTCCTATTCATCACATTAGAGTGAAAACATCCGGGAGTCTTCACTAGCAACACGATTAACCAGACATAAGGAATAATGTTACTATTCAAACATAATGATTCATTACCTTCTATCATGTGTGCCCATTTGCGAAAACAGTCATGCACCTTATAAATGTTGTTGAGACAATGGAATCATTGACTTATACCCTTCATTTCAGACAATGCTACGCTCTGTTAGGCTCAGATTAAATTACTGCCATCTGAAAGGACATGTTGGAGGAAACTAGCTCTGTCCTTGGATGATAGGATAGTCTGATTTGTTTTGCCCTGTTCTGTTGCTAGGCAATATCCTGAGAACGGGCTGTAGCTGCCCCTGAGCGGTGTGAACTGAAAAACGGACACATAATATCTCCGGACCCCCCATCTTAGTCAATGGTTTTACGCTGCAATAGTTTTTGCAATAGTTAGGGTCAGCCTGTCCTGTGTCAGTCCAAATAGTTCATGTTGAATTCATTTATTTGACGAGGGACCATGTTCTGACCCCATCACTGTCCACACCTTAGGACTATCTGGCCTAATAACTTCTATATGTATGTACCTTGTTCTCCTGGTTGTGTTGCAGATCTGCCTGATGATTCCTGCCCCCAGCCCACCTGGTCGTCCCTGTCCTTGTCCACCTGGTTGTGCAGCTGATCAGGTTTCCACCTAAAGACTATGGACACAGCCCACCTGTATTTAACGACCCTCTGGTCATCTTAACATGCAAATACATTAATGTGGCCCACAAAGGTCATGTTCTCTTATAATCTTATGGACCTTTTGGACCTGTCAGTTGGTAGGTGCTCTGTGCTATGTTATGGTTTAAACCGGGCATTGTTGTCTTGATGCTGGCGTTCCCAGCCCCTGCACACTAACCCCAGCACCCGCACAATAAACCCATCACCCGCACACTAACCCCAGCACCTGCACACTAACCCCAGCACCCGTGCCCTAACCCCAGCACCTGCACACTAACCCCAGCACCCACACACTAACCCCAGCACCTGCACCCTAACCCCAGCACCCGCATACTAACCCCAGCACCTACACACTAACCCCAGCACCCGCACACTAACCCCAGCACCCACACACTAATCCCACCCCGTTCCAGCAACTGGCCCCACTGACACCTAGATAGATTCTAGCAATCAGCCCGTTTGGTGAGGCAGCACACAGAAGTTATTTGAGAGAGCAGCGACAGCTCTCTGGGGCCTGAGTGAAACGGCCCCGTCTCTGCAGCTGGAGGACTGCTGCTACTGCCGAGCTGAGAGGCTTTAGAAGGGCTTCGATGATGCTTAACCACCTTCCTTATCTCATGGCATGAACTGGTCGCACTGTCATTTCATCAAGACCAGCAATCATTTTAACTCACCCCAATCTGCAGAACAGCCACTCCAGGCAAAGAGCTCCCTGACCAGGTCTGACCAAAGACAGAACCAGGATTCTTTGTCTGTTCAGGATGTTTCTTCTTGTTTAGTTTCTTATCACATTGTCAGAGTGTGTGTGATTGTTGGAAAGTTTTGTTTGCCAAATTCTGCTCAGTTAATAAGTGCCTTCACATCAAGATTCACATCAGCAGTGAATGTATTAATGAGATCAAATAGGAGACTGTCTTTATTTCTCCTACCCCAAGGTCATATATTGTCCAAGGGAATAAGCAGGGTTGTTAAATCTATACACCATTATTATGCCCGGAGAATGTTGCCTGGAGAGTGCAATGTATCTCTAATAGGGTTGCTGAGCTGTCAAAAATGAAAACGGAAGTTCCCCAAAATGTCACAGTGACTACACCTCAAGGAAACCTTGTTGGGCCGTCTGGAGGGTACAAGGGCATACTTAATCTAATGCTCACCCTTCCTGATTACAACGCTTTTAGGAAACCCATGAGACTTACACAGCTGCAGTTGTTTTGCTTTTGTTGAGGGAACAATAGATAGGGCATTGAAATGATGGATAAAATATGTTTTAAGAATTCAGCATTTTTGTGAATGTGGATTTAAAAACACATGTGCCCATGTCCCCATCACAACAATAGAGGAGTAAAAATGAAAAAGAAGATAAACTAATTTCAGGAAATGGCATCACACTATTGCTCTAATGAATATTCAATCCAATTCCTATGTTAGATCAGGTTGACAACAGCTGTTGCTGTGAAAGGAACATGTGTTACACAGCCAGAACACCAGTTTTAGGATGGCGTTCATCACCTTGGTGAGCACTCTTCAAGGCTGAGTCCAGAAAGTCGTGACACTCTGGTGAGTAAAGAAGGCTCATAGGTGTCACATGATCCCATCACAATGTTGAATAAAATAAACCATTATAAGGGCCGGATTCCCCATCAAAGTCACCTGACTGGAATGAGTTGACCCCTCCATATGACTTCCACTGCATTTGTATTTATGTAATTCCAGACATACAGTGGATATAAAAAGTAAGTCTACACAAATACCAGGTTCTTGTGATGTAAAAGAATGAAACAAAGATAAATCATTTCAGAACTTTTCCCACCTTTATTGTGACCTATACCGTGAACAATTAAATTGAAAATAAAAAAGGAAAATTAAAATTAAAATAAAAATTCAAACTCACAATAATCGCACACCCTTAAACTAATACTTTGTTGAAGAACCTTCTGATTTTATTACAGCACTCAGTCTTTTTGGGTAGGGGTCTATTAGCATGGCACATCTTGACGTGGCAATATTTGCCCACTCTTCTTTGCAAAAGTGCTCCAAATCTGTCAGATTGCGAAGGATATCTCCTGTACACAGCCCTTTTCAGATCACCCCACAGATGTTCAATTGGATTCAGGTCTGGGGTTCTTCTGGTGAAGCCATGCTTTTGTGTATTTGGATGTGTGGTTTGGGTCGTTGTCATGCTGAAAGGTAAACTTTCTCTTCATATTCAGCTTTCTAACAGACGCCTGAAGGTTTTGTGCCAAAATTGCATGGTATTTGGAACTGTTCATAATTCCCTCCACCCTGACTAAGAAAAACAGCCCCAAAGCATGATGCTGCCACCACCATGCTTCACTTGTGGGTATTGTGTTCTTTGGGTTATGTGCAGTGTTGTTATTGTGCCAAACATATCTTTAGCCAAAAAGTTCAACAATAACACATCTTCCCACATGCATTTGAGGGACTGTTTTTGCAAACTTCAGCCAGGCTTGGATGTGTTTCTTTGTAAGAAAAGGCTTCCATATTGCCACCCTACACCATAGCCCATTCATATGAAGAATACGGGAGATTGTCAGGAAAATGAACTTTATTTGTGATTAATCAGAATCACTTCAAAAGATGGCAGGTGTGTAATGACTTCTATTTAACATTTATTTGAATGTGATTGGTTTATTCTGAACACAGCCACATCCCCAGTTATAAGAGGGTGTGCAGACTTATGCAACCAGGTTATTGTTATTATTGTTATTATTTTCCCCCTCAAAGATTTGTTTGTTTTTCAATTGAATTGTTCACATTATAGGTCACATTAAAAGTGGAAAAAGTTCTGACATGATTTATCTTTGTCTCATTCTTTCACAAGAACCTGGCATTTTCACAGGGGTGTGCAGACTTTTTATATCCACTGTACATGTTCATGACCGTGCCATCCCTCACTGCAATATTATGTTGTATATTATCTCGCTACAAGGTGAAAGTACAGTACACAGCGATAAATAATTTCTCTCTCAGCTCTCATGGCTAAAGTCATGCTTTGGGCACATGGCCAGATTGTACACCCATGCACTGTTACTCATCACATGAGCGGTAATGTGAAGTTACCGACAGGTTAACAGTCCCTGATCAATATGCTATAATGTAGAAGCAGATGGACACATATACACACATGCCTGATAAAATTATAGAAAAGTTGCTTAGTTCTTCCTGAAATACAATTGTTATTAGTTGTCGCCGCTTGTGTTTCTTGGGTCATAGAGAATTCCTATTAAACTGCAACCTTAATTGAAATCTTGAATCAATTCCTGAAATGTACTATTGAATATGGAACACTAGTTAATATGGAACACTAGTTAATATGGAACACTAGTTAATACTTGTGTGATATGAAAGACATATCAGCAGGCTTCAAAACATGTCATGGGACAGTTTAGCTTAAATGGCTATTTAATGCAATTTGTACGTTATTGCGTCCAGTACTCCACTGATAATACAATCCCAAATAGTGTGCATGTCAGCAGTCATGTTTTTAAGATCAAGAGGACTTTCAGCAAAAATGCTGATTAGGCATAAAAGGCTAGTAACCACTGGCGTAGCCCCCTTTTCACTAGCACACACTCTGGGGTCAAGCAGCGAGACTGGTGTGTTGGTGTCTGAGTCTGACAACCAGCTCTCTCTCTGCTCACCACATCCAACAAGACAGATGAAGTCTGGTGAATCGGGTGATTCTTTCTATTGGCACCACTGTTCAGCTAATTGTCCATTAGCCAGCTGATGGTTTGTCCCTAACCTTGAGAGTTACAAAGGATGTTTTTATATTGGCTAAAGATAAAGGAATCGTCAATCAGTCCCCTGTTGTTATTTGCAGACAAGTGACAACTGATTTTGACTTATCTTGAATGCACATTGCGTCTTGCATCCCGTCTCAGGCCCCTTGTCGCCGTGGACAAGGTCATTACTGATTGATGCCTTCTGAAAGAGCTGCCGACTCAGCCCCTCCAATTAAAACACCACTTCAGAAAACTGATTAAGCCAGAACAGCCCACGGGGTGGACATGGTCAAATCAGGGTTGTCGTTTACACAGCACCCAGATAAATGTGCTGCTTCGATCTGTGACCGATAACACATAAAGCTCTACCCTTTTCAAAATTCTTATTACACATTATTCCAGAACAGTCAAGCATTAACACGTGAAAAGGCATTTAATTTATCTGTCAGGCGCCAAGATCACCTTTGCAACGGTTAGTGTTCCCTATTTATATTTTCATTCCTTTCTGATCCCTTGGATAATCCGATTTAGTATGCTGTCTCCACTAGTGCATGGGGCAGGGGTTCAGTATGTCGCCAAGGCTAAAACAGCTGGAGAGGGCCCAGGAAACTGTGTAGGATGAATTGTGTGCCCTGGAGGGTGTATGTGTGTGTGTGTCCTGCTGGGTGAGTGTGTATGTTTACGTGTCCTGCTGGGAGAGAGTGTGTGTGTTTGTGTGTCCTGCTGGGTGAGTGTGTGTTTGTGTGTCCTGCTGGGTGAGAGTGTGTGTTTGTGTGTCCTGCCCGGCGAAAGTGTATGTGTTTGTGTCATGCTGGGTGAGTGTGTGTGTGTTTGTGTGTCCTGCTGGGTGAGTGTGTATGTTTGCGTGTCCTGCTGGGTGAGTGTGTGTGTTTGTGTCTTGCTGGTTGAGTGTGTGTATGTTTGCGTGTCCTGCTGGGTGAGTGTGTGTGTTTGTGTCTTGCTGGTTGAGTGTGTGTGTGTGTGTGTCCATCTGGGAGAGAGTGTGTGTGTTTGTGTGTCCTGCTGGGTGAGAGTGTGTGTTTGTGTGTCCTGCCGGGTGAGAGTGTGTGTTTGTGTGTCCTGCCCGGCGAAAGTGTATGTGTTTGTGTCATGCTGGGTGAGTGTGTGTGTGTTTGTGTGTCCTGCTGGGAGAGAGTTGCTTGTGTCCTGCTGGGAGGGAGTGTGTGTTTGTGTTTTGCTGGGTGAGAGTGTGTGTTTGTGTGTCCTGCCGGGTGAGAGTGTATGTGTTTGTGTGTCCTGCTGGGTGAGTGTGTTTTTGTGTCCTGCTGGGCGAGAGTGTGTGTGTGTGTGTGTCCTGCTGGGTGAGTGTGTGTGTTTGTGTGTCCTGCTGGGTGAGAGTGTGTGTGTTTGTGTGTCCTGCTGGGTGAGTGTGTGTTTGTGTGTCTTGCTGGGTGAGTGTGTGTGTGTGTCCATCTGGGCGAGAGTGTGTGTTTGTGTGTCCTGCTGGGTGAGAGTGTGTGTTTGTGTGTCCTGCCGGGCGAAAGTGTATGTGTTTGTGTCATGCTGGGTGAGTGTGTGTGTGTTTGTGTGTCCTGCTGGGAGAGAGTGTGTGTGTGTGTCCTGCTGGGTGAAGGTGTATGTTTTTGTGTCCTGCTGGGTGAGTGTGTTTTTGTGTCCTGCTGGGCGAGAGTGTGAGTGTGTGTGTGTGTGTCCTGCTGGGTGAGTGTGTGTGTTTGTGTGTCCTGCTGGGTGAGAGTTTGTGTTTGTGTGTCCTGCTGGGCGAGAGTGTATGTGTTTGTGTGTCCTGCTGGGTGAGTGTGTGTTTGTGTGTCTTGCTGGGTGAGTGTGTGTGTCCATCTGGGAGAGAGTGTGTGTGTTTGTGTGTCCTGCTGGGCGAGAGTGTGTGTTTGTGTGTCCTGCTGGGCGAGAGTGTGTGTTTGTGTGTCCTGCTGGGTGAGTGTGTGTGTGGCCACAGGGGGACGGATAATGACAGTGATGATAATTGGCAGAGAGAGGGTGACATAGGGAAACGTGTCCCCTCACTGGCCTGGGACTCTGTTGGGTCTGTGTTCACTGCCACTACGGACAGAGACGTGACCATGGATGAGTGTGGAGGATTATATTAGGAACACAGAACAAAGGAAGAAGATGACATCAGCATCATTTCAACATGGTTTATTTATTCCTCCCACAGCAGTGGGATTATCTGCCAAAGTCAAGCACACTGCTATCACTACCAAGCCCCAGAGCACGAGAAAGTCACAGATCTTGGCACTACAGTACACACTCATCCCAGTTCTTCCAAACTCCTCCCTGCTCATCCTCTGTTGGGAACGCCACAGAAAAGAATCCTCTGCTTCATCCCAGACTCAGTGGGACAGGGACATGGGCTGTAACCTTACAGCACAGCCAGAATTAGCTTCATGCTGATTTCTATAAAGGAGATAATGAATTATGCAAACATTAAGTAATTCAAAACCCATGAAAATGACCTGAAAAGCAATAGGAATTTTCTGAGCCATTTCATTACCAGATGTATCTTGCTTTTTTCCCCCCTAATATTCAGAACTTGGAGCAAATTAAGGCGAGTTGAAAGCTTCTCTGGTGGCTCTGATCCGAAGAACAGTTAGACAGTTATAGACCGCAGAGAAGAAACTAAGGAATGGGAACATCTGACAGAATGAATAAAGAAGAATGAAGAATGTAATTTCTTCAAGTTCATTTGTAGGAAGTCACAATAAACACTAGGAAGTCAGAGTAAAAATAAACAGTAAAAACAAATCATCTATATTTAAGCCCTGCCATGGACCCTAGCGTGAAACGTGCGATGTGTCTCTTAGGTTGTTATCATAACTATTTGATTGGCCTATATCAGGCCTAGAGAGCTGCATTTCCAATACAACAGCAGTAGTTCTGCTAGATGCCAGTTAATCCTCTTTAATGCCTGCAATCCCAGTTGCTTCAACAGCTGTGCGACTGTGGCTCCCAGATTAGGACACTACCCACAGAGCGCCATTATGCACAGCAGCTGCAACTGGAGCGCAGTTCATCCCTACACTGCAGTCTCAGTCATTCCGCATAGACATGTTTTTTCCCTCCTGGGCGAATGTTTAATGAGTATTTCAGTACAAAGTCTCACCAGTCCAGGAAACATAAGCAGAACGATACAATAGAAACAGAGTGCAAAACAAGTGACGCAAAGGTTTAGGAAACACTGCTGAGGATACAGAAATGTTGGCAATGAATAACTAATATATACGAATCATCATCGATAAAAAATTGTATAATGGCCAAATGCAGTGAATACCCTTTGGTGTTTTGTAGTAATTATACACCAATATTACATTTTAGCCTGTTACATGAATTACTTCTCCCTTTAGAATGAGCCACATGGTCATGTTATTCATGGACAGAGATTGCCAGAGTTTGAAAGACTCTTAGACCAAGTAGAAAAAGATTCTGTGGTCTGAAAACATCCTGAAAATCCTGAAAACATCCTGAAAACAACATCCCTACCGTGAAACATGGGGATGGCAGTATCACGTAATGGGGATGCTTCTAAGCGACAGGGACTGGGAGACTGTTCAGGACTGAGGGAAGGATGAACAGAATGAAAATACAGACAGATCCTTGAAAAACACCTGACCCACAGTGCACAAAACCACCGACTGGGGTCAAGGTTTCGCTTTCAGAACAAGAACGACCCAAAGTCCAGAATCAAGACAGTGCTCATGTGGTTTTGGGACCAGTCTGAGAATGTCCTTGAGTGGCCCAGTCACAGCCTGGTGCTAAATCGAAAATATAAAATGTGGATAGGGTTGTAAATTGCTATATATATATATATATATATATATATATATATATACCATTCTGTATATAAATCACCATTTGAACATATTTTACAATTTAAGATGATATTGTCATATTAATTTATTTGGCATGTAATAGGCACTGACTATAGGATTGGATTTGTCCTTTCAAATTCTGTGCTAACCTTTGAATCACAAGTTGAGACTTTCGACCATATAATGAACAGCTTTTTCTCAGGTTGAAATTGAAAGATTAATCCAAGTTTTTATACTAGCAAGATAGATAACAGTAATACGGTTCTGTCTGATCTACCCAAAGATACATGTGAACTGCACAACCCGCATGAACACCGCCACTGACCTCGACTGGACAGAGCGGACACACAACACCAGTTTTAAATTCTCTGCATTGACTACCTGTGTGTTTTAAAATAGATATAATTGCTATCCTTACCTCAAAGCTTTTTTTCTCTCTCAACACCCCCACAAATGAACCAAAAGCTGACAAACAGAGGCACAACACCCACCTAGAAGGCACCAAATTGCTGGAATGACCAAACTAATAATAGACACAATCTCATAGCTGTCTGTCTATTGCTGGGTTGTGCTGCCCCCCTGTGTCCTTATTTCACGTTTTTCTGGATGTTATTCTGTCTCTCACTGTTCAAAAAAACCTACTGATGAAATAATCCCTTCACAAAATGTGTGTTTGGGAGGCAATGTTTAGCCTGTTTGTAGTCCTGTACTACACCGTGTCAGATTTGTGTGTGTATGCGCCTCTTTTTATGTGTTTATTCACTTGTTCACTGTATATTCTATGCATTGGTTACCGGTGAGTTGACAAACAGATTTAAGCACTATCCTCACCCTAACCCCTTCACTCCACCACTGAGCTCCCAGACATTGCCAAAAAACAAAACACCAAATTCTTTGTTAGTTGGGTATATTTTGTCATAGTTTCTGCAGGCATAAGAGAGCTGTCATTGTATTGTCTTAATTTTTTTTGGAGTCTGTCAACATGATGACCAAAGTGGTGTCAATAAAATAAAAGGAATCCCTTATGAGAGTAGAAGACTAGAATAATTATCACAAAGATTGACAAAGCGCTAGTCCTGTTCACAAAAAACAGTTTGGAATATAATTAAAAGAAGGAAAACACTGGTGAGTTCGGCAATAATCACAAACAGCCTGGTAGGTCAAGGAAGACAATCTAGTATCCTCAGCATAAAGAAAAATACATCCAAACTGTCAAACAGATCAGGAACATTATAACACCAGCTGAACAAAAGAGGCTGCATTACAAGTTGAAAACTATGAGCCACTTTAAAAACAGGATTGCCAAGTTACAGTAAATAAAAGAGCCTGCCAAATTCTGGTAAAATGTCCCATTAAAGATGTTAACATGTACCAGAGTGTTTGTGAAAGGAATGTTTGGAGAACAATAAGGTTCCTAGCACACCATCTCTGTAGAATATGGTGAAAGGGATGTTCTGACTGGGCATGTATGGCTGGAACTGGCTATGGCAGCAGCAGAATAAAATGTACAGAAACATTTTCGGCTGAAAACAATAGAATGCCTCAAAACTCAATGGACTGTACAGCAAAACAATGGCCCAAACATACTGTCAAAGCAGTAGGGAGTTTTTGTCTTTCCTTTGCTAAAGATTTGTAAAATATTTTCAAAACTTTGCAAACTAAAATAACTCAAAAGACAGACCAGTCCTGACAGAACATTATCAGAGAAGATACCCAGTGTGTATTGAGCGTGCATTAAGCCGTGCAGTGCAATTAACCAGACCAAGCACAAAGCAGACCAAGCACTAAGCTGGACAAAGCACTAAGCAGACCAAGCACTAAGCTGGCCATGCACTAAGCAGACCAAGCACTAAGCGGACAAAGCACTAAGCAGACCAAGCATTAAGCCGACAAAGCACTAAGCAGACCAAGCATTAAGCCGACAAAGCACTAAGCAGACAAAGCACTAAGCAGACCAAGCACTAAGCTGACAAAGCACTAAGCTGACAAAGCACTAAACTGAAAAAGCACTAAGCTGGCGAGGCACTAAGCAGACCAAACACTAAGCTGACAAAGCACTAAGCAGACCAAGCACTAAGCTGAAAAAGCACTAAGCTGGCCAGGCACTAAGCAGACCAAGCACTAAGCAGACAAGGCACTAAGCTGGCCAAGCACTAAGCAGATCAAGGCACTAAGCTGGCCAAGCACTAAGCAGACATGGCACTAAGCTGGCCAAGCACTAAGCAGACCAAGCACTAAGCTGACAAGGCACTCAACTGACAAAGTACTAAGCTGACAAGGCACTCAGCTGACAAAGCACTAAGCAGACCAAGCACTAAGCTAATAAGGTCTAATAATTATTTATGTCATAAAGTATGTGAATTGTTGAAAAGAAAATGATTGTCCCTAGTTACTGTGTTGGTTTCTGGAAGAATTCCAAAGGCATAATTTTTCCAAAAAGACAGTGTTCAAATTAGGTTTGAGATGAAATGCATTAACATCAGCTTATTTAAATGATCAGAAATTAGGTCAGAGTGTAGATTTAGTTGTTGTGGCAGAGTGGTTAGCACTATAATTATACTTTTTAGTCTGTGTTCATTTGCAGATTGCTCTTAACAACTTACAATTAGTGCATTTATCTAAGATAACTAGGTGGAACAACCACACAACCCAGTAAAATAAATGACACCATACTCAATGGAGTAAGCAAAGTCAGAAGAAAAGCCAGACGTTTTTAAAAAGTGTTTTTCTTAAGTCTTTGGCCAATGTTGCAAGATGGAAATTCCACCATTGGGGTAAAACATTTCTGGAAAAGTCTAATGGGATGAACACATTTGAGATCCACTGCAAATTTCACATTGAGACAATAGTCACTTATATCCAGAAATAATAAAATCCTAGCCGCAGATACTGTATATGAGGTATTTGTTAGACCTGAGCTGGTTTTGGAGAAAAGTGTTCACTATTCCATCTGGACTAAACATCCAATCCCAGGGCACCAGGGCAGTGAAACCTCCACTTCCTTGTGTAGGGAGCCGTCTTTCAGATGGGAGCTTAAACTGGTGTCCTGTCTCTGTGGTCACTCGAGCTCCCATGGTAATAATCAGGAGTAGTGGTGTTAACACTGGAGTCAAGGCCAAAGTTTCAATCTGGCCACATGGCCACATTATTACCTTATCTCCTCTGCCTGGAACTCTTCTCCAGGTCATTATTGAAAATAAGAACACGTTTGAGTTGTGTTTGTGTATGTGTGTGTGGGGGGGGTGTATGTATGTATTTATGTATCAAAATGTTTGATCACAGCAACAAATAACAACGATAGCCCAGAACAGCCTCTGATAATAACATGTTGATCAGACACACTGGATCTAGTCATGGAGAACAAATATTTCAGAATGAAAACCAAAATGCCTGATATTAAAAGATTGTTTTATTCACAATAGAAGTGTAACAAATATAGTTTATGAAATTTTTTTGCCGCTCATTAATATCATTTAATCCATAAGCTCATAAGATTTATATAAATGTAGAATGGCATATTTGCCAGAATGGAATATTTACATTTTAATAGCAACAAGAAAAAAATTAACAGAAAAGTTCCCCACAAAATTTTAATTGCATATAAACCAAAATAAACTATGTGCAATGGAATGATTATCAGCAATATCGTACAGTTTACATTTCTGAGGTTGTTTCACAAAACCATTAAGAGATTCACAAATAAAAGGCATTGTAATGCGAGAGATCGTCAACACAATATTCAACTACAAAGTGAATTGGTAATGAACAGCACATCTTACAGCCTGCCTACTGAAACAAAGATGCAAGGAAATACTGGCTCCTGTTTCCTGTTTCAGCATTTTACAGCAACTTTAAATTTCTCAGTATCACTAAAATTAACCTCTGTTACTCCCTAAAGCTGCAATAGTCCCTGGCTCTGAGACCATGCAGAGATGTTGAATGCAGCAATGTCATATCTACAATGTCACAGTGTATAGTGATGCTCTGCCCTGGAGCCGAAATGGCCACTGAACTGAACTAGGTGGTATGGTTTCTAGACTACATGGAGACTACATGGAAATCAGTTTCCCTTCACACTAACAATGCTTCCTCCAGTAAGGTAAACATGAATTATTATAATGTCTCAAAAATGCTAGAGAAAGCAGTAGTGGGCTGATGTCAGTGTGGCTTTTTAAACTCCTGTCTTGTCTGTCCTCTAATAGTAGAGGAATAGTACCTAAACTATGACAAAGGACATCCTTCAAGACCTCTTCATACTACACCATCCATTTTCCAATGAGTTGAATGACGAGCCCAGAGCTAAGAACATCAGCACCCCCTATCTGTGAAAGACGTCCACCACAAAAGAACAGGACTATGGAACATTGACCAGCTTCAAAGAAACCCACTTCCGTCTCCATCTTTCTTACGAGACTACAGCAGGCAGTTAGATTGGTCCTGTTGTCATCCAAATGTTCATGTCTGAGTGTCCATTAATGTCCATGTTCCTGAGTGTGTGTAATGTAGTGTGTACACCTGTATGATATGCGCTGTACAGCAGTGGTTTCAACCGGCGGTCTGCAGTGGCTCCAGCCTGCGGTCTGCAGTGGCTCCAACCTGCGGTCTGCAGTGGCTCCAACCTGCGGTCTGCAGTGGCTCCAACCTGCGGTCTGCAGTGGCTCCAACCTGCGGTCTGCAGTGGTTCCAACCTGCGCTCTGCAGTGGTTCCAACCTGCGCTCTGCAGTGGTTCCAAACTGCGCTCTGCAGTGGTTCCGACCTTCCAAAGGTGGTCCACAAGAGCGTTTGACAGTGACTAGGTGGTCCCCAGAACTGAAAGGATGGGAACTGCTGCTGTACAGTATATAATCACTTCTACATTTCTCCTAATTATACAGTATTCAGCATGTTTACATGTTCATATGTAAGAGTCATCCAATCCAGAGGACAGAGAACCTTCCTTGTATCTTCTCTTTGCATTTTAAGACAACTAACACTGTTCCTGTTTGTGCTTCCTCTTCTTCTTTAGAACTGAGTAACAGCTATCTCTGATAGGTACCACAATACATCGCTTCAGCATTTTGTGCTTTCCAGGAGAAACAACAAAGGAATCATATAAAAAAAGAAAAAAAAAAAAGAACAACAAAGGCAAACAAATTTTCACTTCACATTTGATGGTACATTCATACGATGCATTCATTTCCATATGACTGACACCCAAGTTCTTGGTCTGATTCTGTCTTTGTCTCACCCAATTTCCCAAATAACCCTGCAAAACTACAACACTGCACCCCTTATTGGCATGAGCCCAAACCTTAGTATCTATTGCAGAATAAATTAAAGTCAGCAAAGCCACTATTTTACATCACATGGATTCCTGTCGCTACGACATCTAATAAAGGAATAAACACAACACATAACCAAAGCAAAGCAAAGTTTCCTCAAAAAATACACTAAGAAAGGTGCTAGTAAATAAAGCAATGTTTGACAAACAGAGTACACTGAATGAATTAATGACATGTTGGCAGGAGGGGGGAAATCTACAGTCTACAGACTCAATCAGGATGAAGGGACCCAGAGAAATCTCAACATGCCCACCCCATTAACTCACAGGTTGTTCTTAGTGCAGGTATATTTCCCATTAATGTACTTATTCACATGCTGCAACCTTTTAGATACTCTGGACTATTGTAGTACTGGGGGTCCAACACTAGATGGCAATGTGGTAGAGGAGATGACTAAACACTCAACAAGCCAACCTTTAAGCCAACTACAGTACCTATTGGTATAAAACAAAACCTTGCCATTTGCCTGAACTATTTTTCATATAGACCATATTAAACTGAAAGGCACTAGTTAAGATTTGACTGGATTTCAGCTATCAAGCAGGTAAGAACCAAGCTCTGGGTCAGGGAAATCCACCAAAATGGTCCATTGTTTAAGTGCGACTACAATAACCGTTTACGGTAAGAACAACAGAAATATAATGATAATCTTAATTGGCATAACATCTGTTTTCAGTCACACCCATACATTTCCCAAACATGTGGAATGAACAAAGGAGAAAGAAAATGATTAAGCAGACTTTAAATCAGTATGGCTTTTTTTGGTGGTGGTAAATCTTCCAGTGTAGAGTGTCCTGTTCTCCTCACAGAGGAGGGTAGATCCTACAGCCTCTAAAACACTGGGACGGGAGGGCAGCATGCAGGCGGATCGCTATCTCTAGAAGAAGACAAGACGAGCACTCTGGACAAGGTGGTTCTTCCCAATCCCCAGTAGGGGGCAGTCTGGGTCTGGAGAGGCCGGCAGCCTGGCCTGGTCATGTCCGGTTCAATCTAGTCTGAACATGGACTCCAAAACAGGAGACAGTTCAGTCTGCCAGGGAGTGGCCTGCCTGGGGGAGCTCCACCTATGTTGGGGGAGGAGTAAGTGAGACAGCCCCACACATTGCTCACAGAGGGAGGGGTTAGAAGAGTTGGTTGGTGGGAGGAGTCAGGTCAAGTGGTGGTCCAGGGGGGCTCGTCTACTCCAGCTGGTGGGGCTTGACTGTGTCCGGAATCTTCTTAATGACAGGGAGGGGATGGGCCTCAGTGTTAAACACCCAGTGGTCAAAAGGAAGATGGTCATCGTCAGAGAAGAGCAGATATAGGTATCTGAAACAGAGAAAGACAGACGAAGAGACACAACTTAAAACACTCATATGTGATGACAAATCACGAGGACTAAGAGCCCAGTTATTTATACCACAACCTATTTCCACATTATTTATAACCCAGCTGTTGTCCATGACTGCATCAGTCTGACAGCTCATGTTCTAGATGGCTTGGAGAGGGTTGGCCGCAGGCGTCTCTCAGAGACATGTTCTAAACCAACTCAGGGAACAAACAGTTCAACAACTCTTCCATGCCAATATTTCAGTGCCAAGCTTGGGGCGAGCCAAGTCAACCATGTAAATCAATGAATAAATAAAAATGACAAAAGACACTAAACAATTTATGTTTCCTTTGGCGGAAAACAGCAGCCTGGCCACTGACTGCCAAAAGCTATCATGCTCGTTGTGAACTTTTCGCGAGTGGACAAGTCGCAAATCATGAGTTGGGCCCAGCCACCCCTTCTGTAGGAGCACATGTGGGTATATATACATGTGGGTATATACTCTATACATCCTCAACATGCTACTCCATGTCTGAAGTGAGAGGAAGAAGAGAATGTCAGGAAAAAGAGAGGGAGGGATACAGACAGAAAACAAGAGACAGGGCTTATTTCCATTAAGATAAATTTTCTGAGACATACAGGAAATACATTTGGGACACTATTTTGCGGACAGCTCGAGACGCCACCCTCCGAGGTAGTGTGTGCTATGTTTTCGATCAAGCCCCCAAAAGCGCCGCCCACCACCTTGAGAGTTGACAGGACAGAACAGCAACCACAAAGCAAACAGCAAGACAGACACACACAGCTTCAGATGGAGTCTCTCAGAGAGACGATACTAGCCAGGGGGCTGAGAGAAACCGAGTGGGGGAAGAGAAGAGAAAATGAGAGGAACGAGAGGGACAGATAGAGAGAGGAAGGGAGAAAGAGAGGAAGGGAGAAAGAGAGGAAGGGAGAAAGAGAGGAAGGGAGAAAGCGGGAGGACCAGAGGATTATGCAAGCATCAGTACACAAGACATTTGGGGAGGATTGGGATTTGGAGACCCTAGACTTGTTTAGAAGTCACTGGCCGATCTAAAAATGGGAGGAGACGTGTAAACCAGTGACGCAGTGCAACATGTCAAACCAATCAAATGAAGCTTAAGATGCAGGAGTCTCAAAACATAATATTCAATGGAAATGGAGCTGCTCAAAGCGGACCATTTAAATTGTTTTGGCAAATACAAAACTCTCCCAGGCCTTCAAGAGAGGCGTGATTACAACACTAGAGACTCTATTCCCCAAATCACAGTACTTTTCAACATTATTGAATGCAAGTGAAGTTTGAATGGCTATATTAGGCGGTGGGATTTACATGGCGGTTCATAAAAGCCCGAGTCAGCATCAGACTGGAAGGGGTTTTGGGGGATCGCCCATCCCACACCAACATCAGATATTCACAGCACAGGCGAGGCAAAACAAGCACTGACTTAACTATTTGTCAAACACAAGCTGCAACAACTACTCTCGTGTCCTTTCCCGAACCCAACCCAACCTCAGCCGGTTCTTCCACTCCTGGTCCCTCCCGCCTGCAGCCATCTGACACACAGTGACGTGGCGGTGCTCTCACCCAACGCTGCGAGCTGACCGGGAGACGGTACGCGGAGTCTGCGGCCCCTCGAAAAGGTCACACCAGAGTGCTGTGGCAAAACAGTATCGCTGTAGGTCAACTGAAGCCACAGACAATCAGGCCAGGATCAGACTGGAGAAAAGTCGGACAGACCTTTCTACGCCGCGTCAAAGATACGCCACAATAAACCATACACACTGGACCAATACTGTATGGCATTGTGCTCTTATCAACCATGAAAGATAAGTAGAGTCTGAGTTTCAGGCAGAGTTTCAGACAGAAAAAGAGGGAGGATTTCAAAGAGAAAGAGAGAAAGTGATAGAGAGACAGAAGTATAAAAGGCTTAGTAAAAGCAGCCTGCCTGCCTCTTTCTCTTATCTGTCTCAGTGTGACACCGCTCCTATCTCTAAGAACACTGCCAGGGGTCCCTGTAGTCCACAGCACAACGTCCGTCTGTCTGCCTGTCTCTGTCTATCAATCTGTCTGTCTGCCTCTGTCTGTCTGTCTATCAATCTGTCTGCCAGCGTCTGCCTGCCTGCCTGTGTGTGGGCGGCCTTGACAAGACAATACACGCAAGACGTCACAAGCTACTCCTCAGAAGCTCCCAGATGCAGTACAGACAGAAGGGGACTCTGGAGGAAAGACATCATTCTCCTTCTGATTCGAAGTGTTCAAACCAACTGAATGTCAGGAAACTGTCCAGGAATGCAGATGATGCAGATGTGTCCGTCTAGGTGGTGAGAAGGGCTGCTCTCAGATGTCAATCATGATGGAAGTGTAGGCGTGTCAAACACAGCCATGTAAACACTATACAGGCGTCGGTCATACAATTAGAATATCATCAAAAAGTTGATTTATTTCAGTAATTCCATTCAAAAAGTGAAACTTGAATCATGTATACATTCATTCCACACAGACTGATCTATTTCAAGTGTTTATTTCTTTTAATTTTGATGATTATAACTAACAACTAATGAAAACCCCAAATTCAGTATCTCAGAAAATTTGAATATTGTGAAAAGGTTCAATATTGAAGACACCTGGTGTCACACTCTAATCAGCTAATTAACCCAAAACACCTGCAAAGGCCTTTAAATGGTCTCTCAGTCTAGTTCTGTAGGCAACACAATCATGGGGAAGACTGCTGACTTGACAGCTGTCCAAAAGACAACCATTGACACCTTGCACAAGGACGGCAAGACACAAAAGGTCATAGCTAAAGAGGCTGGCTGTTCACAGAGCTCTGTGTCCAAGCACATTAATAGAGAGGCGAAGGGAAGGAAAAGATGTGGTAGAAAAAAGTGTACAAGCAATAGGGATAACCGCACCCTGGAGAGGATTGTGAAACAAAACCTATTCAAAAATGTGGGGGAGATTCACAAAGAGTGGACTGCAGCTGGAGTCAGTGCTTCAAGAACCACCATGCACAGACGTATGCAAGACATGGGTTTCAGCTGTCGCATTCCTTGTCAAGCCACTCCTGAACAAGACACAGTGTCAGAAGCGTCTCGCCTGGGCTAAAGACAAAAAGGACTGGACTGCTGCTGTGTTATGTTCTCTGATTAAAGTACAAATTTGCATTTCCGTTGGAAATCAAGGTCCCAGAGTCTGAAGGAAGAGAGGAGAGGCACAGAATCCATGTTGCATGAAGTCCAGTGTAAAGTTTCCACAGTCAGTGATGGTTTGGGGTGCCATGTCATCTGCTGGTGTTGGTCCACTGTGTTTTCTCAGGTCCAAGGTCAACGCAGCCGTCTACCAGGAAGTTTTAGAGCACTTCATGCTTCCTGCTGCTGACCAACTTTATGGAGATGCAGATTTCATTTTCCAACAGGACTCTACCAGTACCTGGTTTAAGGAACATTGTATCCCCGTTCTTAATTGGCCAGCAAACCTCGCTTAACCTTAACCCTATAGAAAATCTATGGGGTATTGTGAAGAGGAAGATGCGATACGCCAGACCCAACAATGCAGAAGAGCTGAAGGTCACTATCAGAGCAACCTGGGCTCTCATAACACCTGAGCAGTGCCACAGACTGATCGACTTCATGCCATGCCGCATTACTGCAGTAATTCAGGCACAAGGAGCCCCAACTAAGTATTGAGTGTTGTACATGCTCATACTTTTCATGTTCATACTTTTCAGTTGGCCAACATTTCTAAAAAATTTTTTTTTTTATTGGTCTTAAGTAATATTCAAATTTTCAGAGATACTGAATTTGTGATTTTCATTAGTTGTCAGTTATAATCATCACAATTAAAATAAATAAACATTTGAAATATATCAGTCTGTGTGTAATGAATGAATTTTCACTTTTTGAATGGAATTACTGAAATAAATCAACTTTTTGATGATATTCTAATTTTATGACCAGCACCTGTATATGTCTGGATTACGGAAAAAGTGTTTGTGGTATGAGGAGGAGGAGCAGTTATGAATTCAAGAATAAAAAGCATGACAAAAAACCTAATGGATTTTCTGACAGAATTTCTGACATTTCTATGAAACAAATGGCAAGGCCAAAGTATTGACACAAGGTCTCCAGGTGGCTCTCTGCAAAGTAAGACAAGAGGGTGTGTGTGTGTGAGTGTGTGTGGTCTTACTTGAGTGTCTCAGCCAGGTAGAAGCTCTGCTGGACGTCGTCATGGTTGGGGCTAGAAGCATAGACATCTCTCACGCCACTATAACCTCCATCCACACGACAGTACTTCTCCAGAGCCTGGCGGACACAGAGACAGGGTGAGAAAGAATCACAGACACAGAGAGCAAAAGACACAGAGGGGGGAGAGACAAAGAAAGTACATCTGTTCTTATGGCAGTGTGTTGATCTGACTGGGTTCTTATGGCAGTGTGTTGATCTGACTGGGTTCTTATGGCAGTGTGTTGATCTGACTGGGTTCTTATGGCAGTGTGTTGATCTGCCTGGGTTCTCAGGGCAGTGTGTTGATCTGCCTGGGTTCTCAGGGCAGTGTGTTGATCTGCCTGGGTTCTCAGGGCAGTGTGTTGATCTGCCTGGGTTCTCAGGGCAGTGTGTTGATCTGACTGGGTTCTCAGGGCAGTGTGTTGATCTGCCTGGGTTCTCAGGGCAGTGTGTTGATCTGCCTGGGTTCTCAGGGCAGTGTGTTGATCTGCCTGGGTTCTTAGGGCAGTGTGTTGATCTGACTGGGTTCTTAGGGCAGTGTGTTGATCTGACTGGGTTCTTAGGGCAGTGTGTTGATCTGCCTGGGTTCTTAGGGCAGTGTGTTGATCTGCCTGGGTTCTTAGGGCAGTGTGTTGATCTGCCTGGGTTCTTAGGGCAGTGTGTTGATCTGCCTGGGTTCTTATGGCAGTGAGTTGATCTGACTGGGTTCTTAGGGCAGTGTGTTGGAGATGTATGCAACACACTAGCTAGTTGTTGAGCCAGCACATTTCTTTCAGCGTGGCTCTCTGCCTGGAGATGGGGGAAAGAGGAGGGGCGGGTTGCGTCATGCTCTCTGACTCAGGGAGAAGATGGGGCTGCAGTGTTCACACATCCACCCTGGCTGAACGAGGGATGAGGGAGTATCTGCAGTCAGCAGACTCCAGATCAGATTTATGGCTAACACAAGGCCCATCAGAGGTAATCTCTTGTCATTAGTGGATACAATTACACGGCTCTGGGATCTGGGCAATCAGCATTCAACATAGCCACTGTTGGGTGATTTTGTGCTCCGGCAGGGCTGAGATACAGTGGTAGAGTAGAAGAGAGGACAGGAAAGAGAGAGCGAAGAGGAAAAAACTGTTGAAACTAAACTTTTAGGGACTAAAACAGCTCAAAACAAGCAGGATGTAGACTGAAATTAATCTAGAAATCAAAATGAACAGGGGTATATATTTAAGTGCAGAGCCATATTCACTGTGAATATTTTTAGAGGTGAATAAATAGATTGACTAGAGTTTTAGTGAGAGCCTATAGTTGAGGCACCAGAAGATTCTTCTTTATTTATATATATTTTTTTATTATGCATCAGACACTGACCTTCAACTAAGCTCACATTTTTTTCTATTTTATTTTTATTCGTGGGAACAGATGTCTTTATAAAAACAGATTTTGACTTATTCATGGGCAAATCACTTCTCAGTGGAGGGGACAGAGTAATGGATTCCTGGGGGAGAATTCTGACGGATGATGGTTAGTTTAGTTCTCACCTGCACGGCCTCCCAGCCCCAGTCTCTGTACTTGGGGTCGTGGGTGAACCTCCACATGTACATGTAGGTCTCAATGACCTCTGGCCTCAGGATGAAGTACTTTTCATTCTGCCGTGTGGCGATAGCTTCCACACCCCCGTCAAACCTGAATGCCTCAGGACCCAGCTTCAGGGCTAGGAGAGGGGAACAAAGTTACCAAACAAAAACAAAAACACAGGTCAAACCCAGTTCCAGGAGAGTCAAGGACACAGAATATGAAGACAATAGAAAAATCTAATAAACTGCAGTTCCTCGATGTAGCATAAATCTATGATGAAATCTCACATCGGGCCACCCGTCCAGGGACAATATGAGGAAAACAAAGTGGGGTTTGATATGTGATTATGTGGGATTTAACAGGGTTTATGCCTGCTGTTCTTTCATGTAATCCTAGCTTGATGAAAGCCAAGCACCTATTCACTCAGGGAGGCAGGCTGAGCGACTGGGCAGCTTTGTGGGGGGTGGGGGGTCTGCAGGTGGCTGTGCTGTCAGGCAGTACAGGGGATTACGATGCTTCATATGTCCTTAGCCAGTTCAGCTGCTAGTTAATTGATCGATGGACAGACTGTCAATGCGTATAAGAGGAAGTCAGAGGAGAGGCACTCTGACCCAGAATTAACGGCCACTACACTCCAACCAGCATCCCCTCTGCCCTCAGAGGACACCAGGCTCAAAACTGTGAAACACACTCATCGATCTTTCATTTCACACTGGCTTGCTATGAAGAGGAATGGGTGGTGTGTATGTCTTGGTGTGTGTGTGAGAGAGGGTATGTGTGTGTGTGTTGTTGTAGCTGAGTCACAGACCTCCTATTGTCTAAGCTACAAAACTAATATCACTGTTTTAACCAGGGAGAGACTTTCTTCAGTTAGACAGATAAGGCCTTCTGTGAGTAATGTCAAGTAGGACAGTGTTGTAGTGGAACCAGAGGGATGACTCTGAGAGTAATGTCAGGTATGATAGTGTTGTAGTGGAACCAGAGGGATGACTCTGTGAGTAATGTCAGGTAGGACAGTGTTGTAGTGGAACCAGAGGGTTGACTCTGTGAGTAATGTCAGGTATGATAGTGTTGTAGTGGAACCAGAGGGATGACTCTGTGAGTAATGTCAGGTAGGACAGTGTTGTAGTGGAACCAGAGGGATGACTCTGTGAGTAATGTCAGGTAGGACAGTGTTGTAGTGGAACCAGAGGGATGACTCTGTGAGTAATGTCAGGTAAGACAGTGTTGTAGTGGAACCAGAGGGATGACTCTGTGAGTAATGTCAGGTAAGACAGTGTTGTAGTGGAACCAGAGGTATGACTCTGTGAGTAATGTCAGGTAGGACAGTGTTGTAGTGGAACCAGAGGGATGACTCTGTGAGTAATGTCAGGTAGGACAGTGTTGTAGTGGAACCAGAGGGATGACTCTGTGAGTAATGTCAGGTAGGACAGTGTTGTAGTGGAACCAGAGGGATGACTCTGTGAGTAATGTCAGGTATGATAGTGTTGTAGTGGAACCAGAGGGATGACTCTGTGAGTAATGTCAGGTAAGACAGTGTTGTAGTGGAACCAGAGGGATGACTCTGTGAGTAATGTCAGGTAGGACAGTGTTGTAGTGGAACCAGAGGGATGACTCTGTGAGTAATGTCAGGTAGGACAGTGTTGTAGTGGAACCAGAGGGATGACTCTGTGAGTAATGTCAGGTAGGACAGTGTTGTAGTGGAACCAGAGGGATGACTCTGTGAGTAATGTCAGGTATGATAGTGTTGTAGTGGAACCAGATGGATGACTCTGTGAGTAATGTCAGGTAGGACAGTGTTGTAGTGGAACCAGAGGGATGACTGTGAGTAATGTCAGGTATGATAGTGTTGTAGTGGAACCAGAGGGATGACTCTGTGAGTAATGTCAGGTAGGACAGTGTTGTAGTGGAACCAGAGGGATGACTCTGTGAGTAATGTCAGGTAGGACAGTGTTGTAGTGGAACCAGAGGGATGACTCTGTGGATAACATCAGGTACGATAGCAGCGGTCAACCCAACAGGGCGTACACACTCACTGGTACGGGCGTAGGACTCGTGACAGGTGCGGGCGATCTCTGCCGCCTGCTCCATCTGGTGACCAGTCTGGTCCTCCGGGGCTCCGTCTGCCCCCAGGGCGATCATGCCCCCGGCAAAGCAAGTCAGGTGGCCCATCTTGTGCTCCAGTAACCCGCCTTTCCACTCTGCAATGTACGTCAGGCCACCGCTGGACTTCCTTATCAGACTGGTCTCAATAGCCTGGAGGGAAATGAGAAGAACGGCAGACAGATGAGGTCTCTGTCCTCCAGCAGGCCCAGACAGCAGCCATTTCCCTGCAAATGGACTGGACCCTCTCAGAGCATGAACAACTACTGCCCAAATAGCATCGTTAAGCTTGACAAAGCTGCGGCAGCAGGAATACTAGGGGTCCCAGCTGGTGGCCGGTATTATCTATTTGCCCGGGCGGCGTGGACACACAGGACACAGCTCCTATTGGTCCTTGGAATTCAGTCATACGCAGGAGGGCCAAATTACACAGCGTTTCGGGGGAACGGCAGACACGTTCCAGCCACGTTGAGACATGACACCGACGGGACAACAAATCATTCAGAACAGCGGGAGCCCGATCTCCCTTGCCATTCACACAGCACAGGTCCAATGCCACATGACTGACAGACAACCCGGGGACACCAGAAATTACAGGCCATTACCGATGTAGAGAGCAATAAACGGGTCTGTGCATAACCAGCGCTACGACAGGCTGGCAATCGCTGTGGGATCTTCCGATACGCCCTATTGTTCAGCGCTTCGTTGGGCATTTATTTTTATATTCACTGGGTAAGCTGCTCTCCTGCTGGGGAACAACCAAAGAAAATGAAATATTGCACGTCTCCTGAACGTAATGGCATTTTCAAAAGATAATTCTGATCTGGGCTGTTGTAGTTTGTGACACCATGTAAATGGGTCCTTCTGTATGCGACTACACTTTGTATTCTGCGTTCTGCCACAGAAAACCAGCTGATTAATATTCTCCTAAGCTGGTTATTTAATTTTCTTCCTTCTCTCTAAAGGCAGCCTATATCCTGTTGAGCAACAGCCCGGCATGTCTCTCCTGAGAAGAAAAACTCCTACTAGGGCTCGAAAAACAGATGAAGCATGCAGAAAGCATTTCTATTTCACAGCTACATTCTGTGAGGCCCAGTTTCCACAGTCCCTCCCTTACCTCGATTCAGAAAAGGGACAAAAAGCCTCAGACAGACAGACAGACCAGTACAGGAAAACACAGACAGAAACATGCTCCCATTTTCAATTCTGCCAACCGTCTTCCAACCGGGAGACGGCGCATCCAGGCCGGCCCAGCACCGAGGCAACGAGCCATCAATAAGACAACAGAGCCGGTTCCCAGCCACCATCCCCTCCGCCAACCTCACGGGCTGCCTGACCCAAATGGAGGATGGCACGGAGGGGCCGGCGGGGCCCTGTCGCTGTGGGTGACCTGCTTGTGTCGCCTGCCTCTCTCTCGCCCAGGTGGACGAGGTCGGGCTGGGTGGCAGGCAGATCTGCTGGCGGCACCAGGCTGTCTGGAAGTGGAGGATAGAGCGTAATATCCTGGAGCAGCGTGGATCCCTACGGTCCGCCGCGTGGAGGAGAACATTATTATCTCCAACAGGGCAGCAGGCTGGACTATAATGAAACGGAGAATTGGGCTAGCAGCAGTCAGAGTCCATTTCAGCAGACATAGCTCAGAGCCTGGCCACCCCCACCTGCTGACAGCCCAACCTTAAGTATCTGCTGTAGTGTGTGGTTGGAGCTCTGCCCTCAGAAACAGACAACCCCTGTCTGGAGCGGCACGCTTGGCTTCTTGACCTGGACTTCTCACAGTAGTTTAAGAAAGGTAGCTGTTGTTGACACGCGAATAAAATACACTTTCAATCAAGATAGGAAGAGCCTCCAGACCAGGGTTTAGTCAGTGCTTCGGATAATGCCAGTACTGTAGCTATTAAACCTCAGTAGGAAGGGCTGAAAAATACGAGGAGAAATAAAAGGGGGGAGGAGGTGGGGATAAGAAAGGAAGAGACTGGGGGGAGGAGAAGCCAGGCGTCTGGATGTCTTACCTTCAGAGCATCGTAGTACAGCTTCTTGCCCTCGTCGTCTGTCTTGTCAGACATCAGCCAGGCCTTGAGCAGGTACTCATAGAAGCTGTCTCCCAGCCCCCCCACCGACACGTGGTCTACAGGACAGAGACGACACGTTACAGCGTCACGCAGGCACCCGGACAATTTACCTCATCCCGTCTCGCCGGCAGTCCCCCCCCCCCCCCCCTCCACAGCCTTCCCGGCGCGGCCCGGACTGCCTCAGGATGATGTATGTTCCAGTGATGTAGGCCCTAATCTCAGCACCCGAAGCTGTGTACACAGGAAGATGGCCCTTAAACGCTCAGCCGCCGAGCAGCCGTGACTCCGGGACGTGTCTAACGCAGGACGTGTCTAACGCGGGCCGGGCTACAGGGACAGGAACACCTCTCCAAACAGAACCCGGCAAAGCTACAGGAGTTATAGGATTAGGACCCTTTGATGGGTGATGTATGGAAGCCGTCTGCACTGAGGAGATTGGCCCGGTGATGAGTTTATCAGCCCTCTCCGGCACGTCCCTGGTCTCTGGGTGGATGCGTGTGTGTTTGTGTGTACCTGTGAGTGTGTGTAAAATGAAAGAGTGTGAACGTGCGTCTGTCTGTGACTGATTTAGCTGGTGCATTTACATGACAATGTGACAACGTGTGTGTGTGTGTGTGTGTGTGTGTGTGTGGTAGGAAGAGACAGTCACTGTTCACAGTAACATCATGGCGGTGAGGGGCTGGGCTCCATGTGGTACTGTCCTGTCCACTTGGCTCTGTGTGAGGAATGTGTCTCCAGGGTCCAGGAGGAAGTCCCAGTCAAGCCAATCCACACTGTTTGTCATACTGACTGTCACACCCCTTCATACATATGCATATGTCATTAACAGACCCAGCCATGTTGGGCGGATAGAGATTAGACATCAGCATTCAGTGGGACAGTCTGGTAGCTAGGTGTCTGGGGGAGTGCGTGTTTGGCCCTGACTGAGGCTGTATTTCCTGTCAGACGGGGCTGGTGTCGGGCCTTATGGACTCAATGCCACAGGGCTTTACAGCAGGTCAGAGAGGGAACATAGGATCAAGGATGTGATGATGCACACACACACACACACACACACACACGCACGCACGCACGCACGCACGCACGCACACACCCATAAAATATTACAAGCAAAGGGGGCTGGGGATATGGATAACAGGATGACTGTGTGTGTGTGTGTGTATGTATGCTAGGAGAGACATTGAGGTGCATTCTCTCTGACATAAAAATAGAAAATACCTACAGGGTCCAAAAACAACATTCAACTTATATTTTATGAACACTATAATACTTTGGAAACAGTCTTACTAACTATTGGATTTGCGATCCGCATAACTTGAGAACGACCCAAGTCTGGTGACCAAGACTGTAGCTGCTAAGGGTATGGTCCTTTAGGTTGGTGGTAAAATATGTACCTGTAATAACTTCTGTTTCTAAATGGTTATTGGGGACAGCTCTGGCCTTGGGATAGGACACAAAGAAATGTGCTGTGTGGTCACCTTAACACACAACAAAACAGGAACGTCAGATCCGTGAATCTAACTAAGGTACACCATCCTTTTTTTTATATTGACACATCCCACCTAGCTTAATAGAGCGGTGATAGGCCGTCTCTGATGTGACAAAGAAACAGTGAGTCAATGAAAATGCTTTGACCAGTTCTATCATACATCCCTGGGGTGGTTCCTGTCTACTCCACCAGTAAACACACAGCCGAGGTGACCTATGTGGGAAATATCCCCAGGTGGTAAATGGTTCTAGTGTGAACTGAAAAGAAATGTTTATCCTACCCAACATTCCCATTCCAATACCCACTGGATGTCTTTCTCCAGCTAACAATGACCACAAAACAACTACTGGACCAGTGTTTGTAAGGGCACTTTCACTGTTTGAGAAAAGCTTGGTTTGCCAATCCTGGAGTATATCTACCTTGTCCTGGTCAGTCAATAAACCACAGAGCCCCCTTTTCACTCAATCAGCCACACGCCCTCACCAGGCGGAGCCACACGCCCTCACCAGGCGGATCCCACATGCCCTCACCAGGCGGAGCCACACGCCCTCACCAGGCGGATCCCACACGCCCTCACCAGGCGGAGCCACACGCCCTCACCAGGCGGATCCCACACGCCCTCACCAGGCGGAGCCACACGCCCTCACCTGGCGGAGCCACACGCCCTCACCTGGCGGAGCCACACGCCCTCACCAGGCGGAGCCACACGCCAGTGAAGCAGAATAAATAAAAAAAGAGAACACACCGTTCGGAATCGGTGACTATGAGCGAAATAAAACAGAAGCCAAAACTAGCGGCACAGTGCCAGAGTATGAGTGAGTCACTCAGTTACAGGCTGACAGATATCACACTTGACTCGAGTCATTCCACATGAAATAACCAAGCGTTATTAAAATTAAAGAGGCTGAGCCTAAACAAAAGTTAAACGAGTCAATCCAATAAATAAAACCAATAGAACTGAACAGTACTAATGAAAGCCCCACCCATAACATGTTCCCCCTTCATATCAACATGTACTTTAAGGCTCATTCACAAAAACGTCCTGTCAGGACTGACACAATGTACCCTCTTATTTCATTTATTCTTCAAATTAGCAAGCAACTGCAAGTTTCAGAATCTCCCTTAAAGCCTACATTATCAGTCTTTCACTACTGCATCCTCCTCCACTCCCACAAGTGCCTTCAGAACATCATATGAAGTGTGGAGTACGAGTCAGTCCAGCTTTTACACAATAACAGCTTCATGAAAGAGTCCTTAAGAAAACTGTAGAAAGAAGGCCAGATTATTATTAGCAGTAGTAAGTATTGGTGAATACAGTAGCTATACGACTAACAGCAATTTAATTCTGCATATTTCCCTCCTCATCAGTTATCAGAAACACCGGCCTGTTCCAGAGGCAAACGGGGACACCAGCAATATTTTGGTTTCATCAAATCGCCCTCCTTATACTTCAGCCGAGAAGTTCAAAGTTTACTTTGTAGCCTTACCATGTCTGTCATTCATCTATTTTCAAATGCACTTAAAAAAGAATTTCCCTTGTGGTAATAAAAAATATAATGATCTAGGCCTCTCAACACATGCAGGGCTGCACATTGCTCGTAACACCGGCGAAATTAACAACGCATCTTTTCTTACCCACTGACTTGACAAATAGCAAATTCAACAACAAGAGTTAGACAAGCAAACAAATGATTGATTCTGAAATGCTATTAAAATAAATAATAATCCACTACTACCTTTCTGTAAAACTACATAGGTTTCTCAGTACAGTAAGTGGTATTACTATGTGAATTTTTGCGTTCCATTTCAGTCTAAATACAGCCCCAAACTGCCCCCCCCCCCAGTCTGGAAATCATTACAGAGAATAACACTTACATCAGTGCCTTTGCAGTATAGACCGTTAATAAACCAAACTCCCTGACCTCTAGAGGAGCCATACATTGGTTGATTCTTGTATAGAGGTCTGTCTGGCAGAAAAGTCCAATCTTTCTTATAACAAACACTAACTAGAAAAACAGCAGTCAAGACCTACTAGTACTAGAGGTACAGGGGGTTTACTCTGAGTTAGGAACAATGCTTCTGACTTACATGCCCCCATACCCCTGTAATGCCTTGCAGAGTAAGAGACAAGCATCGGTGCCTGTAAGGCAGATTAAATGTGTGATATCTTTCACTGAGACCTTTTCACTTTTTTTTATAATTGCTTTTCTACATTTTTGTTTGTTTTCTTTTATATATATAAATCTTCGTTACCATTTCTGTAATGTAAGATTCAACTGTAAAAAAGACCTGGGTCAGAGCTTGATTTCCCCGCAACAAATAAAGGTGAATTAAATAAGAATCACATTTTGGGTCTTGTAGCCGGATGACTGACAAACACCTGTTGTGATTCAACAAGGTTCCCGAGGGTACAGAATCTAATAAGTGACCCTGATAGGGTTGGATCTAGGGCACTCAGGTCAAACCAGGATCGGTGAAGACCTCTACATTGTGGTCATGAAAAGGGCTTGTCAAAAGAAGTACATGAGATCTCGGCCTTGCAGAACGTGGAGGGGTGTGGCCACTAACGTCAGTGGTCGGCTCGATAAGGGCTACATTACTAAACAACAGCTATTGGACAGACTTTCTGCTCTATATTACACACAATCTGCATATTTATATTTGATGTACAGTCTGTAGTATCTAAGGTGTAATTGAATAATGGCTCATGTTTTCTAAGTTTGATGTAGTGCCTAATAATATCAGTGTTTCCTGTTTCCTATCACCTGATCATCAGGTGTCAAGCTTCATGGGGGATGTAAATTCAAAATGTCTGACTCTCTGCATAAGATTGTTTTCTGAGACTAAGTTTACTAGTTTTCTGAGACTTTAGTCCATTATTTAGTTTGTGCAGCATATTGGTTGATATTGGTTGGTGATTTGTCCAGTTGGTAGATTTCTGCACGTGATCCAAATCAAAACCTTTCTTCCTCCAATTGTTTACCAACACCAGCCAGACAGCATGAACAATCTAGGGCAAGGAGGTAACCATCCACCCTTAAGCAGAGAATAGCAAAACAAACACCACTAAGCTATGCATTCAAATTAGTGTGTGTGTGTGTGTGTGTGTGAGGTGAATTGGGTCCATTAAGATGCCACAACCAGCAGTGAATGTCTGAGGTAGAGACTGGTCTGGACAGACGTGATCAGTGCATCTCATTGACCTTTTGCGCGTCTCTGAGAAAAACACTCTCATTAGTGAGGGGATTCAGGGCAGCTGCTGTCTGCTGGGCTGGGGGCTGTCTGCTGGGCTGGGGGCTGTCTGAGCACAGACACACTGCAGGGTTCCTCCAGTGTCACCCCCGTCTCCTCTCTTCAGACACCTCACCGGGTCCAATTATTGGGTCTGAAGCTCCTTTTGTCAAGAAGCGGCCTGGCTGGAGCAATGCAATCATTTTGCCATTTAATCGTGGCAAACGTTCCTCCATGGCGGTCAGCGATGGTGACATGAAAGTGTTGGGAAACACAGTGGTATGGATCATATTCACCAGAACACTGAAGTGTTTCTCTGTTTTTTGTTTGTTAATTACACTCACCTGGTGTCCCAGGTGTGAATTAGATTAGAAAGAGAGAATGCAAAACAGATGTGCTTGGTCCCTACCGGACCAGGTTTGCCCATCCCTGTCACACATTCAGTCGCAGATGCAGGTGAATGGAAGTTTTAGCACGAGTTCTCAGGACTGAACTGAAGCAATAGAAGACTAATTACCGTACCGACAGTATTTAGACACCTGAATGCCACTGTCATTGTAAAGTACAATTCCTTTTCTCAGTCATTAGCCACAGCCATTTGTTTCTTGCTGATGCCTTTCACCCTATAGGCAATGTTAAGTTACATCACCTCCAAATGAATGGCCTATTCTATTCGAAGTGCTCAGAAGTCATGTGTACCACTGGACTGAAGTGGCTCTCCCGGCTGTAAATGGCTTGATAATTACAGGCTGTAGAACCGTGGTTGACAGCCACTGGTGTACCACTAATGGAAAAAGGAAAAGGGGAGGGAGCTCGAGTGGCGCCACCATCTCAGGAACTGCATGGGATATTGCAGCGGCATCATTGTGACCAGGGTTTAATCTTGATTGTGGCGTAGCAGGGAATGGAAAGAGGTGAAAGGGTGAGAGTGCAGGGAGGTTTATCGCAAACTGAAAGGAAATGGACTGGCATAATGGAACATATGTATACTAGAGGTGTTTAGAAGTGATGTAGAGGGAGACAGGAGTGAGAAGTGTTTAAAGGGTGATGTAGAGGGAGACAGGAGTGAGAAGTGTCAAAGGGTGATGTAGAGGGAGACAGGAGTGAGAAGTGTCAAAGGGTGATGTAGAGGGAGACAGGAGTGAGAAGTGTCAAAGGGTGATGTAGAGGGAGACAGGAGTGAGAAGTGTCAAAGGGTGATGTAGAGGGAGACAGGAGTGAGAAGTGTCAAAGGGTGATGTAGAGGGAGACAGGAGTGAGAAGTGTTTAAAGGGTGATGTAGAGGGAAACAGGAGTGAGAAGTGTTTAAAGAGTGATGTAGAGGGAGACAGGAGTGAGAAGTGTTTAAAGAGTGATGTAGAGACAGACAGGAGTGAGAAGTGTTTAAAGAGTGATGTAGAGACAGACAGGAGTGAGAAGTGTTTAAAGAGTGATGTAGAGACAGACAAGAGTGAGAAGTGTTTAAAGAGTGATGTAGAGACAGACAGGAGAGAGAAGTGTTTAAAGAGTGATGTAGAGACAGACAGGAGTGAGAAGTGTTTAAAGAGTGATGTAGAGACAGACAGGAGTGAGAAGTGTTTAAAGAGTGATGTAGAGACAGACAGGAGTGAGAGGTAGAGTTGACACAGGAGAGAGATGTGTGAGATGGTAGATACGGGAACTTACGTTGTCCCCACTGTCCGCTGTTAGGGTTGAGGTAGTTGGGGTACAGTCCCTGGGGCTTATCCAACCGATTCAGAACCTTCCGGATATTCATGACCTTGGAGGAAGAATTGAGCAGAAATTAGTTTCCTTTCTCCCTGAGAATACCTCATCGCCTCCTCCTCTTCCAGCAGCACAGTAATGCACTTGAAACGGCCTTACTGCAGTGACAGTAGTTAAGGAAGGCATTAGGGAGAGAAAGGCACATGGCTCTTTGCAGGAATAAGGCATTTATCTGAGGAACCGGCGTTAACATGAACAGTAATGAATGATGAATACCGTAACCCCATCGGCAGGCTGCTGAGTGCCCTGTTTAGCTTGGCGCTAACGTAATGAAATGGCAAGGACATGCCGGGGCTCCCTGGCTCTCACCTTCTCTGCAAAGGCTGGATTCCCTGACAGCTTGGAGAGGTGCATGAACTCCAGGTGCAGGGTGCCGTACTCCGCCAGGATGCTGCTGCCCCCAGACGCCCACGGCCAGTTCCTCCCGATGCCACTGCGGACCCAGAAGACCACACTCTTGACTCAGCTACTTCAGAAGTTACCACAATGGAAGAACACTAAACGTGGTTCAAATGAACCACAGGCCAGTCCCCGGAATCACAGCAGGACAACGCTGCACTCGCATTGACCTCACCCAGGAAACATTCCCTAGAGAGATCACTTCTCTGCAAACCTCAGTCAAGTACAGCCAACAAGACTATATGACGCTGAATGCATCAAAACTGAGGCACTGATATCTCCATATAGTATTTTTGACTGAATTGTTTTGACACTACAGCCATCTATAAAGCTAGCTGGCTGTTAGTGCGTCTTAATTGCGAGAACTGCAATACATATTGTTTCGACACCAAGTATCACAATAATAAGGTACTGGTATTTAGATGTCATGCTAATATGAGGTGGTCGTCACGATGTCAAGTACGTGTCTGTTCGTATTATGTGCCTGGATGTCCGTGCTGCCTGACAAACAAACTCTAAACAGGGGTTTCCCCAGCTAAGATGGCAGACTTTCTGTCACCTTACTCTGCCAGGAACATGAACTTCCCTGGCAACCCAATGGAAGCAGTGCGTGTCAGTGAAGATTATAAAGACTAGCCTAATAGCCACGTGCTAGTTGGGCATTGATTCCCCCACAAATGGCTAATGTCCCTTTTGTTAGGAGAGCTATTATTCGAGGGACAGAGCATAGTTAGATTTTAGTCATTAACACACCAGACAGGCCAATACATTGGGGATGCTTTGGAAAATGTATTTTTAAACATTTGTACAACTAACTTGACCTTTCTCCCTGCCAAGAAGTGGGTTGAAGCTGTTTTCTGGATTTTGCAAAAGGACTGACAAAGCCTACAGCTTTGAATTCATTAGAGAATCAGTCTGGCAGTGAGGCAGACAGAAAAGCAGAAGCCAGACAGACAGGCAGGCAGGCAGACTTTGTCCATGTGTATTCATAAAGTCTTACTGTCCCGACCAATGTCCTCATTTCTAATGTTGGAATGATCTGTCACCGTGGTCAATGATCCAGGGCCTGCCCACCGTGTGGCACGCACGTACGCACGCACGTGCACTGAGAGCACCCGCAGCACGAGCGACTGGGAAGAGCCGAGAGAAAGAAAGAGGAGAAAGGAAAAGGGTGAGACGAGTGAGGGCGAGAGGAGAGGTAGATAAGTGCGGGGTGAGGTAGAGGAGTGAGGGGGAAACGAGAGAATTGTGGGTGGGCGAAGTGAGAGAGGAGTGATGAGGAGAAGAAGGGGGGGGGGGTAGCAGCCATAAGTACTCTGCCCTCAGCCTCTTTAAGTCTGGGTGGTCTGTAGAGGCCCATCCTAACAACCCCCTTCCTTCCTCACATGTTGTGCCAGAAGCACTTGTGTTGTGCGTGTCTGTTTGTTTCTAAGTGGCCGTGACTATTGAATTGTTTTGTCTGCATCAAGAGTGTGTGTATCCTGCTGGTAAGGGTGTTTATTTGTCAAGGGTGTGTGTGTGTGTGTGGAGGTGGGTCAGGGTGTGTGGTTGACTTGGTGGATCAGTCAACAGTCAGCAGTGAACCTACATCCTACATCCATCTAGGACCTTGAGGGAAGTGGATTCAGACACACCTGCCATCTACACTCAGTTTCCATTATGCTTCATACAATAAAGTACAGAGGGGCTGTAAGGCTGTGCTGTGGCCCGACACGATCTCCTCTCCAGTGATCTGGACACCTCCTACTGAGGGCCTCATATGGACCCCCTCCCCGGGGTTCTCCCCAGTAGGGCGCAGAACAGGGAGTCAGGGAGCCCTACCAAAACACAGCGCTCCAACCGGAGCTTCTCCATCACTCTACCTTTGACACCCTCTCTCTCACCTTCTCTCTCTCCCGCTCCAAGTTGAAACTTTTCACTAAATGAAACGATCCATCTCCCTCCACCTCCGCCTCAGTCCGTTCGATAGTGCTGCCTAGGGTCCGGGCTGCGTGGGCAGCCTGGATGGACTGCCGTCCAGCCCAGTGGCACGGAGCCATTCCTCTGACGGGAAAGAGATGCAGACGGGCACTGACAAATGCCCAGGTCTAAGTACATTACATGGTTGCCTGACATGGCCTTGAGAGAAGCCAAACAGGCTGCTGGACAACGAACAGCTGCTATGGGAAAAACTCCCCTCCACTCCAGTCAGGTATATGTTTTTGTATGGCAGCACCATGCATATGGAACAGATACGGAGACTCTGGCTCACTGCTTTCTGTTGTTAGCTCTTAGCTCCACACCGCAGCTCTCCTCCATCCCTCTTCCTGGCTCGAGGCGGGGGGGGGGAAACTATAGATCCGTAGTTAAGGCCTTAATTAAATTCTTTAAATCACACCAGACTTCCTTCTGTGTCCTGGGGGACAGAAGCGGCTGGGTGGGGTATGAGGTGGGGATAATTAAGGGAAACCAGCTCCAGTGTCTCCTCTGGTGAAGCCCTGAAGTCCTGAGAGGAGGAAGCCCGTCTGCTGTTGAGCTACTGCCTAAAGGGGGGCTCTCCATAAGACCAGATCCTCTGTTGAACAGCACCCACATGTTCAACATGAACAATGAACCTTATGAACAACATGCCACTTGTAGGACTACTGACAGAACTTTTTCAAACAGGTAGAGGAGACTACATAACTTTAAAATGTAAAATGAATAGAAGAGCTATTCATATTCATGGTAGCATTATATGTAGCATAATATAAATAACTAGCATATCTTCTAAACAAAATCTCTACGATACAAATTATTTTACAACTTGAGGTGAAATGGTTCGGATAAGAGAAGAAAAAAAAACTCTCCAACTATAGAAATATTGTAGTTAATTACTTGACTAAATATTATCTTGAAAATGCTGAAATATGTTATTAATCTAAATGGTTATAAATCCTCACAAAAACGTCAAATAAAAGCTGTCCAGGTTCTGTAAAGTTGGTCTACAGTCCCCGGTTCCATCCCATCGGAACAACAAGTATTTCAAATTCACCAGTCGTCTCACTTTCTCCACTCCTAATACATCAATATTTTGCCTTGGTATGTCTTGGGTCATTTTCTGCTCAATACCTTGTCCATGAGCCGTGTGGTGTTATACATGCGCTGTCTGGTCATGTGCCACTATGGTGATGTGTGTGTGTGTGTGTGTGTGTGTGTAGACCATGGGTCAGGCTCAGGGAGAGCTTACGTGGTATATGTTGTCCTGAGACATCATCTGCTTGTCTATAGATGGATCATGTGGTTTGTGGGAATGTGTGGCCTTTATCTAGAAAATGGTGGCGTAGCAGCTGAGACTTAAAGCTCGGGACAGCAACCGTCATTTGGACTGTGTCTGTGTGTCCTTGATTGCGTGGAAATCTGCCAGTATATTTCTGTGTGTGTGTGTGTGTGTGTCCTTGAGCTGTCCGTGAGTCCTGAAGCTCATTAGCGAGGCTAGGATTTATCCTGTCTCTCCTCAGTCCTCAGGCTACTACCCACAAACATTTGCAGGTCGGCTTCTGTCATGGAAAACATACCTCCAAAATGTTCCTCGCTTTCCAACAAGAGTAAATCTGGTTACCTAATATTGCTAGGTACAATATTTAACAGATCAGAGCCTAATGTAATCTCTCAACCCCTCCCTTTTGGCCAGAGGGACCAATCCTCTCACCATCACTTGAGCCCATCTTGGTGTCATTGTCTCAGGCCAGAGCTAAAACAGGCTGCTGTAATTCATTTGTTGAGGGAATGAACCGACCCTAGATGAAGCTGTGTGTCACTGTGAGGAGAACTTCAATGGTTCTATCTAATTGGGCCACTCTGAGTCGAAGCTTATTAATCAAATCACTTGCCTACATTCTCAGGATTGACTGCATGGCCTGAGAGTGAACCACACAAAGCAAATCTTCTAAAGATGCCATATTTCATGCCAAAAAAAAAGAAGACTTTAATTTTGTGTGATGACATCCGCTTTAACTAAAGTTCAATTAGATGGGAGAGTAATTTCCTGCTTGCCATTTTATCAGGGGGAAAGGGGAATTCTAAAAGACATACATCAAATGGAGCTATTATTCCCTGAGGAGGCAGACTAGTGTTTAATTATGATAGTTAATTCATCAGGCTTGGCATTGGGCCTTGCTGGCCCTGCTCTCTGGCCCCATAACAAATGCTCCATTGAAAAGCGGCGCAGTGCGGCTAACATGACGTCTGCTCTCCACGTTTGACGTTTAAAGCTGGGATCCGTCATTTCAACAGTAAGAAAGCAGCCTGTTGAGGGATGTTCAAGAGGAATGTAACTACCCTCCCATCCATTTAAATAACTATATGAATTTTTTGAGTCTATATAGTGCTTTTTTACATTAACTTTGATTACAAAAGTGGAAATTAAGTAATTTGACTAAGCATTAAAAGTTTAAGCATTACATTGTAATATGAAAATATAAGATAAACAAATAATAGATATAGATATGATACTAGATTTTAATATTTAGAAAATATTTAATTTAAAATATATTACATTTAATAAACTATTTAATGTTGTTGCCACATTTTATTAGCCCTAATTGTTTCATTTAAGCAACATCAGAGCCCAAACCATTCACAATGAATTAGGCTTACAGGAGGCCGACTGGGGTCTATCCAGATCAACAGAAAGTCTCTCTGCATTTCTTTGAATTCCAAAAGACTTCAAAATGTTAAAGCGGTTAATGCACCCGCCCAACCAATTACTTTTCTTCATGATTTCAACTACTTTATAACTATCTCTCAGTACCTGTCCAACACATCATCATTTGGTCAATAAATAAGCAATCTGCCAAGCACAAGGATATATGCGGAGTCTTATTTTTATTTCTGAGGTGTATTATTATTTTTGTTAGGATAAAGTAAAGTAGGTCCTTGTGTATAAAAATGAAAGGAAAAAATACATCCCGGATATGAAAAAAAAATCTGGCCATATTAAACTGGTTAAATTTAGAATGACAAGAACGTCACATTTACCATTTGCGTAGGCTTCAAATACAGCCTCAGTATTACTCATGAGGCTATTCTGATGGGAAAAGAATAATCTTGCATAACGAAGCCGGAAATCAATCACAGTTAACCTTTTAAAGAAACGGAACAAACGAATATGTATGCCAGCGTGTTTCTGAACGACAAGATGCACAGCAAGGATCAGTCGTTTCAAAACAGAATCTGTGCAGTCACTAGCATCATAAGGAGCGGAGTGAGGGGGTTGAAGGCCATTACCCTTTGTGCTGCTTCTCGCCACCCCACTGGCCAGAGTGAATAACAAAATGACTCACACCGCAGTGGCCTTCCATTCAATTTGACTCGGTGTTCCTTATAGGGAGAAACCTAGTAAATAATCATTCATTTTCATGTCAGTGGCTAGGATTGCAAGAAACCTGGCTTGGAGATTCCTGAAATCATGAGGGAATTAGAATAGAACCATACAATGACATTGTGCTATGTACGAGAACGCAGAAAACACACAACGTTGTGCCCCTGACCAAGCAACATGTTACGCACACACACCTCTAACCATTTCCCAGTTAATTGAATTTAGGCAGGTTAAGTCAAGTTAAACTAATGTCAGGCTTCGGCTGCAATGAAAATGTGACCCCCCCCCCAAACATTTTTTTTAATCTCTCATATGGTCCCAATGAAAAGGAACAGGAAGGGGTGGCAAGAAGAGATAAGCTGGAGGAAATGGGTTCAGAGGAAACATTTCAGCGTTGGACTGAGGGCCGAATTCATCGGGGCAGCTCCCTGCCAGTCCGGGGGTTAGTGAAGAGTGGAGGGAAGCCGGAAGACACAACGAACAGATAGAAAGTGGGAAGTGTTATGTCAGCTTGGTCAGCACGACAAAGAAGAGCGCACACAGCTGTCCCACCTAAGAGCTAGCATTAATAATGAAAGAAACGTCCGATGTTGATTCAAGAGAAAGTTCTCCATTGTACCGGGGACTGTACAATGTCACCGACGAGTCCTACAAAGTCCATTTTGTAGGACTCGGCTCTCACTTGATACCAGAGGAACTACTGGTGACAGCAAAGATGTGGTGCATTTCCCACAGAAATCATAAATCACATGTGGCCTCTTGATTTGCCTTTAAATTCATAAACTAACTCATGAAAGGAACGCGGACCTTCAGACTGATGTGTCTCATGATTTGTCACCCCGTGCACAGTTCCTCTGCCTTTCATATCACGATGCTTATGCAGGCTCTCTGTGTGTCTTCACCAATCAGGATCATGGAAATTGCAGGCCATGCAGGACGGCCACAGCCCCAATTGCTTAAGGCCACTTCACATTTTCTTCCAGTGTACTATTTCTTAATCAAGCGTGATAAAACATCACTTTTGACAGGCCCAAGCAAAAACTCGGAGCAGCCTACAAACAAATATTAGAAATATGACATGCTGCATTCTTACTACTGTACTATGACTGTATTAGTATACACAGGAATACAGGACTACATGAATCAAACCTGTATACAGCAAGCTCAGCCCTGTGAGTTCAATTAATCAATCTGGTTGCTTTCAGGGTCTACGACAGACCCCTTGTTATTTTTAAAAAAACTGACAAGGTTGTGGAAGTGTGACACTGTTTTCTGCCCATGGCCCTGAGTAAAAAAAAAAAAAAAACCTATGTGACCTGATAAGAATATATAGAATATTCATTGCCTATGGGTTAAATACACTGCATTTCAATGTACTGTACTTGTACTGTTCAATTACAAAATTGAATCTTATAATCTAACCTAAAAGGTCCAGAGTTTTACTTGGTTAAGTTACCCAATCAAGAAAAACTACAGACATCTGTCTTTTTTGACAGGGCTCAGAAACAGCTCTGGTACCTGAGGTGCACCATTCTGAGTTACACAATGATAGACCTGTTTGTAGGGTTAAAGGTGCACTCCACTCACATTAACGCCATCTCAAATGTTTTTTCCAGCAACTACAAAAAAAGACAACCTGGCAAACAAATAATTGTTTTTCAAAAACAGATTAAAAAACAGAGTGCAGTGCATTACATGTCACAAAGGGCCCACAGGAGCATTTCAATGGAGTGATAATAACTGGAGTGCACCTTTAAAGGAATGGACAGTCCAAAGGGTTTGAAGGGATGAAACTTCAGTGGGAGGGGGCTAGACTATAAGAACATGAAAGGGTTCCAAATGGGTATTACACTGTCCCCATAGGGGAGCCCTTTATGGTTCCTGGAAGAACCACTTTGGTTCCAAGTTATATCCTTTTGGATTCCATATTAACTCCTCAGTAAGAAAGAGACAGAATCAGAAGAATATTTTCAGTGCAGGATTTTAGGTTCTAAATAGTTATTTTATGTTTACAGTAAACTGAAGGCCTCTTCTGATGCTGTCTGTCTGTTTGGTACACCTACAGCAGACACCTGATGATCTCCCAATCCTCTCTAAACCTTATTACAGTGCAAATGTCATTGGCAGGCTCACACTGTTCAGCGAGAACAAATACTCTCACCAAAATAAAAATAAAAAGTTTTATCAAGGATTGTGTATATTTGTAATTGCTCTGAGGTTTCAAATGAATGACTTCAGTGGATTATAAACTGTATCATAAAAGTAATTGTCTTCCCTTTGAATTTCAACAAAGGAGAAAATAACAGATCCAAAGGTTCCAACAGGAATAATTAAGAAGTGTTTGATTCAATGTAAAGGAATCTAGTCATGAAGCACAAATATTTTACCACTACCTCCTTGATAAAAAGTTTAATTACATTCAGTTGTGTTACTTAGAAGTAAAAACACAATCCTTTATGTTTCAATCTGCTAATTAATTCAAAACCCTCTGGATATATATATATCCATCAAGAAGGATGAATGTAGAGGCCAACAAACAAACACGCAGAGTACAGAAGACATGAATCTGGTCCGTTTCTATGACTTGCGCTGGACTCTTGTTACCTGGCCGGTCATAGGAGAACCATCAGGCGTCTGTCACCAATGACCAGAGGGACCAGAGGGACCTCTCAACAATATAGCCATGCACTAGGATGAATCAGTGAGCTCCCAGCCGCTTTCACTGTCTATTAACAACAATGAATGGCTTCAGCGAACGCTCAAAGACAGCTACGCAATAGGCCATTTCATGGTCACAGTGATGCACACAGTCAGGTTCAACTGGAGGTCCACAAAAGGGAGGCTGACAGAGGAAAAGAAGAATAAAAGTAGCGGACTATGGATCGGGAGAAAAAGGGTAGACAGAATAAAAGAGAAAAAAAGGAGAGAGAGGGCGTGTTTTCACAAAGCTCCCACGGGTTGCCAGCCGGGCTTTATCTGGGCCAAGGTTGTGGCCGGCTGCTCAGAGTAATTAAAATCAATTGTTTATGTATGCTCCCATCAGCCCTGGTTCCTTCCATCCTTAATACGCTGGATGTGCATAGCGCAGAAGTAGCCTGAAAGCCTCCGTATCAGGCCCGCCTCCTCATTAAAAACACTAATAGGGTGAACGTTCACCGTGTCACTCTGCTCTGCATGACCAGGGCTTCACTATCTACCTCAGCAGACTACCGCAATTAACGTCAGAATCTGAGGTGAGCTCACTCTTCTGAGCGGACCGATGATGTTCGAGCGGGGGTTTAGAAATTCCGTAGGTTTCATCTGTGTTGAAAAGGGCTGGAAATATCCTTTCCCCGATATGCGGCTTTTGAAAACCTATTTAACTGTTTAACACAAAGGGTCTGAGCTAATTGCAACACTTGTGTGTTTGTCGAGGTGTCAGGGATCTTGTTTCTGTTTAAGACCAAACGGCTGTCAGACAACCAGGACGTAAACTAGGATATAAATATTGACATCCCGTCAGTGTTAAGGTGAGACTGAACACACTGACTATTTTTTTGTTTCACTCATTAAAAGGGGTGGTTCAAAGAGTTGTACGTCTTTTCCGCCATTCAGTTCCCTTGACTTAAACTCTTGGGAATGATATTCTAAAACCTTCAAAGTCACTTGGCTCAAACATCAGTGTTCTCTGAGTGGAAAAGGAGAAAACTGCCTGTGTCTGTATGACTTCCTGTCGGCACAGAACAGTAATGACCCTACTGAAAGGAGCTTGTCTCTCAGATAGAGGATGAGGGTCACAGGATGTCCTTTGGATCTTTTCCAAGACGGCAAAAGCAAAGTACCTGGGTGCAGGGCAGTGAATTTGATGGTTTTGCTTCATGACCAGTTTCTGGTTTGGAGAATTTCTTTATCAAAGAGTTCAGGATTTCGGTTGTCAAGTGTCATAGTTTGGCAGCTATAGTATTTACACTGTATATTTCATCTCTCCAATAAGCATGTGATGGAATAGTATAAAAGTTCAAACATTTATGAAAAATCTATATTGGCATGTTTCCCTTTACTTGATGGAGAAGGTGGGAAGTTTAGCATTACACCCTGACTAAACCAGTTACAGGTGAGGAGCTATCATTGTGCCCAAGATGATATTCTGTCTCCACCAGACAAGTAAAAAACATAGATAACTCGCTGTTGCTGTCCTTTTTACATTAAATACACAGTCTGTATATTTTGCTAGATCTTTGTAAAATGTTGACTCAAGAGTCATTAAAAATATTTGTGATTCTCTACTCTAAGGATTAAACCACAGACAACATGGAGGCAAGATGGTGTTTAATTAGTTTGACTAATCTCTGCTTGTTTTTTAATGCCCCATGTGGGTTAGTATGCTTGGTAAAACCAATGAGTAATAGGGAGAGGTAGAAGGCAGCACATCAAGTGCCTCAAATTAAACAAAGTTCACTTTTAGCACCTGGCAATGTTAATGGCACAGCCAATAAGAGGATTCACCATCAGAATGCCAGCTTGAAAAACACATGAGGCTGCTGGGCTTGGTTGGTGGCCATTAGGCCTATGGTGCGTTTTTGAGTATAGTTTAGGCATGCATTTTTTAATTTTTTTATGTTTGTCACCATACACTCTAAAAATAAAAGGTTCTTGGAGTACCCTTGACTTTGAAACTGTTGAAACGGTGGAACCCCTATAAGTTCTCAAGTAAAAATGTCAAATGTTCTTTTAAAAAATCTATTTATACTTTGTTACTAAAACAACCATATGAACAACCTACCCTTTCAAAAATCTATTCCAAAAGGTTTTTCAAATGGTTCTTAAAGGAACCTTCAGACCCCAAGACATGGCAGGTGTAGCAAAAACAGCTACTGACTTCACAACATACAGGAGAAAACAGTTTACACTCCAAAACTTCCCAGAAGGACTCCTTTAAGGCTTAACAAGCATCAGCAAAATAAATCAATGAGAAACAGAGCGAAGGGGGCCAGCCAGACATAACGTCCAACAAGGAAATGAGTCACAAACTAACCAAGAGGATTTTGACAGCACACAGCGTCGGCCTTGTTAGCCGTTACGCTAATGAGAGGGAATGAGTGGGAGGGCTAACCTGTCTCTGCTAACCTGTCTCCGGCTGACAAACATCACTGCTAACTGACAATGTATGGAGGTGCTGGCTACTGCTACGGACCTGTTCTTGTAGTCTAGAGACGGGAAACAGATTATGCCAGCTCTGCATTAACTTGCATTCTCTGGCAAACCTATTCCCTTTTCCCATATCAAAAAGCAATCCAGTTTACTCGCTTCTATGCTTCAGCATCTCCATATCAGAAATTACATCAGCGTTTAGGTCTGCTGAGCTCTGAGCCAACCCAGTTATGGTTCAATGGCGCGGGTAAATTCTCAATTGCCACCAATCTGTTGAGGTCCCTGGGGGCCCCTGGGTGGGTGAGGGCCAGACGTAGGCGGGCCCTCACCCACCCCGCATGGCCATCTCCATGACAACCAGGATTTTAATTAATATCTGACAAACTGGGCTGTGGTCTAGCCAGGGAAATATCTGAGCAATGTATTCATGTGGTCCCCCCACAATTTAATGGGGATAGTGCTTGACTTGAGCCATTCAGTGAAATGACACAAGATATCTTTCAACCTCCTTGCTGTGTGTAGGTATGTGAGAGAAGATAACGTAAAACATCTAAAGGTAAGAAACATATGTTCAGCGTCTGTGGTATTTGTTGGTGAGTGACCCATGATCCCCCCTGACGTCTCTCTCTGCTCTTGGATTTGCTTTGAGCAGGAAGTTTGTGTGCGAGGGTGGTGTATAAATAAGGACTGAGGAGGTGGAGCACGCTACACAGCCTGCAGCCTACAGGACATAACAGAGAACCTGTATCTTCACATGGCTGAGCAAAGCCACTAGCACCCCATTCCCCTGTCCCCCTGTCCACCTCCCCCTTTCCCTCTTTTTCCTCTCGTCTTTCAATTTCAAGGCCTGCCGCTGCTTTTACACACCGGGAATTTCCAAACCTAATACAAATCCCCCAAAAGGATTGTCCCTGCAGAGTAGCTGCTGACCTTCTGTTGTCCAGGCTCCATTCTGACTTGTTTTGAGGATCGTGGGCGGCTAACCTTGCCCCCCCCCAGGGGGCTACGACAAGGGCCAGGGCAGCAACCGAGGTAGCGAGTGGAACAAGATGTCCAGGAGGAGGGACAATCCAAGAAAAACTGTCACTTCAGATTTGTTATCTGGGCCAGTATTATCTTACCCTAACTCTTGACCTTGTCAGGCCGGTATTGTTCTGAAAAAGTTTCCTCTTGGAGCAGGAAAGTAGCCTTTTCAGCCCTGGGTGCTGTAGTAAATATGCTGAGCAGGGGCCATTCAGAGTAGGATGGAGACAGAATAAGAATCTAGAGGCAGGCTGGGATTACGTGAGGGCATAGTTATACAAATAGGCTGAAGTATGTCAAGGTCCAAAGTGCTGGCAAAAAAAAAAGGACTTATTAATGACAGAGCCTTGAACATCTATACACAAACATCATTCCTCAATTCTGTCAGCAAGGGGAATGGAATAAACCAAGCCGAGGCCCGCTTCGCCAAAGTACTGTGCTTTTATGTGCCAGCCACAATGCAATCAAATCACAGTGGAGAACATTTCAAAGCGGTGGAGAGACAGAAGTATTTGCAATAGTCTGTCTAGTTAACGCAACCGGAGGAAACAAGAGGGAGGGTGGGTGAGGGGAACCTTTAAAGGCTTTTGGTCTTTACCCCTGTGAACACAGCAGAGTGAGTGAGCGGGTTCTTCAAGGTGCTCAGCAGACGTGTTCGATTTTGTCAAGGTCAAGGTAATGACCTGTTCTGATTTCTGACGAGTGGCGCTTCAGTACAGGGAACAGCGAGTGATATAAAATAATGATCTGAGGCTGTGAGCAGACTGGGTGGATCTGGTCCGACAGACGGGTGCAGTGTGAGCACAACTCACCTCTTCAGGTTTAGGAGGGCCCACGGGATGCCTGTCGGGGTTTTAAATGCAGGCAACAGCTTCTCCCCCAGTTCTATGGCCTTCTTCCTGAACACCTGCCAAACAGAGACAGAAAAGGGAGGCGCGTCAGGAAAAACAACGTCTCCCTGTCCTTTTCTAAATCCTGTCGGATTCCTGAGGGAACAGGAGCGGGGCCCTGATGGCCAAAGGGCTCTTCCTGTCACGCGGACCTTTTATCTCCCATGCAGCATAGCCCTACTTCCTGTTTTCTCCCTCCAGCGGCCTGAGCCAATCAGATATGGGCAGAGGACGTCTGAGGTCTTCCTACACACCCCGCACGGCCTCTGGCCCCTCCCTTCGTCTCACCATCCAGGCCTCCCCCCCCCCCCCGCCGGGGTATCTATCAACCCCTTCAGATCACATCAGAGACGGCAAAATGTCACCAGTGCTTTACAATATCTCATAAAACGACGCTAACACACAATGACAGGGGGATATGGAAGGCACACACACACACACACACACACACACACTTCCATTCTTTGTTTAGTCCTGAAATTATTCCATACTGTAGGAATACTAATGTAGAATAAATACATTCCCTATGAAGGCTCTGGAGGTCGGCGATGCCGCAGTCAATAATTTGAATGTTATTCAGATACTCTGGCTCTCCGGATAAGTGCTCAGGGTGCGACAAAACACAGCATAAGAGAGTGCTGCATGTATGAATGTAGCTGCTGGATGGGGGAGCCAATGTAACAAACAGAAAGCTGCAGACATCTCCGTGTTCTTATCATTTTAGCAGTGAAATCCTGTTCCTGTACAACAGGGTTGGGCAAACAGGTTAGACCTTTATGGGGTAATAGCTGGTGGGCATCAAGCATAATACCAGCACAATGAATACCCTGTGTGCTGCAAATTGAACCAAATGTTAAACACACATCAGTTGTATATAATCAATTCAATGACAGCGACAACGTTTTACGTAATTACACTAACAAGCCCGATAAAAAAAATAAAGACATTTTTACTTCAGTTCATTGGATGGAGAAAATGTGTTCGCAATGAAGATAAAATGCTAAGTTTCAGAGAAGAATGGACACAGAATTTTGCACTCTCACAATATCTCTAGAAAGTCCAATCACAGTGTCTTTTTGCAACAGAACAGATTAATGTTATTTGTATGTAGACATCCTTAATCAGTGAATCGTGGGAGCCTACCTTGCACAGTCATCTTTACAGCCCCAACCGAAATATAAGACGGATACTCTGTTTATTGCTTAATTTAACCAGAATTATTACGAGATTACATGCTCTTCCCATAAAGAGGCTTGGATTGAAATGTCTCTTCATTTCAGAAAAGAGAATAGCAGTCTGTTTTGCCTCCTGGGATCCAGAAAGCCATAGCGCTGCTTCAGAAAATCCAAGGGACGAGACAAAAACATAACACACTTCAGAGACTTGTTTAGAGCAGGTATTTTAAAGCTTTTCTCTATGGTAAGGCATCACCCTCAGCATTGTTATAAAACCAGGATCCTTTATTCATTTAATAATAAAGGAATTAAGTTAACCACAGGTAAAATAGCCCCATCCACTGTCAGTCTCTGATAACACAATTCATGTTGCTACATGTTACAGAACTACAAAGCTTACTGCGGACTTCAAGATCCAGAACTATAAAGCCAATACAGAACGATCCAGAACTATAAAGCCATGTTTCAGAACTTAAAAGCTGTCTCCTGCTTTAGGTTTCTAGCTCAACATAGTGGTTTGCTGTTTGCCTTATTGATCAGCACACTCTCCCTCTCTGTTCCAGCATTAAAATGCAACTTTCTCATTATTCAGGTGGGCAACCTTCCTTCTTCGCCGAAATAGATTTTGCAAAATGTCTGCATCACGACTCCATGTTTTATTTGTCGTTTAAAATACAGTGTCGTAGAATTACTGTCAGGTCAGATTGGGTTAGCTGTCCGCCTGTTGCTAGCCCCAGCTGTACTGGTTCTATTGAGCTGTCAAGGCTGGCCCGGAGCGGCTGTGAAGAACAGCATTGTGAGAGCAGGGAGAATTCCTCTTGGATATGCAGAGACGTCGCCAACTGGCATCAATCAGGGGTGTCAGTGGAGACCTTTGCCATGCAGCATCATACTAACCCAAATGATGTGAAAAGATTTTCTCTCTTTTATGAAGTTGTAAAATGGCATACGCCAGATAATGAAGGAGAAAGGGTAGGAGCCATAAAGAATGGTCCCCTTGGGTACCAGCAGCTCAATAAGGAATACGTCTCACCACCAAACGCCTGCACAATAAGCGAGGACGTGAAGGAAACTCCAACTGGTCGCCCTGTTGACAGACAGCACAATTTGGTCTGGTAAAAGGCATTTAACGGAGTGTGTCTTACAAAGCAGAGCTAGACGTCCAAAGACTAGGAGACCTTTTGAAAAGCTTTTCAGGAGCCAAGTCGATACAGGCGGAGCCATGGTGACATCACAGCGGGGTGATCTCATTGCGATGTCTTTCGTCCTTTCATCCACTGGGCGCCTGCTAAGGCTTGTTCAAATACAGACAACACACCTAGTGAGGCCGTGTGTCAGCCAGCAAATAGTCCCCATGTGTCCCGCTGTGTACCAGGAGTTGGTGGAGGTCAGAGCCGTTCATTTGATCCACTACATCCACAGTGCCGGTCTGTGTGGCAGCCCCACACCCACTAGTCGCGACGAGCCCTCGGCTGTCTGTCTACTCTCGCTGGCCTGAGTCAGCCTCCAGGAGTCCGGTCTTATTACATCGGGCTTTTATGGTCTGCTTCCGAGGTTCTGAAGGTAATCTGGAGCACGCAAACATCAAACCATCTCACCTGGGTCGGCACGTATACACAGGTTGGTACTGGAGACCTCCTGTTTATCTAGATGCTGTGTGTGATGAATGCCTTTAATAATGCCAGAACACGGGAGAAGAAATAAACCAAAACCTCATCTAGTCATCAAGCAAACTGTCAACAAGGTTTAATAAGCAATCAAATTATCGGCAACCCGAAACAACCTAGCCAAGCAAGATGAATGCCGGATAATATTGGTAACTGAAGACGATAATCATAGATCATACTCCAGTAAGTTTGAATAATGATTAACTGCTGATAGGAAAAGCTCAAATCTGAAGTGGGATACAAATTCAGCAACGCTGGTGTTTTTTGCAGGCTGAACTGAAGCTGGACGAATCAGGTCAAGGGAATAAATGGCGGAACAGATGAAAGCAGCTCTGAAGTTGTGGAGGTGAAAGTAGTAAAAAGGAAGACAACTTGTGCCCAAACTATTACAGCAATAGGGCCATTTTATTTGTCCTCTAGCAAGTCATTTAGAACTGAGGAGGACAAAGCCCCTGTGTAGAGACAGGCAGAGAGAGAGAACGAGAGGGAGGGGTAAGAAGAGAGATGGCAAGAGGTAGGGGAAGAGAGAGAGCGCAGAGGGAAGGAAAAGAGGAAGAAAGAGGGAGAGGTACGGAGAGAGCCATGTAGAGTGCAAACCAGGCTATGTGTCTGTGACTGGGAGCCAGGCTAACGGATCCAGTGCTTTGGGGCGGTGGGAGGAGGTTGTGGGAGGAGACTGGACATGCCACTAAATAAGATGAATTATAGTTCTGGGCCCGAGGTGACTGGGCCGCCTCACGGGACCCAGCCCAAATTACTCCACACATCTGTGGGGAAGAACCAGACAGGTCGCTGGCACCTATAGATTGACCCAGACCCAGACATCTCCCGTGACCCAGCCATCCCTGGATAAGTCCCGGGAAGAAGACGCCAGGTAGGCAGTGCCAAGCTGTACGGTGGCACAGAACGGCACAATAGGAATTTGACTTCACTGTGGCTACTGTTCCATACCATGCGGATTCGATTCAAGAACCGACTGTCGTTGTTTCACTGGATTCACTCTACGGACCGATTCAGGGGTGTGTGGTGTTGTTACGAGAGCTTCTGAAAGCTCACCAGGTGTCCAGTCTCCATTGGTAGACTCCAGCAGATGAAAGAACAGGCTTCCATTGTGAGTGACGTTGACAAGACAATGGCATCGTCATCCTGACTGGATCCCTAATCAGCTCATCAGACAGAGTGGTCGGTCAACATGCAATCAGCAGGCTACATTGTGAAATTGGTTGGGAAAAATTAATTGTTGAGAACGAGCAGCTTTGTCCAATCAAATCACATTAAGCAGCAAAAAATACATAAATAAATAAATAAATAAAAAAACAGGCCAGAGGAGGTCAAATTGCATTACGGAATAAATCCAAGCACATTGTTTACCAGAGTGCAAGTTTCCAGTTTACTTCCAGTGAATGACTCATTGCGTTTCTGTCCCCCCTAAGGATTGAGGAGAACAACATTTGAATAGGCCTCTGGACAGAACTGTGACTTTCAGATGAATTGGGAAATCATGGCTTGAAAGATCAAAGCAAAACTGTCACTTTAGAAAGAAAAGAAGTGCCTGAGAACTTAACAGATTACAGATGAATCCACTGATTTTGCATGGATCTGGTGCACTCACCATGGGTCCTCTGCATCAATTAAGAACTCTGAATATGTTAACACCACTGATGACTTGGAGATCAGGTTAGGGGCTCCCTGTTTGACTGTGCTCTCAACAGTAGATTTTCCAAGTTATCAAAGAGCTTGAGGACGGATTAGAGTGTGTGTGAGTGGAGGGGTCCCCCAGTCTGCAGGGGCTCCAAACTGCCCAGTGGTCATCTCTCACCTGGCATCCACAAGGCCTCAGATTAAGCAGCCTGATTGAACCAAAGAAACTGAGAACTGAAGAACAGTGTGTCTGTGCTTTAAGCTGACTGGGTGCTGTTTGTAGTTTGCGCCACTCTGCTATGCCAACCATACTAGATGAAGCCACGGGTGAAGTAGAAAACCTTTGTGAAACTTAAGTCGATTACAGAACTCATTTGCGGGGATTTATCTGTTATACAAGTTGCTGTAAGAGCCTTCCCCTACCTCCCTCATAGCATCAGAACAAAACATCTACAGCTGTGAGACGCTGAAAGAGAGAAGCAGGAGAGGAGAGAGAGGCAGATAGAGGCAGAGGGAGATAAGGTAGAGGCAGAGAGAGATATGGAAGAGAGAGGCAGAGAGAAACCGAATGAGACAACAGAAAACCAGCATCAGACTTGGGTGCATTTACAGGAACACCAGGAAACCAGGAGAAAAAGCCAGGTGCAGCAAAACGTTGAATTCTATATTGCAAGTGAGTTCCTTTGATATGTCCTTTTACATATCATATAGCCTGCGGAATGGGACGGGAGCTGATAGCCTTGGCCTCCTTAACCTCCATTATCCCAATCTACTCAAAAGACCAAGCGGGCAGTTCAAGCCCTGACAGAGGCGGACCAGGGCCCAGATGTGTGGCTTAAGTGCAGTACCGTCAGGCTTTCACACTGCGGTCTAGAGGCACACTCCAGGCAGTACGAAAAAACTATGTTGGGGTGTGTGTGTGTGTGTGTGTGTGTATGTGTTAAAAGAGGCCTCTGCTGCAGCTGGACGAAAGGCACGTAGAGGAGACAAGGACGTCCAATCACAGCGGAGCAGGAGGGCTTAGTGGTCGGCGCAATCTGGACTGGACTGGACTAGAGGGGAGGGCTGAGCTGCTGGGGCCCGGCTGCCTCTTGACGATCACACTGAGGACCCGAAAACACAGTTTCCCAGCTGCCACTCTGGAGGCAAGAAGAACGACTGTCTGTGCCTGAGAGCCTAGGACGCCGGGCCCAGCGGACAGGAAGTGGGGGGAGGAGGAAGTGAGCTGCGGTCCATTTAGAGTCACCACAGAGTGATAAACTGCTCCCAGCATCACAACGTTCCCATCCCAAAGTCATCTACATAATGCCGGGATGAGCCGGGATCATCCACTTGTGTGCGGGAGGAGAGGAATAGTTGTTGGAGATGGAAAACATGCCTGAAAAAAACTAACCGGCCACAGTGCTTAGGTCCTCTCCCTCGGAAAAAAAGAAGCCTAAACAACAATGCAGAAGATGCCCTCTTCCTGAGGGAGAGGATGGCGGTAAACAACCAAACACAAGACAGCCGGAGGGAGAGGGAGAAAACCCTGGTCTATAGCCTAATTCTGCAGGAGGGGAACTGGCTCAAATCTGCTGAATGCAAGGCACCACTCGCACACAAGAACATTATCTGTAAATTGAAGCCAGCAGTGAGGAGATATCCTCTAAAAGCCTGGATTGAAACAGATCCATGGAGGAGGAGAGACTGATATTCCCTGGGCCCTGGGTGTCCAGCTAATAAAAGGCATATGCTGGGAAAGAGGAAAGGGAGATCTGCCCTTTGCCAGTCCATCGCAGACTCTGTTACACAACACCAGGCAACACATATCACTTTCCCGTGTGCTCCTCATCAATTACACCCCAGTTACCAAATGGCTAACAGGACAAGGGAGAAAACACCAAGGCCATTATCGTCCCTGACTTGTTAGCTTGTATTGATTTGATTCTGGCAAAGTGCTGCCGTGACTCTCAGAGATAATTGCATTTCAGTCGTCAGTGCGTTTTCTTTAATTAATTCATTAATTCTCTCCAAGAATGTCCGGGTGACTGTGAGAGGCATGCAATGTGCCATAACAGGCAGGTGAGGAATAACTGATTCATCCAGGAGTCGAGTTGGCAGAAGTCTTTATTATGTGCCGTACCTGCGGTGACACGGCCGGAACCATCGTGCCGGCAACCGTGGTGAGATAAACAAGCGGTAGCTAGGTAAAAGAGCACTTCCTGGAGACCTACACTGACCGCTTTCACTCCACCTCAGTAGAGCAAACCTAAATCAGCTTATCAGCTGATGAATTATTAGAATGGATTGCTGCAGATTAGGACTGAAGACCTAGAGGACGGCAGTTCTCCAGGAACGCGGTTCATGACTTGTGAAACAGAGCGAGGGTTACACGTGCACGATCCAAGTGGAACGCGGCACCGGGGTCAGTCACGATTACCCAGGCAGCCACACAAATGATGGACACGGCAGGAAGACACCCGGCAATAGATCAGGGAGGAGGAGCCTGCAGGCTACATGAACACACCTCATCATTCACTCCAGCTATCGCCCGGGCAGAAAACGCCCGGTATTTTGGCAGGTGTATTGTACAGTCTGTAAAGGGGAGTCACTCATGAGCCGCGTCGTGTTGGTCTGTGTTGCCATTCAGATGGAAACAAGCGACCGTGAGATAGGACACTGCTGGATGGGGATAGGGGGAGAGAGAGAGAGAGAGCGAGGGTGTGTATCTCTTTACTCGTGTAGTGTGAGTGCTCCGTGTCTCGCCAGGGACCCCCTGTCAGGAGCAATGAAGCAGGTTGGATCAGAGGAGCTGGGGAGACGGGCAGACTGACAGACTATCTGGCCATACTCTCCTTAGACTCACTCAGGGCCTTTTGTTTCTGCACACGGAAGGAGGGCGGAAAAGAACACAGAGAAACGGAGAGACGGAGAGATGTAACGAAAGCGGTAGAAGGAAGGAGAGGTGTGGAGAGAGATCTATCAAACTCCCTTTTCACAGGGATAAATAATGGCAAGACACCCAGTCAATTGTAATGCATTATGTATATGATGGTGCGGTAATTGAACTGTAAAATTATATGAAATTCTTCCTTATGGCCTTCTCAGCTATTTGTATAATCAATAACCAATGCTCAGCTTTAGTGTGTATTGTACCTACATACATAACCAAACTTGGCATAAATTCAAAGGCTGTGATTACAAGTGCACACAGGACCTTGAAATACACAACAAATATGGAGTTGCCAGTTGTGCTACTGGTAAGCCTTCTTCTATTCAATACCAAAAATGTGTCAGTGGAAAAGCTTGACAAAAATCAATACCACAGAGGACAAATGCTAAATAAAATGTGTAAGATGTTCAACAAATGGGCTGATCTGTCATTTAGGCCTATGTAGCACTCTCTATATAATGAGTCCAAGGCAGAGGGGACAGTGTCAAAATGTCACAGAACTACAGGCTTACCAGATCCCTGCAATATCACATTCATGCAGAAAAGCTGTTTTGATGTCTTGAATGAAAACCTTAATAATGGAAAAGACTAGGTCTTTACTTTATTTTTGCATTCTGTAGTCAGTATGTGTAACCATGAAGGCTTGTGCTTCTTTTATTTAATGCTGTGACAAAAATAGTACGATCCTTGACTTGCTAGCAATAGAAATGCAGGCTAAATAATGAAAATGAATGAGTGAGAGGGATTATCGAGATGGAGAATGAGAGGCAGAAAATAAAAAGAAGAATACAGACAGGGTCAGCATCGTTGGTTATTTGTTTGGCTGGACCAGCCTGTGGGCATCAGGTAGCAGTGGGAGCAGCCAGTGGGACAGCTCCTGTCCGCCAGGCCCTGGTGACCTCTTCCACCCAGTGGGACAGCTCTTGTCCGCCAGGCCCTGGTGACCTCTTCCACCCAGTGGGACAGCTCCTGTCCGCCAGGCCCTGGTGACCTCTTCCACCCAGTGGGACAGGTCCTGTCCGCCAGGCCCTGGTGACCTCTTCCACCCAGTGGGACAGCTCTTGTCCGCCAGGCCCTGGTGACCTCTTCCACCCAGTGGGACAGCTCCTGTCTGCCAGGCCCTGGTGACCTCTTCCACCCAGTGGGACAGCTCTTGTCCGCCAGGCCCTGGTGACCTCTTCCACCCAGTGGGACAGCTCTTGTCCGCCAGGCCCTGGTGACCTCTTCCCCCCAGTGGGACAGCTCCTGTCCGCCAGGCCCTGGTGACCTCTTCCACCCAGTGGGATAGCTCCTGTCCGCCAGGCCCTGGTGACCTCTTCCACCCAGTGGGACAGCTCCTGTCCGCCAGGCCCTGGTGACCTCTTCCACCCAGTGGGACAGCTCCTGTCCGCCAGGCCCTGGTGACCTCTTCCACCCAGTGGGATAGCTCCTGTCTGCCAGGCCCTGGTGACCTCTTCCACCCAGTGGGACAGCTCCTGTCCGCCAGGCCCTGGTGACTTCTTCCACCCAGTGGGACAGCTCCTGTCTGCCAGGCCCTGGTGACCTCTTCCACCCAGTGGGACAGCTCCTGTCCGCCAGGCCCTGGTGACCTCAGGAACATTGATTGTAGCATTGTGTCGGGATACAGACAAGTGTTCTGCTGAAAGCCGTCTCCATCCCATAGATGCAGGGTTCTGGCCCTATGTCCTTTGCTGACTTCTACACTCCCTCAGGCTTTCAGCCAGCCTCTTTCTCCCCCAGCCAGACTGGCTGATAGAAATAGCTTACAATCCTTTCCGCCTGTATGCACCACTTGTACTATTAAAAAAAAAAGCGTCATACAAAAAAAAGAGACTTACAACACCATGGTGACAAAAGAGGGGAGGGATAAGATCTTCCTCTAATACCCTCACAGGAGATGGGAAGATGGTTGTGAAGGCAGCCACTTACCCAGAGAGCAACACAGGTCAGTCTCGGAGGACTGCGTTTGCCACGGCGACATCTGGGATGTCACTACTCACCCAGCCAGGGAGACGCTGCAACGGCTGGGCGGACAACGCTGACTCAAACGCTCCAGTTACGGACATAAAGCATGCTGGGTAAGGACAGACTGTCGTCGCTCACACTCCATTTATAGGGGGCACGCTGCCTCTGCCGCCCATCCGGTTCACACTCAATCAGATGGAAGGTCTAATGAACACAGCACAGCTACCTGCTCGGAGACAGCACACATTCATTATCTGCTGTCGGAGAAAAAACTTGCGCAGCACGGTGAGAACACCAACTAGCCCGAGTCAGGCTGAACACAGCGGAGCGTTACACCAGTGACTGGCTTTCAAGTCAAAACTAAGCTTTTACTGTACATAAAAGCTTAAAGTAGAATTACAGTCCATGCACTGCCAATGAACAAGCCTAGATTCCTGCCCGTTTGGTCTTTGTAATTAAAGGTAGCACACGATTGACTAAGGTGCATGTTGTCCCTGGTCTTAATAGTAGTTGATAAACCTTCTGAAACTGTAAAAAGGTCATTGCTACCATAAATATAAAATGTATAGTTAAAAAAATGTAATAACAATAGCCATTTCTTGCAACAAACCCCACCACCAACTTTATGATGTGGAAATGGTAAAAGGCATCCTTTGGAAGGACTGATGTAGCCCTGTTAGTCACGCATCAATGAGCTCCTTTGCATAGTTGAAATCTCCCAAAGTTCATTTGCATAGTTGAAACAATAGCTGTTTTCAAAGAATATAGTGAGGTAGTGTGAAGCTGGATTTGGAGCTGGATGTGTAACATGTTGTTTATATGTGCATAATATATAAGTAGAATCACTACTATCCCTCAGTTATCCATTACATTCCAAGTTGAAGAGCAGGTGGGTTCAAGGACATGGGGCAACAACACCATTTAAACATACAGTGGCAAAAGACAAAATCACATGAACGCGTCTTTAACATGCCCAATCGGAATTACAGCAAAAAACTATGCAGAAATATCTAAATTAGCTAACAAAGAGGCAAATACTGTATACTGGAACAACAACTGATTTATAGTGCCTCCTCCACATCACTGGCCTGGTTGAACAGGAGAACCTCAGACTTCCTAACATTCAGGACAAGATCATAACAGCCTCAGGAGGTTCTGTTACGACTACAATGTTACGTTACTCTGGAGATCCCCACAGTCCTAGGTATTCATGACTACAGACTAGGTTCAACACACCAAGACTGCATTTCTTAAACAGTTGTTAAACAATGGCTGGTCACCACAACAGGAGTGACCGAAACCGCTTGCTGCATGCAGAAAAACAGGACTGGCGACCAGGAATCCCGGTATACTTCCCTTCAGCCTACAGTACATTAGCATGCCATGTCGGTTCAGAGCCAGAGACAACACAAGGGGGAGCAGCTCTTTTAACTTTGATGATCATTCAGTGTGACCTTTGAAATAGGCTGACACAGAACAAAGGCTTTTGGATTTTTTTTTTCTACAGGGCTTTAAACGAGCCCAGTACCAAACAATGTTGCCAGCCCTGGCCTGACAGTCCTTAGATCTCCATGGCCCAAATTCCCCATTTTCGGATCCTCATAGAGATCATATAACTTTTAAAAACAATTATCTCCAATCACATCAGAAGCACAACCAGGGATTTGCAGTGATCCAGCCTTGCACCTTTCTGAAATATTTCATACTTTCCAGTAAAAAGAAAAGAAAAGACACTGGTCTTCAACTATGAGGACATTTCGTCAATCACCTTGCCGGCACTGTGGACAACCCCATCCTGTGCAAAGCATCATGACATCATCCAATCATCAGGAGTTCTAAAGTCCAATGTTCAACTCCAGAGTCCAAACACCAGGTCTCCAATTTTAGGTTCTGGGTCATTCAGCAGGACAACGACAACACTCGTTGGGTCCCAGGAAGGGTTAAGCTGAGATCCTAGACTGTTCTGGACCATCTGTACTTTGCTTTTAGGAAAATATTTTACTTTTTTTTTTTAGGGAAAATGCAAGAATGTCTACATATTTGGCTGCATCAGTACTTGCGCCCACCCGGGAAGGGTTAAATCACCAAGTAATATTGTAACCTTTTCATTTGAATGGTGTATATTAAACATTGAAATATTTGGTAGGTTAATATGGCTGCCTGTCTGCTGCTCTGAGGAGAGAGGTCAGATCATATCTGCAGCCCTGCAGGCCTGTCCATGTTCACTGTTAGCATGCAGGCAGTAGTGAAACAGTGAGATGTTGAACTGCTCTAGGGATCTTAGCTCTCCGTTGAGTCCCCTGGGCTTATTTGGCTGCTGTCATCAGTTGCAATTTAATACAATGTGAGGCAGCACGCCAACTCTGGAGCATATAATGGAGTGAAGAAGAATGGGGCAGGTTGAACTTCATCCCTTTCAGCTCAGCTGAGATAGCATCTCTTCCTGATATGATGACAATGTCGAGGGAAACTCTTAATTGCTCAACTCCATCCCGTCGACATTTCCTGTGCAGAGCGATGCACATTAACGTTGCTTATGAGGCTTATCAGCCTTCACGTACGGAGAGATAAAAGACAAGGACAAAACGCTTAACCTGCCGAAAGGCACAGCAGCATCTGAGTGTCAGAGACCCCCACTGAATCCGTCTGGCAGTCGAGTGCTGTTTTACTTCTTCCTCCTGAATGGTACAGAGCAGTTACACAGCGGACTGGAGGAGTACTGTCAGAGGCCCTGAAAACGACAGGCCTCCTGGCTGCCTGCCAGACATCCGTAAGCTATGAACATTCGAGAGGAAGTGGAGGAGGAGAAGAGTGGGATCAGCCTCCTCAAACTGAGAAGGTAGACTAGACAGAGGGTTGGAAATGATAGGCAGGGGGTCTTAGCAGGTCTTAAAATAAAATGCTGTGCACAGTTTTGCACGAGACTTGATTGATTTTGGAGGAAGAATGTGGCACAGCATGAATGAGCTGTAGGAGCATGTAGTGAATACAGCACAGAGAAGACGGTGTGGAGCAAAACAAACTGCAGTGGGCGTAGCAAAGGCACTACTGGCAAGAAGCAATGCCCCTTTTTCACTCTCACTGGGTTTGAGGAAAAGTGAAACAAACCAGCGAAGCCGAAGGCTTGTCGAAATAATAAGAAAGTATAGCATTAGTTTCTTAAATGATGAAGCCACCCTCATCTAAAGGAGGCCTCAGCCAATGTGTGAGCTCAACGACAAACCAACGTCCCCCTGTCAAACCACTGTTGCTGATGCGTGTGTTGTGTAGAGTATGGTGAAACATGGAACAGTCGAGTATACGGGGTCATTATAACAGACGCGAAACAAGATCAACGATGAGAACAGAACCAACAGCCAGAAAGTAAGAAGCGTTTTCTATCTGTCACTGGCTTTCTGGGCTTCGGAACAGATTGCTAATTGCTCTAAACTAAATACTGTGTAGGGAGAAAGACAGCCAACGCTGCTGTGCACTAGTCACGACCCCCCCCCCCCCCCCCGGGGGTTATGGGTATAGCTTGTCACGGCTCTGCCACAGTCATCCAATTAGGACAGTTAGTACAGCCAGAGACAGTGGACAGAGATGGTTGAGAAGGGAGGAGGTTGCACAGTTAATAACTAAGAGGTCGGACAGTCGGGCCAGTGTACTAACAGCCCCAGTACAGGACTAATAACAACGTTGTCAGGGATCACGGAGTGGAGTTTAGTGTCTCAGAGTCTCCTTCCTTCTACCTGCATTGCTGTGTTGTTTAAGAATAAAGGGATCCTCTGCTAGACTGAACTTAGCTTTAAATCCCGTGAGCTAGAGCAGATAAAAATCAAGGTTGCTGTATATGGGAGCCCAGCCAGTCACCACCACACTCACATAAGACAGACTCAAAATCCCTTCAAAGACAAGGTCCCCCTGAAGAGGAGAGATAATATTTGAATATCTACATACCAAAGACGTAGTCAAATAGGAGAAATCCTTATGAACCAGGAAAAGCTGTGAGTTTTACATTAACCGAACCTTTGAAAGGCATTTTTACCAGGCCCGCACTTACCCTCCCACACTGCGTTTAAAATGGGTGGTCTAGTGCGCTAGCAAAACACTTCCCATAGTGCGTTTCCAAATGCATGATAGGCTGAAAGAAACTCAAGAGATCCTTGACAGGTATCAAGTCTCGAGAGCATTAACTGAAGTGTAAACTTTTGAAAAGCTCATGTCTCGATCGCTACCTCCGGAGGATGTGGATGAGGCTTTCTCGAGAGTAACCCCACTCTAAGCCATTGAGCTACGCTTTGGACACTGCACTGTCAACAGAATTGCCTTGTTAAGCCAAATGCCCCGACAACAAATGTCCAAAAGCTGAGTGATGCTTTTAAAAACAGTTGAAATGTGTAGGAATCTTTCTTATATTGCAGAACTGACTTTTGTGTTTTTATATTAAACAGAGATTACAGACTGAGGCAGCCTTTCATCGGTGCGACGAACAAGAACTAATTACTATCCGTATTAAAATATCTAAAATCATAACAAATGACCAGAAATTACAATCCAAAAAAGTTTGGATTGTCAGCAGGAACACCCACCATTTAAGGCAGTGGATGTGTATAGACATAATATATTTGAAAAATGTAAATTGTAGGTTGGAAAAATTAGGAAATTAAAAGACATCCTTGAGTTATCAACATGCTCAGCTAGAGAGAAATATATTTTATTGATACCAGTAAGGAGACTTGTCCTTGTCCCTGCCCCATATTCAGTCTATATCAGTAGAATACAAATCTGGACCTGGAAGCCAGTTCCACTCCATTTTTTCATTGCAACCTTCTAATCGGGCACTTATTTTTTACCTTGGACACCAGGTGGGAGCAATTAATGGTTAGGTGGAACAGAAAACAAGCAGGCTCCAGACCTCATAGGGTGAGATTTGAATACCCCTGGTCTATATCATTGAAAATGCCATCAAAAACACATTGCAATATCACCCTACTAGATTTAACAGGATGCATATAAATGAACCCTCAGTCTGCACATGCTTTGTGAACAGTTGCTCTATCCAATTTGGTTCCATTCTCAAATGTGTAATATGGTTAGGAAACATTTTTGCTTTTATACTATAGGCCAGTTAGTGGGATAATGTTAATATACCAACAATATCTCGGGGGTTTGTGGTATATTGTTAATACACCAAGGATAAGCGCTGTTTCGAGGCACTCTGCGATCTGTGTCATGCTTAAGAACAGCTCTTAGCCGTGGTATATTTGCAATATACTTTTACTGCAAAGGAGTCAGATTCCTTAATAGACTGTGTTAATTAATTGGCACTCCCAATTTGCATTATACCACAGCCCCTCGTGCCTCATTGCTAAAATACATAATGCTTAGGGTGCTATCAGACACTGGGACATTCACTGTACTTCAGCGCTATGACGCAAGAACGGTAACTATGCCATCTGTCGGGTCAAGTGATTTCAGTTGCAGTGTGAAATGAGAAGTTAATCTACATTTTATGTACATTTACATTCTGTCCCAACACCTCTGGTAAATGTGTATAGGGCCTTCGTTGCTTACTGTGATACTGTCGGCACAAGCCCTGCACCATAATGTGCTTTCACCACTAGCCAAATCAAATGGCACATCACACGGGGGGGGGGGGGGCAAGATTAGAGGCTGTTCTGGCCTGCCCCATTTAAGATGGTGTGACGTGTCTCTATCCATACAGGATCCAGAGGACAGACTATGAGAATGTTAGGAAACCACTCGAGCATCCATGTTGGGTCTCTGTCAGCAACGTGTTCTCTGTTCAGGGTGAACTACTTTATGAAATGGCTTCAACAGCGTCAAGAATTGAGCCCCTGTCTGTTCTACTGAGCCTGCCCCACAGGATGTCACACAGACCTGGCCATCTCACTGACAACGCTACCTGCTAGAATCTGACTGGAAATCTCCAGGCTTGTTTCATGATTGCTGTAGTGAAAAACATGCCTTCTCTCAGATAAGATTGAATGGCTCTTCTAGGGTGAAAGAGCTATTTAAGAGCCCTATGCTAAGCTAGCTAACAAGAAATGTGAAAAACATTGATGTTTTGGCAGCAACATGCCTTCTTCAGGGTTGGACTAGAATTTTTCCAAATGTAAGAGGACTCCAGTGGTGTTTGCAAACATTATTTGCAGTAATTAGTACATTTAGGGGGATCTAATTAATGTATACTGCTTATACTACTGCAGGTAAATCCACTGTTCAGTTCAAATATGATTGTTATTTTACTATGTTAGGTACATCTTTCACCTTTATGACTAAATTCTGAACACTGATTAATAATGTTTTACAGCAAAGGAGTCAGATTAATTGTTAATTAATTGGCACTCCCAATTTGAATTGAAATATATTTTAGCCTATATAACAAAGTATGTTTTCCCAAACCCTCTAGCAAATGTAAAAGGGCCTTTAAATATAAGAATATCTTTGAAAAGGCAAATTCTAGATGAATGCTAAGAAGGGTCAAAACAAGGTAATTTTGGTAAAAAGGTCTGGGATCTTACTGGTGAATAAAAAAGGGCCTGTTGTCTGGATTAAATGCGCCCAGCCAGCACTGATGTGAACCTGTGGCGGCCCTCGTCTGTCCAAGCAGATAAACAATCAGACACCCGTTGAGCGTGTCGGGCCACACGCATCATCACAGCCCCACGCTCCTTTAACTCCACTTCCACCTCGGTGTGCAGCCTCTGGCCAAAGGGCTCAGTCTCGCTCCATGCCCCTGTGGCCGGGCTGCAGGCCAGAGGTCGGCAAGAGGTGGCCTGCAGGACAAAACGTTCCTGCCAACAGCCTTCTGGCCTCCAAAAATGAGTTGTGCATGAAATAACTGATAGAAATAGTAATAAAAATCGAGGAGCCGTGACACAAACATGATCCAACCGCAATGCCATAGAGGAAATTACCACACCCAAATAATGCACACGGTTACATTTTACCTCGCCCAGAATTATCCAGAGCGCAAACCTAGTTGACCCCTACTGTTGTCACCCATCAAACCAAACCGGAGAGACAGATTGGGTGGAGAAGGTCCTTCCATTGTGGACCATAACCCTTTAACCTATCTGTGGTGAATGCAAAAATAAATTTAACACTAGATAACATGGTGCAAATCCCCCATGTGAGTTAGGAAACCTCGGTGTAAACCAAAACAAAATCGAAACTAAACCGCACCGCAATCCCTCCTCAGAGCAAACGTTATAACATTGACTAGAAACAGCTGTGGCCGACGTAGCACTGCCACACATTCACTGGAGATGTGAAATTATGTCACCGATTTACAAGTAATAGTCAGGCCCATAAAACTCCTGAGAGGCTTATTCCTGCATGGGAAGTGAAACACATTTCGTAAAAGGGAGAAAATTAGGCTTGCAGAAGGAGCAAGGAAATGCATTTATATCCCTCCCTTTTTTACTACCAATAAAGCATATTACTAAACATACGGCTAAACCTGAAGATATCCGTCTTAATCCCCTTTCCCCAAACTAATCCGCTCAGTGGAAAGTGATGCTGTCGTCTGTGGTGTGTGAAGTGGACCCGGGGTCTCCTGAACCCCATCGAGGCAGGAATGCGACAGCCTGAAATGAGTCCCCCACCCCCCGTCATCTCCTCCCAGGCTCCAGGACCAGACCCTGTTGCCTGGCATTACCGGCGGCGCTGCTGGAGCGCCGTAACAATCCAGTTAGTCACGGCACAATGAGGAGTGAAAGGCAAAGCCTTGGATCAGGTCCACGTACGGTAGGTGTGGGTATAGTAGGTCTTCGCTAGGTCTGGGTATTGTAGGCCTGGGTATAGTAGGTCTATGCTAGGTCTGGGGATAGTAGGTCTATGCTAGGCCTGGGTATGCTAGGTCTGGGTATAGTAGGTCTATGCTAGGTCTGGGTATAGTAGGTTTATGCTAGGTCTGGGTATGGTAAGTCTATGCTAGGTCTGGGTATAGTAGGTCTATGCTAGGTCTGGGTATGCTAGGTCTGGGTATAGTAGGTCTATGCTAGGTCTGGGTATGCTAGGTCTGGGTATAGTAGGTCTATGCTAGGTCTGGGTATAGTAGGTCTATGTTAGGTCTGGGTATAGTAGGTCTATCCTAGGTCTGGGTATAGTAGGTCTATGCTAGGTCTGGGTATGCTAGGTCTGGGTATAGTAGGTCTATGCTAGGTCTGGGTATGCTATGTCTGGGTATAGTAGGTCTATGCTAGGTCTGGGTATAGTAGGTCTATCCTAGGTCTGGTTATGCTAGGTCTGGGTATAGTAGGTCTATGCTAGGTCTGGGTATAGTAGGTCTATGCTAGGTCTGGGTATAGTAGGTCTATGCTAGGTCTGGGTATAGTAGGTTTATGCTAGGTCTGGGTATGCTAGGTCTGGGTCATGCGGGTGGCCTCTAGCATCTCGGGTTGCGTCCCAAAATGTGCGTTCCACTCAAACAGAAGTAAATGTACCGCGTAATCAGAGAAATGTAAACGTTGCCCTTATCAAAAAATTTGGACTCACGGTCCACATTTTGGTAAAAAGATCTGGGATCTTATTGGTGAATAAAAATGGCCTTTGGTCTGGTCCTGTAAAGGTCAGTGGGCTTGACGGAAGAGAGGAGAGACCTCTTGAAGGTGTTTAATTGAACAACTGACGAGGAACTAGTGGAAACACCTACATACGCTATCAACTGAGCATAATCCTTGGTTCAAGCATACATCTGTCTATAGGCTAGGTTTACTCCAAGGAACAATGAGTCCTTATGATAGCTTTAGGCTAGGGCAAAAAGCATAAGGAATCATTTAAACATTAATAAGGGCAGCTTTTAAAGAGCCATATAAGCTGTTATGAATAGCTATCACGTTTTTCCACAATTCATGCAGCGATAAATGTTATAGCACATTTATCACCAGTGGCTCAAAGAAAGTGTTACCACACAACAGTAATTAAAACAATTATAACTTCTGAATAGGTAAAAAGTGACCATATAGTTGGTCATAATAACAGTTGACATCTCCTGATTATCAACAGGTCATCCAAAAATATTGAGAATTCAGTGACGCGGAGTCAACTCCCTCCCCCTCTACTAAAGACACACGCATAGTCTAACGACTTAATCGTTAGCGTGGAGTAATGAACAACACTTCATAAGCACCTGTTCCGTCTCCCCACCGGGAGGTTCCAGTTGGAGCCGCTCAGACACAGCCAAAACACAGCCTAATCAGCCCAGTAGAGGAGGTGGTGCTGCTGCCGCTGGTGAGATCCATACTTGAGGTCAGAGTCAAGCTGCTTTCCCCCTGTCGCAACAGTGTTCATCATTACCTGCTCGACTTCACTGGAAAGCCATTATCACGCGCTAAGCTCCATCCTGACAGTTTTTTTTTCCTTCTCCATCCTCTCCCTGGCTGTAACAAGAGGCTGTTATGGGCTGGAGAAAATGTCCAAGGCACTATCTAGGGAGCTAGTGTCATTATGTACTGTCTTCTCATCAGCCCCATTGCGCTCCAAGTCAAACATATTCAATGTCACAACCTTCAACAACAGCTAGGAGGCCATTCTGAATGTGGGCCATTCCCATTCATTCATCCCATCATTTGATGACCTAAACCTGTGGAACAGTGACTTCAATTACAGAGAAAAGGTTACTGTAACTGAGATATTAACTGTCAGTATGACAAATGCCTGAACAAGGTCAAACTGTTGATAAGCCAAAAGATCGAGATATGAGCTGCATGCAAGTTAATTGTGGTTAAGTGGGGTGACTTGACGCTGCTTGAATACAGCACCTCAGCAAACAGAACCAGTCCAGACGTAGCAGTGTTTATGTCATTTGCAGTGAATTGGGCTGTGAAAGCAGATGGCTGCATTAGCACTGCTGTCATTTCAAAAGGATCCAGGACGAAAAAAACTCAGGTCCATTGGGCTAAACTCGCTGCTTTTTACACAGACAGAACACGTTAGGCTAGTCTATGGATTTAATTAAAGACTTTAACACTCAAAGCCTCCCCGTTTCGACTTTCTTCTGGAGAAAGCCAAAATGATCCAATTCTTCTCGTTAGACACGGCGACAGTTGACTGGCGGATTTATCATATAGACCTTCTATTGAGTTCTGGTTGAAACTCCTACATCCTTTGTCCTGGGCAAGGTTACTGGTTAAGTCCATCACTTAACAGTTCAGACACTGACTCACTGCTCTGCTGTTCTCTTGGGCTTTATGCCCTGTCTAGACAGGAAAGAACTGACAGTGCATAAAGAGAAGGGGGTTTAAAGAACTGGTAAAGTATGACATGAGAGAATTGCTTCGAGAGCGGCCTTATCTCCTTGATCTTAGCGTGTTGTTTTGTTGTTGTGATACATGTAATATACAGTCAGACACAAAAGACCAAGGTCAGGGTCTGTGTATGGCTATTTCAGATGCCACAACAGAATATACAGTATTTAAAAATGAGGGATGTAATTTGACCAGCCTGTCTTGAAACTATGGATTTTTCTCTAAACTGGCTCTAAACATGGACATGTTAATGGTAGGGGGCATTGTGTCAGAGTACGTACATCAGAATAATTTAATTAATTACTAGAATTGATTTGGCCAAGTGCAACTGCTCTCTCTGCTCAGCAGTGGCAGGGTCTCACTGTGAGCTTGATGACATACCAGATGGATTTTTCGACAATCTCTTCGAGAACCTACCCTGCATCTACAGAGTTTTCAGTTTTATCAGTCACAAGCTCGCCACTAATCCCTTCATCTTGGCAATCGGCATGAAACAAATAAAGCAAAATGAAAAGAAATGTCCCAAATGTTTCCCCTATAAAAACAGTTTATTGTAGAAATTGCAACATAATATTTACAGTTGTATGTAGGGTTGCATGATATTGGAAATAACTGACATTGCAATATTTTGTTTTTCTGCAATATATGTTGCAATGTGAAAAAATACAGGATAGAACGCAAAAGAACGCATACAAATTCACCCTAGCCTCAAAAACGGCAAAAGAACGCTGGCTGAGCTGGAACACTAGCGCGTCCCCATAGCAAGTGAATTGAAACGAACCTTCGTTCAGCTTCTACTAACCTGAATGAAGCTTAAAATTCCATAGCCTCAAAAAAGCACCAAAACAGGTCTTTTATTTTACTACTGTAATCTCATTTCACAATGAAACTGAAAAATAACAACTGGCATAGGAAGTAAACATCTGGTCCTATATGGTATTAATTGCGCTTAAACCTGCGTTACGTGGAAGTATATATATATATATAAAAAAAATGCCTTTTCTGACTATTTCTAGTCTAGTGTTTGAAGTCATTGAATGGCGCAAGCAATATTTTATTAAAAAGGAGGACATTCTCCTGATTAAAATGATGCCTCACTTGTACCTTAAAACTTAAATGAGTCACGTACATTATATATTTTTTTTCCCCGTACAACAGCATCACTCATCTTGTTGTGAGTTCAGGTGTTTACTAATGCGGATGAGTATTAGTGAGTAAACCGGAAACTGCAATACCGACTTCTAGACAAAAGCGGAAGTTCGTCACTACGCTGGTGTACAGAGTCTATTGGTACCATGTCTTTGGTGACGTGAAATGTTATTGAATCTGTTATTTCTCTCTGCCGTTTGGAACCTTTCTCGTATGGTGTAATACTGGCAAATGCATCCGAAATCGATTTTTACTTTGGACGGCACTGAGATGATTTGCATTGCCGCCATAAACTATCCAACAAATTGGTCGTGTTGAGGCAACAATTGCAAAGCACTCTCGACAAAGTACCTGTTTTTGGTCGACATCATCCTTTCTGTAGCCAAAATATTTCCATGTAATTGACAATAAATTTCTTTTTGCAACCAAATTCACCATTTCTGTCTTTTTTGCCTGTTCCTCGCTCATCATTTCGTCACGCGCAAGTAGAGCCTGCATGTCAACTAAGTGCAGCAATGAACCGTGTTAAAAATAATAATAGTAAACTGTGTATCCAATAACCCATAAATAAGAGTAAATTACCTTATATCAGACAGATATAATGCTGGTTTTCCATTTGAAAAAAAGATATACAGGTAACCGTGTTATATCTTACCAGCAACAGTGTGTGAAAACCTTGTGAAGACTTACAGAAAACGTTTGACCTCTGTCATCGCCAACAAAGGGTATATAACAAAGTATTGAGATGAACTTTTGTTATTGACCAAATACTTATTTTCCACCATAATTTACCAATAAATTCATTAAAAATCCTACAATGTGATTTTCTGGATTTTCATTATGTACCTATGATGGAAATTACAGGCCTCTCTCATCTTTTTAAGTGGGAGAACTTGCACAATTGGTGGCTGACTAAATACTTTTTGCCCCACTGTATTGTAGACTGATTTATGTTGACCTTACTAAATCACACATCTGTGATGTGACTATTGCGGCTGCGTACATCGCAATGTCGATGCTGAAACGATATATCGTGCAGCCCTAGTTGTATGGTATTTTGTTTATATTGCATTTGTTTGAGGCATAAACAGAACAACAATGTATGCTTGTGGGTTTTCATGAGCTTGGAAACAGGGAACCACTTCATTTCTAATATTATATCTAACTTCATATCTTATACCCCTGGCCAGCAAATCATCTACGACACATAACAAAACGAAGGCAAAAAGATGAGTGCTTGGTCACAGCATGCTCAGGACACTCCGAGGCCTGAGTTTTATATATTTTTACACTCTGGTTTAATTGTTTGTGAGTGTGTGTGTGTGTGTGTGTGGAGACTGAGACATTAGTTTGAGAGCAGTCATGGTGTAGGGAGTGAGTGCTAAACCACAGAACCCAAACAGAGTTTTCGTATAACTCAGACAAACAAAAGCAGTAATCAAACTACACGTCTTCAACCACACATCCCTCCCATACAGGATGTGGTATGTACAGCAAGCAGCATAACGCCATCCTGTCACTCTTACTTGACTGGTTGACCTCCACTGAAAACTCTCAACCTCTCTGTCTAATGATGCCTGTGTAGTGGTGGTTCTGGTGGAAAGACTAACACTGCGATCACAGCAGCCTGTCCAGGTATCCCCACTCCAATTCCCCTGACTGGCAGACAACCCAGGCAGGTACCAGGAAGGCAGCACAAATCCTAGGAGGAGACGATGGGAGCCAAGACAGGCCGGCAGGAAGCAGAGAGTGGGGAACAGTCCCGAGATCAGGGCCAAGAAGTGGCAGTGCCAAGACAGCAAGCAGCCAGGCTAAATGACTCAACACACCCAAGGCCACACTGCCCTATTCAAATGCCAGTGACGCAGCCATTTCTTCCTGGGTCATCAAAGCCCATAGCATATTTCATGGCATGCTAAGCACGGATGTAACTGAGTCGTAGCCATAGTGTACCTTGATTCAACCCCCAGGTGTGGTCACACTCCATTGGACAGGAACTTATGGGATTATGGGTATTATTATCAGCGGTAAAGAAATGCAACAACGTTAACATCTTCATTGGTTTGCTGTAGCGCTTTGCGTTTCTACATGTTAACTCCCACCCAAGCACTGTGGGATTCCTGATAGAGTCTGACTTGATCTCTGGTAATGTTGTGTACTAGATGAAAGATCACTACAGGACGGAGGCACCACTCAGTGGGGAGCCTACGAGTGATTGGAAGCTTTTATAATATGAGGCCTGGAGCTGACAAGGGGAACAATCTGTCCTTTGACCCTGAGCAGAGCAGTCAACCTCAGTTTCTCCCAGGCCGTTGCTAAAATAATAAAAAGGTTCATGTAAGAAGCATTGGCAACTGTCATGTAACATTTTCTAAATTTCAAACACATCCTATACTTTGTGAATTATAGCCTATTCAACAGTGTTCTTGCAAAGGCTGATAATGAACGTTAGTCAGTTCATAAGAACGCAGGCAGTTTCTTAATATATCACCTTTTTAGCTTCGGGATGAAACAATTGAAATGATACATGCCTCATTTGCTAATACACTGAGTATATTTGCATAGATTAATGCAATATTATCAAGGAGTGGAAAAGGCCAGCAAGTACTGAAAAAAATATTACAAGCTACTGCAAATTGATTTTGACAAAACATCGGCATCCGAGCAGGTATTGGGCTAGACAACCCCATTGATTAATGTTGCTGTCCTATTCTAAATGAATTTAAAAAAAGCTTGGCTACATTACACATATGTTTATAATTGATACTCAAGATCTGATAATTTCACTATGATCTCACTGTTGATTTTCAAAAGGGTATTTTATTTCAGCTTATCTAATTAGTCAACATTTTAACAATATTAAATGATTAGCCTAGTTTTGCCTCTGTTTTGTGATGTGAGTGAGGAGAGGTTGAGTCAAATCCCGACCAAGCATTTGTGTAATTATACTGTACATGGAAAACATTTACATTCCATAGAGGCCATTTTGCCAGGTCATTGTGAACACAGTAGATTGAAAAAAATTAAAATATATAAAAAATGTAAATAAAGGGTGACTAACATTGGGAAATAGTCTAAAAAGTCAAATGAAGGCAAACACTCCAGCCAGATTTAAATGGGGAGAGGATTTTGCACCCCTGAAACACAGGTCTTCAGGTGGGTGGGGCCAGTGTGAGGCCTCACAGAGAAGGCCATAGTGGAAACACATAGCATTCTTTTGCGCTTCCTATTAACATTCATTCGTGCCTCCTTGAGTGCCATTTCCACAGATTGCAAGGAACCTCCGCCATCCCAGCTGGGGTTGTACTTTCATTGAGATGCATAGTCACATATGGCCAATGTGATTTTGACTGTCATGTTCTAAGGGGTAGATAGGGGGATTGAGCCCCACAGGACAAGCTGCAACAGAGCCATTTTCATTAGTGCAAACAAGTATCAAACAAGCAATCTTCATTACTGCAAATAAAACAATGCCTTATTCTCATTTTATCACACTTATAGCTGTTCTAACTGCCACAAAAACATAAATCATGTTTTCCATTCATCAGTTTACATCTAATCTTTGGATTAAAGAGGGAATTAAATCAAATGTTATTTCGATTGTGTTTAATCGGCCAAAAGAGTGTTCTGCAATTTGTTTTACACGGAAGAAGTACTGTAGGTCATGGAGGATCTACACTAAAGTACCTGGAAATGAACTCCAACTTCAGACTACAGATGAGCTTTGGATGAGACAACAATGGAAAGAAAAGCACAGGAAAACAAAGAACACAGAGGCTTACTTCTCTGAGGCAAGACGCCCCTAAGCCAGAGGAGACAGACTGAAAAACCGAGTGACAGGGCAGCACTAACCCACAAGTCTGAGGAAATTTCCGCCGCTTTTAAAATCAGCCGTCAAGTCTTAAGGCTAAACATATCCTATCCAAGTTAGCACTTTAAAACACAGGCCCATCCATCATTAATGGGGTAGGCTAGATGTCTGTCTCCCCCCTCTCCCCTGGATGTTGTGGCTTAATTAGGGATGAGAGCAAACATAGAATGTTTACTGTAACAGCCGATGTCTGGTGACAGATACAAATGGCTGTGGACCCCAGGCTATGATTAATATCCGTCCCGTCACGGCATCCCCCCCTCGGCTGCCGTAAACAACTCTGAGGCACTTTTTAATCATAACAGCCAAAACAGCAATAAACGGTGGTAACGAGCCTTCAGCAGACTACCGCTCGCTAATGAGTCGTGATTTACATGCAAACAGAGGAACGTCAACTCTTGAGCAAACGGCACTGAGTCAGTGGAGAATCGTTCGTGTGAAAGCGATTCATTGATGGTTCATCTGTGATGCGATTCGGCGGCGGTTCGTGTGGAATGCCGGAGGGCGGGGCTTTGGCATCTTGACAGGTGCCGAAATAAATGAGGCACTAAAGTCCTTCCTTCCAATTTACGGAGGTTCTGAAAGACATAATGTGTTGCATGCAGACTGGAGGGTGGAGAAAGATTTCAATTCAACATTAGTCACTCATGACTCTGTGCTTCTTTGCAGGGCCAGGAGATGGCATTTGCCTACTAATCTAGTTTCCCTGACTGTGGTTGAAGAGTTGGCAACACATTTTCTTTAACTTATCACGGTTGCATAACAGAATTGGAACAGATGACTCTGTTTTCGGCTTGACTGACTGACAAGAGACGATACAGAATGTGGCAGGTGCAGGGGGAAGAAATTGAAATGTCCTCGTCTGAGGCTGCATTTATCAGATGGGCAGTGGGAAGCCATGTTTCCCAAACAACCCTCACAGCCGTAAACAGGATTAGCAGCTTGACGACAGAGCACACAGGAAGAGAGTGGCTGAGGGGCCCACAGGCATCCACTCTGGTTTTCTGCCAGCCCTATATGGTAGCTAGCTTGGTGCAGCTCTGCCTGGCCACGCTTGCTTGAGTTTTGCCCATTGGAAGAGACTAAAAATAGGAGCGGGTTTAGTCACCCGCAGAACACCAAGACCTTGTGTTCAGAGATGGAAAGGGCCCACTCCAATACCGACCTTGGGTCTGAGGTCCGGAGAAGGTTTGTTCCACTGGACAGATCTCACTCACACTAACCCAGAAGGCAAACAGACAGAGTTTTAACGGAAACGGGAAAGAAATTCAATCATTGGATTCTATTTTCCTTCTTATTAAAGTGTAAAACTCCATGGAGTAGTAAGGGTCCACTCATCCCTTTGACAATATAACAATATTTAGAGCAGCATGTATAACCCCAACCCGAGGCAGTCATCTTTAGTTGGATTAAGAGCCTAACTTCAGTCAAGCAATGACAAAGCATGAGAAACTGAGTAGATAAATACGTCGGGAACTATTTAAACCTTAACACTGATACCAGGTGGGGAAGCACACCATTCCTCAAACTTTATCAACCAGAGTGGAAGTTCCAACGCTGCCTGTTGAGTTGATGCCCTTGACCTCCTCGACCAGGCAATGTTTGGGCTATGAATACTATACATCGCTGGCAAAGTACTGTAGGAACTGATTCATTGCAGAGGCTCACCACACGTCCACTGCTAGTCACACAATGACAGAATAAAGAACAGATAGATGAACTGCATAAGCCAAGCTCTCTGGCTAAATGCTGGGTGAAGGAGAGTAAAAACCAGGTCGGCTGGTTCCATTTTATTATTTTTTCCATCTAATCGTATGCAGCATAACACCCATTCTGAACCAGATTTTATACAAGCAAAGGGAGATCCAACAGGCAGCTTCCTAATGTCTGGGAAAGGCTCCACCGCCAGGGATATCTGTGTTACCTCCAAGCCCGGCCAGACTCCCCGCAGACCAGGCCCTGATTAAATCAGTGACAGGCAGGCAGACAGACACTGGGCCTATTTCAACAGCAGCTCCTTTACATTCTCACCCCACTGAGAATCACACTGTTTAAATAGCACTGCTAGGGCTACAATCCATCTCCACACAACACTCCGCTAATGCCCCAGACGGAGTACAGGCACCACCTGCCACGAAATGACTCGCAAAAGACATGTAGGCGGGTTTTTGCAGAGGTATTTAACTTTGTTCCCCAGACCTCTGAATTATTTAGTCTTACATGATATTCCTTCCTCCTACTGACATGGCGAAATGTTCGAGTTGTGGGTTATTCCACGGTCAAATACCCACGGAGTATGAAGCCTCAATGGAACATGTATATGGAGGGGCGGAGACGATGATCTGACCCTAACCACCTTCACATCAAGCGTACAACTTAAGTAGGCATCCTAGATAAATAAAATCTTCCCAGTGTAAATTGTCGCTATACTCAATGAAACACTCAAGGTCCAACAGAGATTTGGTTTCCGCTTTTAACTCACCCCTCCAAATTAAAGAACTGCAGGGTAGTGCTGCGATGAGCACAAACCCGAACAACTTGGGTAACTGCCTTGCTCAAGGACAGAACCAAATGTTTCCATGTTGCTGGCTCAGGGCCTGGTATAAGCAGATGCTCTAATCAACTGCTGGACTACCTGCAGCATTGATGAGGCCGTCCTTGCCTCATTCTGAGCATTTATTCCCCATTGACTCACATCTCTGGAAGTCTATAACTGATCCATTCAGGAGCTAAGTGCTTCGCTCTGACAGGTCGGCCTGTCCCATTCAACAACATGTCAGGGATGGAAATCTGTCTAGCCATAATTCTCGCCAGGCCAAACTCGGCTCTGGATTAATCCCCGTCCATCACTCTTAGGAGGTAAAACCGACACTGTCTAAAACAGCAGTGACCTCGCCGCCAGGCAGTTTCACTTATGCCCAATTTATGAATGGTTAACAGGTCCACGGCATCAATCGCTCATTACGGAAAGGCCCTGGTATAATTGATCCTTCAGTACATTAGGCAGTCAGATGTTCAGCTCAGCAGAGCAAAACGTGAATCAGGAGAGGCTATATATGGATCCTCCTTCATCCCTTGGTCCTGATCATGAACAAGTCTCCCCTATGCGTTGTCTCAGGGCTGCTTGACAGGCCGCCATGGGACTCATTAATATGCAGGACCGCACATCTGTTTAGTTTGACTGAAAAACATTTCATCAAAGGATCTGGCTCGCTGTGAGTGCCAGCCAGGGACAGGGCACGAGGGCCGTCCTACCCATCCACCCCCAGGTCCAGTACACGTGGCTGTCTCCATTGTTAGGTGCCAGGCAGCTTGAAGTGGGTCAGGCATACGGAACAGTCTCCTTCAAGCGTCTATGGCAAGACCCAAAGGACCTGCCTGGACTCGGGTTTTGAGGCTAACATCAATGGGTCCGCCACTATTACAGGATGAAAGGGTGAGCAGAGCTTAGAGCGCTCAGTTCTGAAAAGGCGGAAATGGACCTAATCCCCGGAGATTGACACAGCCTCACTGTACAGGTGTTAGAATACATACCAGAATTGAAAAATGAAAGGAAGCTCACTACATCTCACCAGTTACACTGGTTGGTTTTTGTAATACCACTATTTCCAGACTCTGCACTCAATAACAAAATTATTTTCGACTTCATTTTGGAGGAAATGTGAATCAACTCAGGAGAAACATTTACAGTCAGTCAGATAAATAGAATCACCCTATTCCCCTGTTCAAATCCCTCAGGGCTGAACTCTGTCCAGGCTAAGCTGCAGAGCTACACTACAAAACAGCAATGACATATGTGGTTGTAATGAAAAACAAAATGCAAGGGACAGCTTCCCAATACAATAACCCACCAAAGGTGTGTGGAATTTGCTTTCAATCACAAACCTGCACAACGTGTTTTCAACCACAAACGTGTCCAATGTGTTTTCAACCACAAACGTGTCCAATGTGTTTTCAACCACAAACGTGTCCAATGTGTTTTCAACCACAAACGTGTCCAATGTGTTTTCATCCACAAACGTGTCCAATGTGTTTTCATCCACAAACGTGTCCAATGTGTTTTCAACCACAAACGTGTCCAATGTGTTTTCAACCACAAACGTGTCCAATGTGTTTTCAACTACAAACGTGTCCAACGTGTTTTCAACCACAAACCTGTACAACGTGTTTTCAACCACTAACCTGTATCAGGCTTCTCACTTGGCGCATCCTTACATCACTATACAACCTGTAATCGACACACAGTGTAACTGAAGAACTGGCATTCACCCGCCATTCATTCATCTGCAAACAAAATCCCATCAACTGGCTGGTTCTACCTACAGTAAATGCCCGGTGGATTTGTGTATGATGATACAGTGATATTTACACAGAGGATTGTACCATAATAAATGCACTGGAACCGAATAAAAGGATTACATTTGTCCTACTCCCCAAAGTGTACAAAAATAAAACCTGCAAATCCATTGTAGTGGCTTTTGTGAACCTCACTCCCGTTCCTGTCACTGCCTCTCCGCAGCCTCATCATCTACATTTAACAGTTCAGAAATCACATTAATATGAATGGAAGCAAAACTATAAGGTCTCATTACAATAAATTAAAATTGCAATGCAAAGTCTTTCCAGCTTTGTGTGAAAGTCCTAGACAATAGATTTTAGTTTGCATTCATTCTTACAAAGGACTTTCCAAAGCAAGTCAATATTTTGTTTTATTTTCAGTTCCGCCTTTATTATAAGCTGATAGAAAATTCCCTCTGTGTCTCTCTGTCAAAACAAAATTATTGGAAGCACAACGAAGGCATGCTTTCCATCATATTAACTCTTGAGAATTCCTGTAGGAAATAACTCATTCAAAACCTGTGTGGTTCTTCAGTAGGTCTTGTCAACAGACGGAACTTCGAGAAGTGTTATATTTAACACTTACAGTCTACCTATTCTTTGGTTAACGACACTGCATACAGCCTCAAGAGGACCTCTTCAATACCATTTGACCTTAATTGGCAGTAAATCATATTAAAAAAGATAATTGCTTTGAAATAATTGGTACATTTGATAAACAGCATCCTTCAGAATGATGCATGGCTTCATAATCTGAACACAGTCCCACAGCTGGTGGGGTGGGGGGAGAACTGCAGTACGCTCCCCATTTTATTAAAAAACCTCTTGCAGGCGAAAACGTGTAAGAGGCAGAAATAATTTCCCGTTCATTATTCTGACAGAGTTTTCAGTCTCTGTAATCCTCAACTTATTTGATAATATGTCAAAGCATCCACAGCGCTGTTTATAAGAGCCACTGAGCTTGCAACTAAGGTTCAGTAGTAGTTCTCTGAAAACCCTCTGAAATGGGGAGAGAGAAGACAGATTTTCCAGTTGGAAAAGTCTTCCTGTCTCCTGAAATTCAGCTGGAGGAGTCATTAGAACACTTTGCAAAAACAGGTTGGATTTTGAACCGGTTGTTTTTTTTGCCCATTTGGTGGTATCTACAACTTAACCTCATTTTTCAGCCAGTCATTAGAGCATGTAATTAAAAAAGTGACTGCACAAAGAAAAATAGAGGGCCGATAGTACTCACAAGTCACAACAGCTGAACAGGAAAACGGGTTTGGTTCCAGCTTCCTGACAGTGTGAGAAATGCAGTCCTAAACAAACCCCAGAGTAGGCAGGCAGAACAAGCCCCCTTCAGAAGAAATTCTACTAAACCCCTGATCTATTTCCACAGATCTCCCTGAAGGACAGCCGTGCAGGGAAGCTCTCGCCTCTTTCATGGCTCAACATTCAAACACATGAAACTTCATGTCGCTCTAATCAGATGGAAAATGGTTGTTTCATTATTGGCAGCTATCCACGGCATCATTTCTGCTACCCCGGTCTCTGTGAAACGCTGGTCAGATGGAATCATTTACGTCCTCTTTGCCCAGTTTCACGCATCACATCTTGTCCAGGACAGCAGTAGAACAGAGACCTCCCTGGTGGTGGAGGCCTCAGTGAGCAGGCGGACAAAGTTCTGCCACGGCTGTGTCGAAGCAGTCAATGGTGAACGCCACATGCTGGGTTGGGGTAGTTACTGCACGAAAGCCATGGTCCACGAATGTATCCAAGTGTTTTAGACGCCAAGCTTATGGTCATGAGTATGTAGGAGGGAGATTCCAAGGTGGGAGTGCTGAAGGACTTGGGACAAACGAATGTGTGGTATGGTCCTGGGGGAAAAGGTGTTAACGATAGTAGTCCATGTTGCTGGTCTCTATGATATTTATAATGGTGAAAATGTGTAGGTTTATTTTTTCACTTTAGCTATGTAACCTCGGATCACACAAGCCAACTTAACAGGTGGCGGGAAGATGAAAAGGAACATTGAAAAGATAAAGAAGGATGAGCGGCCGTTCAACAACAGACTAAGAAAATGTTCTCTAACTTCACAATGGAGAGCACCAAATCACATCATACACAAGATATTCAACAAATAAAGGTGTGTTTTCATAAAACCATACACATTGAAATGTCTAGTTAATTAACATGGCACATATTTCAAAGGGTGAGAAATATGACAATTAAACAGGAAATTGGTGCTCATTCAGCCCAGCAACATGTTGTACAAGTCCTTGGAAATAAGGGACAAGGCAATATGACGAGGCATAGCATGTTCTCTTTTCCAAAGTAATGTACAGAACAGAGATGTTTATCCCACTTTTACCACAGTAACCAACAAACAACAACATAAAACAGTTACAAGTACAAAATACAAGCTTTAGTATATATTAACAAGATTTGTAATGAATTTATGCTCTCATGTTTTAGTTGCTACAGACACAATGCAGTAATTTGTTCGATTTGTCCTGAACTTGTATATAAACAAAGAATTAACTGAACAGGGTCACGTCTGTAGCAACTAAAACATAAGAAAGCATACATTCACTAATAAAACAAGTAAATATACACAAAAATATGTCATTCATACCACACAATGTTTGGTCCATGAATGTTGCCATTTTTCATTTCATCATAGTGGTTATGTGGCCTTCTACGTCATAAGTAAGTGTCCTGTAGACATTCAACTGTATAACAGGAATGAATCTGCATTCTATAACTCACTTCTAGCCAGAAACAAATGTTAAACCATACTGAGGAACAAGACAGGCATTGACATAGTGGGCTCAGGACTTAAGAACTAGACTGGTCGTTGAACAATCAACTGAGAGGACACCATTTTGAGACGCTATTTATCATTTGAGATTAGACGCTTGTAAAGCAAACACACAACATAACCACGACGACAACCAAGCCAGGGACACTGGACTTCAGCTCAGACATGTTGTTGTGGATAGCCTCACCAGGCCTATCAGACAGACCTCTGCCCAGGGAAAGATGACAGTCAGGCAGAGATCAGGAACAAACCGGTGCAACTACCAAAAAGCACGGCACACCAAGGCCAAACCTGTCCCCAGACACAGGCCTAGGGCACAGAGCAGTAGGGTCAGGACCAGTAAGAGACAACGCCATAGGCTCGTCACTCTTCCCAGAAACAAATAGAATTAGCGTCCCACCGCCATCCATCAGTTCAGCAGCTTTGGCCTGTTGGAAGCTGTCGATAATGAACTTGATGAGCCCAGACGCTGCGTCAACCAGCGTTCCCTTGGTGCTCATCCACCACCATCAACTGTGATCAGCCTCAGTCCACATCTAATGTCCTCCATCTGGGGTCGCACATCTGAATCTCTTACCTGTACCTTTTATTGGTGATCTCCTGGAACCAAATTGTTTACTAAATATACAACTAGCCATGTACTAACAAAAACAACACACATGATGTACTGAGGCAGACTGAGAACACCAGTCAATATTTGACTTAATTTTTAACGCCAGGCCTGAACGCCTGGGCTGCTCTGTGGCCAACCGCCACGTGCGTGGCCAAGCCAGGACAACGCCGCTTCAACACCATACATGACAACACTCCACATAGACTGTACCGTCACACACTGGGGGCAATTAATGGGAATCAGTACAGTAGTGGAAATCTTTACAATGTAGTAAAGAGAAATCAACACACTGGTGTAATACATATACATAATTACCATACCCACAGTGTATAATAACGCAGAATCCTAACCCACATCACAAACAGGGGCACATGAATCCCTCCTCAAGGATTTGGTCCACTTGACCCAGCTCCCCAGGATAAATTGCATTTCTGGATCAGAACCTGACACAGTAGACACTAAGGAACAGGGACGCTTGCAAGCCCTTTGTTTACATTAACACAGATCTCACCATCACAATGTGCTTTTTGAATGTCTACATTGAATCCAAGAAAAGACATGATTCAAACTGCCAAAATAAAAATGTTTGGTGAAAACCAATAGAATTAAACTGTCCAAGAGCAAACTGGTAAGGAGCATTTAACTTTCTTTAAAGACTCCACAGGCAGCACCTTGTGACATGGGATTATAAACAACACAATCAATAGACGCATTTCCGGAAACCATTTTGCCATTACGTGTGGTTAATTAGTATGGTAGAACAGTCTAACAAAAAATGCCAGGACTGACAGCAGCTCTGGAAGGGGTTCGCATGCACGGGTTTACACTGATGACAACATACCTCTTTCCCAGAGAGGTAATAGGCGGAGAGCAGGCCACCAACAAACCGGATGTTCACTTCAAAGACAGAGACCTCAGCATTCTGTGGAGATAACAAACAAAAGACAGATGGAGAGGGAGAGAGATAGAGAGGGAGAGGGAGAGAGAGAGAGAGAGGGAGAGAGACAAAGATACTTGATTAGGAGCATCCAATCTGTGGAGTCTGGAAGCAACAGCTGGCAGCCGGGACCCAGGGGAAGAATACCCTGACATCACACATGGAATGTAAACAGAGCAGACAGACAGACTTGGCTGTGGGCTTCACCTGAGGTATCAATGTCCTCAGCCCTGGCCTTTACAGTGAGCCCCATGCCTCAGAGAATGATGAAACAATCATTTTAGAGCAGACCACATAACACTGCTGCAAAACAACAACAACAACAATAAACATTTGACTATTCCTACTGAGATGATAGGATTCCACTACTGCAATGCTAAAGGCCCACAGCAGAGAAAGGGATTTTGCCTCTGTACCTAAACAACTTTGGCCCAGCGCTACGCCATTGCAAAAACAATTTCAATGTTCTGATCAGTTTCAGGACGCGAAGGGGTTGGGCCAACCAGAAAAAACAAGAGGCAAGCAACATCTCATCAGCTTTAATGATTAAATCGTCAATGCCTTTTTTTCCCCTTTGCAATACTCTTTATTCTGATGTCAGCTAAACCACTGCAATGGAAGCAGTTTGAAAGATGCATGTAGCCCACTTTTGTGCAGGGGAAGATTTCAGTTTAATTCGTCACACAAGAGGGGCTGACTGTGAAAACTGACATAGTTCACAAGCTCCTGAGACTAAATAATTCCAGGAAGAGTTAGCTTTATTTCAGGAAGTACCCAGGGTGCAATTTAAGTTCCATTTCATCTTGAGGTCAAGCGGGAAAACACAAGAATCAACAAAAATGTACCAATATATGTTGTGATAAGATGCCTTCCTGACACAGAATCCCATCAGACCCAAAAACAGACCTGCATTCAGCCCATTTCCCAGTGAAAGGCCTCAGGCTTTGTTTTTCCATTATTATAGCCAGGCTTATTACCATCCCATGTAGATTTTTTATTACTGTGAAAAAAAGCAGGTCGACCCAGAATAAATTCCTATACTTTCGGGACTGAGAAAATATGTCTTTGATAACCTCACACTAGCCTCGGACCTGTTAATAGTATATATAGTGTGATTATGTGCATACAGTGTGATTATATATCATGGTATATTTTGAGTGACCTTAAAATACTTGTTAAACCGCTTATTCCTGGGTTTTAGTGAGAAAAAAAAAGTTGTATTTGCCTCTACTTTGAGTTTATCACAAAACAAAAAAATAACTGAGTGTGGCGAACGGCATTGAGGTTTTTGTCTGGACTATATCTTCAGATGGAAGAATATATTTTACTCATTAAAATAGTTTCAATGAAAATATACAATTCAATGTTCCCATTATATTTATATAAGTTTTACAAAAGCAATAAGACACAGGGCAGTGCTACCATGTTTGGCCAAACAGCAGCATTTACGGTGGACTTCCCAAGTTTTCACCACTTTTGAACTTTTGACATTCCGTTGAGTTTGAGCTATGCAAATTATTTGTAGTGGAAAGGAAAACAATATCAAATCAGACGTAGTATCTCCTTAAAGCATTGTCACATTAATTATGCTGTGGATGATGTAGTAAACCATTCACATACATCAAAGATACAGTTGTCATTCTGAACTGAGCTGCGTGACAGGAAGGAACTGCTCAGGGATGTCAACATGAGCCCATTAATGGATTCAAAACAGCAGAATTAAAGTGCTGGGATGGGATTAAAAAGGATGTATCAAGCACATTGTAGGGACAGAATAGACCAGACCTGGGCAAGATAAGGCCCCCGGGCCGGATCCGGCCCGTTGAGTCATTCTAACTGGCCCGGGATACATCCAAAACTTTAAAATAATACAAAATAAAAAATACCTGACGAGGTCTTCAGATTACGTTACTTTATTAACTGTTGCATATTTATTTATTTTTCAAATTAAAAGACCTGTGGCACTCCCAGTAATAAGTACAGAAGTATCATACTGTCTTTTTAAAATACCTTTAAGTTGAAACAAGGTATTTGCGTTGCTATGATACGTATGGACCAGCATCCACGCGCGGAAGTTATCATTTGTATGTACTATACGCAATTGATGGCTAGCGATCTCTGGAAATGAGCCTAAGAAAAGTTGATAACGAAAGCATGGTATTTAAAAAACTATTGACAGAAAAATATATATTTGCAGATGTCGCAGGTAAAGCAACTTGCTTAATATGTTAAGCTAATGTCACAGTTTTTAAAGAGTAAAATTCGCAGAGGCACTTCCAGAGCAAGCATGCAGCGAAATACAAAAACGGTCAATTCAAGTCCAAGCGCAGATGCAGCCTCACTGATGAACCTCTTGCAGCAGTACCGCACACTCCTTCAACAGTACCGCACACTCCTTCAACAGTACCGCACACTCCTTCAACAGTACCGCACACTCCTTCAACAGTACCGCACACTCCTTCAACAGTACCGCACACTCCTTCAACAGAAATGACTCCTGACTTCACCTCTCTTGTCAACGCCCATACGAGGCTCTCCTGTTCATATTGAGTGAGTAGCCCTAAAAGTTGATTTCTTGGGTCTGGGCTGCTGGAATCGCTGTCGTTAAAAGCACGTAGTACAAAAAATATACTGTATGAAGTTAGATGACGGCAAATATACAAACATTTGCTTTGAGTGAAATTCTTCAGAAGTGATTTCATAGACTTATGTCTGCCCTAATAACTATTATACCTACATAACTGTTATACACTATACCTTATGTAATGTAGCTTACTCTGTTGAGTTAAAAGTTAAGTTTTAAGGCAAATATGTATTGCAACATTTCTGTTGAGTAATAACCCTAAAAATGATATTTTTAGGCCTTTGCCTGCCATAATAACAGTTGCTAAAAAAATATTTAAAAAAACATTGTTAAAGTAAATTAAGTTCAATTATGAAAACAGTGTTGCATGGAAAATAAATATGCATAAATATAATATGCAAGTTAACAGAGTTAGCTATGTTGTGTGTTTTTTAGGCATGTTTGTAAAAAAGCAATCTGGCCCACAATGCTCTATGGCATTTTCAGTGTGGCCCCCCAGTGAAAAATATTGTCCACCCCTGGAATAGACAGAGTAACACACATATAAAAAAAAATTAAATCCAGGCATCATAGTGGCCATTAAAGCCTATGGAGTTTTTCAGATTAAAAATAATGCAGATAAACAAAGAGAAATGACCTGCTTCAGACGGCTTTACACCAGACACTGGTAGAGTGCTTCACCAGACACTGGTAGAGTGCTTCACCAGACACTGGTAGAGTGCTTCACCAGACACTGGTAGAGTGCTTCACCAGACACTGGTAGAGTGCTTCACCAGACACTGGTAGAGTGCTTCACCAGACACTGGTAGAGTGCTTCACCAGACACTGGTAGAGGGTTTCAGCTTTCAACTAAGAAATAACCAACAACATAGGGCCATGTTACTGTTCTGACTTCTATCAGTTTTTTGCGGTCTGTTGTCTAGCCTTGATCACCAACAGACCCTACTGAAATTATGCAGAACACAGGAGACATTGATATTAAAAAGGGTATTTTTTCTGTTACTTTCACATGGAATATTTTGTGGAGATTGTTGAAAGTGCAAGAATATTCCTGGTATGCTGGTCGTATAAAACAGCTCCTCAATAGGTCATTTTATTTAGCTTTTGAAGTGCTTAAATTGTGAGTAGCCTTCTACAGAGAAACATGCCTGCCTTGTCCTGTCACTCTAAAATGAACATTTCTTAAAGAAGCACTGGGAAAAAAGACCTTAAAAAGCGGTCGATGGTCACTGTAGAGGATAATCAGCATTCTTGTTAAGCTACTTAAACTCCAAAAGATGCCGAGCTGCACCCTTCTTAAAACAAATGTTTCACACACCTGAATAGTTTTGCACTCAAAAATACTATTGAATGCCTGGTCTGTGTGACATTCAAGTCATCAATTTGATGCTAACTAGATGTTTACAGTTGGTAATCTAGTGAGTGATTAGCCTAGAGCAATGTGATATATGAAGATGGGAAACCCTAGCTTGGTCCTAGCCTTATGCTTCAGCCTATGCAGTGATAATGCCTACTTCTAAATTGCACACCTACCTGATGGGCCATATGTTATTGGGCTCATTACTGGAGGAGGAAATTACACTTGAAAATAGAAGATAGCTTCAGGCCTTCATTTTTAAAGAGAAAAAAAGTCACTAAACTGAAATGCTAAATACCTGTTTGCCAATTACAGCAGTGAATAATTTAAGAGTGGCAAAGCTCTGATATTCGCTTTTCCATGTTTAGACTGCCATGCTTATTGCTAAATAGCACACCTGACTTGACTAATAATAGCCTATGGACAAATATGTATTGAGCTAATTTCCGCAGTAGGACATTTTAAATGGGTGTTTGAATTGTATTTGTAATTCATTTTTAAAAGTGTTTTTTGTTGCTTAAGCAGGTACAGCAGCATACACAGGATAAAAAAAATACTTATTTTTCATTATACAATATGTAAATTAAATCCTCTTAAACTTTCAGTCCTTACTTTTTGCCGGAAATAGCCAGTTATTTACATAAATGCGAAAGAAGTGGGTCTAGCCTAGACTATTTTGGCCGCCAAATTTCCCGTTGTTAAGTGCAATAGTGTGAAGCATTTCTATTGTTGTGCATATGAAATCAGGCCCGGCTGAGGCAGAGGAGGCATACAGGGAAAGGAAAGAGGCACAACAGAGTAACGTGAACGTGAGGATTATGCAATACGCAACAGGGGCAGGTTTTTGTATTTTCCTATGTAATAGGCTATCAGTATCCTAAATCATACACAAGTTATTTTATTAAGTTTGGCAATTCGTCAAATGCAATAGTCAAACTAATTTAATCTTTTGGTATTCATTCTTTATCCTGCAATATTGCAAATTTGCAGATCCTCCTTGACACTGTGCTTCAACATCTTGCTCTTCTGTATTTTAGTATGGGGATCTGCATTCTGCATGAATGGTTATCGTAAAACTTGAAAATGTTATTTGTTTTGATGATCCTTCAGCCTATTCCTTTTTTTCTTTCTATTTTGGCAAGCTCACTAAAATCAAAACTAAAAATTCAAACTACATGCGAATGTACAAAATAAATCATTCCATGCCTTAATTATCTAATATGTCAACTTCCCCTTATAAGAGAGACAATAAGTGTCCTCTAGTCTGAACAACATGGAACATCGACCGATACAACTAGCTAGCTCCTTTCCACTGAAAATATATGGTTGCTATGACTCAAAAGAATAACTCCTTTTCATTTTAGCTGATGAGCAAAAGCCTTCTTTAGGCCACATGTACTGCATTAGCTTTACTAAATTATTGGTGGAAACATGTTTTCGTCTACAGATGGACAAAAGACACAAAATCGGATCCGCAGCCACTGCTTGTTCCGTTACAGGAATGCAGGGTTTTTCCCCTGACAGTGGAAATGAATTACTTGGCACACATCAGTGGAAATAACTTTTGAGGAAGTTGGACTCTCCTGAGAAGACCGCTGTAGGTAGCATAGGGCACTTTTCTCTGAGAGAGGAGGGCGTTTGTGTTCTAAGGGCAGCTCGCTCCGTGCCACTCGCTCGTCTACATCAAACTCATGGCCAAAACACCACAGAAAGACTTCAGATCACTGTTCTGGCCCTCAGTCAAGGACTCCAATGAGGCCAAAGATTCAAGAGGACTTCATTGACCGCCTGCTGCATTGCACTGAGTCTTCAATTCCACTTACTGCCGGGGTTAGAAAATAAAGTGGAATGAAAATAAATACTTTTCAGTACACTAATGAGGTTTGGGGAAAAAACAACATAAAAATTTGATGGTATTGTAGAAATCAAAGGTATGAAAAGGGATCAAATGTAGACCACAGAAATAAGATCAACTGACAAGAGCCTAAATGTATTCAGAGCAGATGTTACCCGTTGCAAAATTTTAACATAGTGTACATCAATATTTACAGTGAAACACAAAACAGTCTCATGTCTTGGCACGAGTCATTGTTGAATTCTCCAATGTATGATGAGTTCCTGCTGCTGTTTGTGTAACACAAAGTCTTAATGAAAGACTCCTAACACTGGTGCCAAGCGAAGCTGAACACTGGTTTATCAACACTTTACTGTTTATATGGCAGGCCAGTAAAGTAGGGCCAGCTCTACCCAGCTGGGGGTCAAAGAGTGTTTCAGAATGAACACCTTTCATTCTTCACCCATGTGATTTATCACAGCCCTCAGTTTCATAACCATCTACTGAAACCTTTGGTAGGAACTAATCAAGGGACCACTTCCACCTGAATTCAATAGGATTTCATACTCTTATCATCAATCATACTCACTGTCATTGTTGAATGAATGAGCTTCCACAGAAAAATGACAAGAGACTCCAGGGAAATGAAATTAGAGGGAAGAGAATGGATTGATAGAACCTATAGAAGTTAGCGCTGAATGAACCCTACCAGCTTAACGTTGAGAAACATGAGCAGTAACGCAACTATCTGACAGTGAAATCAGCTCAAGGATGCCCTTTGAGAGAGCCCAAAGGGATTCAGTGACAAACGACTACTGCAGATAATGTACGAACACACAAAGCCTGGCCTACACAACGCTACACAAATAGCACGCTGCCATGTCTGTAGATCAGCTGTCAGACGACCCTCAGCAATACTCAACCTCTGGTACCGTGCCTTTGTGTTTGCATGTGTAGGATCATATGCGTTTGTAGAGGGCAGTGGGAGTAGTACTATTTATAACCAGTAGTCAGGCCACTCAAACCTCTGGCTAGTTGTCTGTTTTTATTCTAGCCTGTGAAAGGTTCTCTCACAGGCCGACATCCGGCAAGTCTGTGCAGTCATTACACAGCACCTACCTGCAGGCCGACTGTGTATCTGGAGCCCGTCTGTAACACGCAAGGCCCTGGGCTTTGTTTCAGACGCCAGCGCTGCTTTTTCACAGCAGCCCACCCACGCACCGAAATGGTGAAATGATAAAACGGGCAGAGGCTTTTAAAGACGGGCAAAAGGGAGCAGCGCCCATTGCCACATGGCCTCCCGGCAGGACTTGGGGGGGCGGGGGGGGGGGGGGGGGGGGGGGGGGGGGGGGAGAAGAGACATCGTCCCTGGCCATTACAGCCAGAACTGATTAGTGTGTTGGGTTGGATCAGAGCTGCTTTATTTCTCTGACCCTCTGTGTCTTTCCGTCATGTTCATCTGTGAAGAGTGAGTGTCGGTGCCCCGGGGCAGAGCCTGTTAAAAGCACACAGAGATGAGAGACGGCAGTGGAGAGTCCATGGTGCAGAGGGCAAGGCAACAGTTTTAAGGACGCCTCTTCTGTATTCAATACAGATGTTTGTCATTTTACAGGGCGTGACATGATTCAAAGACTGGGACAGCTTGACAAGAATTAAATAACCAATGCCTGCTTGTCTATATCAGTTGGCTAAATAAGAAACGAGCAAGATTCAGAATGAATGTGTTAAAATCAGTGGCCAGTTTTAAAATCATTGCGTTTTTCACCTTTACAAACAAATTGAACAAAGAATGAATAGAATGGAAAAATACCCCAAAACGGGGAAATCAGTTTTAGTTCCATTAGGGGTGCCGTGATATACCAGTATTGATGATAACCGTGATATTTAAAAAATGAAATATTGATATCATGTTAATAATACACATAATAATAATACCGTATTCACTAGGCGAAACTGAAGTAGTATTTCGACTGCTCTTGGTTTTTCGATACCTTATTCATGTCACCTATAGACAAACGATGCATGTGCTTAAACAAGGAGACTGGACATATGCACTGGTGTTGAAATCAACTCGTTAGCCCCACTAGAACACCTGGGAGAGATCCGCAGAGATGCAACGTTTTTGCCCATTCACATGGTTAAAAGGATGTTGTGTATTTCCATATATAAACGATGGACAAACGATGCATTTGCTTAAACTTCGAGTCTGGACCTATACACTAATGTTTGAATTAAATGCCTTTTTGTAGCCTATTCATTAGGCGAAAACTTTTTAGCATTCTTCCAAAAACTCTTTAATCAGTTAATCTGGTTGCCTTTTCACTATTCATTAAGTGTAATGGTTCTTTTTGTACAGAACCAGAAAATCCAATTTTCTATAGATACCGCGACGATATCTTTACCGTGAATTATTATGGCCACGATAATAGTGTCGTGAAAATCTGATATCGTGACAGCCCTAATTTCCATCTATTTAATACTGTCCATTAGCTGCAATACCAATAGACGACTCTAGAAAAACAGGGCACGTACGAATTTCAATGCATATGGATTGAGTCAGTATTCCAGTCAGGGCTTCTCACTAATACTACAGTGAGGCAAGGACAGAGGCTCATGACAGGCTAGGGTCAAACTGGAAACCATAGACCACCTCATCCAAGTTAAGACAATATTACAAGGGGAGGAGCTGGAAAAATGGGGGCTGCATCTTTGATTATTCTGTATTCCACAGACAAGTGAATATTAATGCAGATCCACCAGGGCTTTTGTAGGCTCCTTTATTGTTGGAATAGCTGGAGGGCAGTGAAGCCAAAGCCTTTCAATTAAAAGTTTGTTAATACTCTTCATGAAAGCTTCTGATCACTAATGCTTTTTTCTCTCCCTCCACAAGGAAAGCATAAGGGTGGACAAGAATTTAGTGTTTCTTAACGAGAGGGTTCTGCAAGGGGAATAAATAATGAATCCGGATCCACAACATTGGCAAGATCTAAGAAGACAGAGGAAACATCAAAGAAAAAGGACTGATGGTCTTTTTTCCACAGTTTCTACTACCTTGACAAAGTTCTGAACTCCCTCGTCACACCTTCTTAACGCTAGTTTTAAACAGACATTCCACACGACTAAGCCCTACAACAGTGGAAGTGGAAAGGGTTTGTCAACAAAGTGGTTTTCATTTGGGGAGTAATCACATTACCTTAAGCTATAACCTTCCTAACCTCAGGCAGTCAAAATATTAGAAAAAGTGCATTATATGGAACGGTTCAATATTTCACATAGACTACTGAAACCGCACAAACTGCCGTTAGACATTTCATCAAATGGGGGCGTCCCTTAAAAAGGGGCGTCCCTTAAAAGAAACCACGACTTGAAAACGAAATCGCCTAAAAGAACAGAAGCATGACCAATGGTTTGGAACATGTGGAGCTAAGGCTATATGTGAACTACATTTGACATGATTAAATGCAATTGACAGTAGCACAGGTGTGGACCATAATGCAAGGGCTCGTAATGTTAAATAGATGGGATTGTGGGGATTCCATGGAAACATTGGCATCATCGATAGCCTCTGGTCCAGGAGAACCAGGGTGCACCACAGTCAATATTGTAATTTCATGGTTATTCAAATAACACTTTGGCTGCAGATCTGGTATCTCTGCCTTTCAAGATTTCTGGGGTAATTGATCCAGACCCCACTGTGCATGTGCAAATCATAAAATTGCGCATGCATTTATTCCCTCAAAGCTCTTTATGTAGCTAGGTGCTGTTTGCAGTCCGCCTCCCTTCGTACACATTACATCTGCTGCAGCACCTTCACACTCCCACTCTATTCACAGTTTCTGTATTTAGGCCACTAATGACTTGTTCAAGAGTTGTCATGGCCAGATGTTTCAGATGTCACAGACAAAAAATGTGCAGAGGTCTGAACAAACATTCCAAAAACAAATCTGCATTTTTGCTGGCATATTGTAGTCGGAGTGGCTGAAAAGTAACACTTTAACTAATTGTCAGCAGTCTGTTTAACCTAGGGTTGCAATGATCATAAATTGCAAGTAGGCTAACAGATTTTTATAAACAGCATGTGATTGTAGTTTGACCTCTAGGAAGCCACTGTTGCCACCGGTATCCAAGAGTTTGACCGAGGCTGAGTATTTTTGCAAAGCACGGTCTGACTACCTTCTTAGCCAATGTTTCAAACGTGAAAAATTATATTATATCCCCATTTAAATTGCCTGTGTGTGTCTTGCACGTGTTGAGCATGCGGCCTAAATGCATAACCTAAATAGATTAGATTGATGTTGCGTCTACTTGTAATAGTCAATAGTAAAGTTTAAACCTCATGCAGTGGGAGACAGACCTGCATAGAACGCAATCCACTCATGGGCAAACATTTCTGGACCCATAGTACCAGAAAGAACAAGACCCAGAAAAGCCAGAACCACAGCCTCTCCACACATAGAACAACTTGGCATCCTCTCCTATTTAGTCTGGAGATGTCTGAGATGTAGACTTTCCAAATTGTTTCAGACATCTCGTTCATTTCTGCGTGGGAGTGTGTACATTGTCTGAAGGGAAAACTGTCTTAATGAATATTCTTTTATCAGTGAGACACAGTCAACAGCCAGAGAAAGGCAATGTATTCTAACCTGACAGACCTGCACCAAGTCCTAGCTACTAAAGCACATTACCTTGAAACTGATGAGTCAGGTCTATACGGACTGATTAGAAGGAATCAGACTTAAGTGTTCTATCTCTGTCTCCCACACATTGAAATCAAGGTTACTTCATTCAGTCCACTTTCACAGATGCTTGTGCCTTAAAACTCTAACTGAATTATTCTGCTGCTGTATCTTTTGCTAGACTATAAACTTCAGTCTTAGACAGGCAATCATTGAAGTCGTTTTTTGTGAAAACAAAATGAGGGCCGATGCACAAATCACTTTCAAAAATATCAAATTGTCCAAACACTGCCTTGACCACGTGTTCTGAATCAGGCCCAACCCATTTGTCTCTGGGACTAATCAGATGCTCTGAATGTGTTCCCATTTGGTGAGGCGTTGTGGGGGTTGAAAGATCCAGCCTATTGAGGAGAGGAACTTAATGTCCGTGGGCATGGTGCAGCATTCGGAAGGAAAAAGAGTCTGGGTAGCAGACGCAGATACTGAAACAGTTCTCTCAGAATCGAGCTGTTCATCAAGGCCCAATTACCTGGAGTCACCACTCCTGTATTTTATCCCTCCTGATTACAATTGGACCCGTCTAGCCAATCAGATTCTAGATATCCTGTCCTTGTGAATGTCAGCTGGTGACTCACTAGAAGAGTTTAAAAAGAGTGCTTTTAGCTTTGCTGCTGCCTCAACTTTGCAGACGGACCTGAAACTAGATCATTTTATTCTGATTGATTATTTTAAATCCCAGATTGGCGGGCTGCTGACAACAAATTGAAAATGTCAAGCTCCCCCTCAATTTGAACCATTTTAAATTCCATTCATTTTTATGTTGTCTGCCATCTAATATCTCGTGTTCACAATCTGTCCCCGTCTTGGCCAGGGTTCACTTGTATAGGAGATACAAAGATCAATAGCCATGTTTATACCTGGTGATAAAATGTTTCCTTGGTCTTGATCCAGCCCACATTCTGAATGTCCACCATGTCCATATTGTGACAAGACCTCCTGGTTTCGCCCTTACATTATTATTCATTTTTTAAAGACTAAGGTTCTACAGTCTACAAGCTACCAGACTAGGGTGGTCCTATATAATGAATATAACCAACGCAGCACTGCTTCAAAACACTGACCCCTGCAGTTCTATCTTCAATAGATCAACTTACCACGTTGAAGTCCAGATTCTTCTCCACCCACTCTGTGGCCATGTCAAAGTCCTCATACATCTCCATGATGTATAGTGTGTCTAGAGCATCAACAATGGTAGCACCTTTTATGCTTCCTGGGAAGACAAAAAAAACAACGCATTTAGGACTTCCCTCCAAAACAACTGACTGCATTGGTAGAACTACATCAGGTTCAGGAGTCTTTGAATAAGATCAGAAGTACAGTAGGTCAAACTCTCTGTGGCATTTGCGGTTTGAAACTAAACTAAGTCTACTGTTTTCTTCCAAGTGGGGGGAAAACACAAACTCCTCCTGCACTGGAATATTGCTTCAGGCAACAACAATTTACCTCAGTACAAGTATGAACAAAATCCAAAAGAGCACCTATGGCCGTAGTGTCTGATTTTAACCAGGTCAAGCAGGATGTTGTGGCAGAGGAAGTAGACAGAGGGAGTAGATTGGCCAGAGTTTCTGGTAGGTTTTTGGACTGTGGACTGATTTCAGAATAGTGATGGGGTAAGGTTGGATAGCTATTCCATGTAATGTGTATTGATGATCACATATTGCATGACAACTTATATTGTTGTAGCTTTTCTTAGACTATAAACCAATAAAACATTACAAACAACACAAAAAAAACTTTATTTGGCATGGACTTGGTCATCATATTTATATTCAGAAAGCCTTCACACCCATCATTCCAGATCGTATGAAACAGTTTCTTTACTAGAAATGCACATGAAAAACATTACTTGACCATTATTTCTGAACAGCATAAACATTTAAACAAAAAATTAAAACGATTTAAACCCACATTTGAAATTCTAATGTATAGGATTCACATTATATATAATAAATATAATACCCAAACCCGGATATAGGCAGAACATCTTCCTACAACTAAATAAAACTTAATGAATCAATAAAATGGTGAAAAGCCACACACAGACCACCCATACCCAACACTGACTCCGCCGGAGCAAAGTGTATCAGTTCCCCATGTTTGACAAGTAGTTTGAAGCAGAAAACTCAAATCCCTGATTAAAGGTCAGATTGCAGTACAAAAACGTTATCCCAATCCAGAGGATCAGAATCCAATTTTTGTGTTTTTAAAAAAACCAATTCAAAAATCTAATCCAATCAGATAACTTTCTAAAAAACAACCCTGAGGAGATTTTCAATGACTAGTCTCATAGCAAGACCAGAGGCACTTTATTCCAAAATTGCTCTCATGGGGGAACAATCATTTTACAATAATTTTAGTGTCCAGCAAGACATCAATGAAATGGTGAACATTTGACAGAGGCCTATTCATATCCACATTCTTCTCAAAACAGGCCATTATCGTCACAGCCTTAAATAGAAAAACAAATCATCAGTCAGGTCGTCAGAAACAAATCAACATTGTTATTGAGTCATTTAACTTGTGGTACAGTACATCTGGCTGTATGTTACATGCTGGTACCATATCCACCTTCCACATTTACTGCAACCTACATGAGTAAACACGAAGTAAATGTCACTTAATTCAACTAAGTCACTCAATTCATACATACATTACTTTAAAGGTCTACAACCATCAGGGATCTCGAGATGTTTAAGAGTTTTTGTTCAAGTCCTGAACACGCACACCGGTTGATTAATTAAGGGCTTGATGATTAGAAGTCAAGTCTAATCAGGTGTGCCATCTCTGGAATATATCTGATACAAGGAATGGTCCCTGAGGAGAGGGTACAAAACCACCGCTTGATCTTTTTTTAGTTTTATACAAGAAACAAATAGAAATTGCATATTATACTGGCTTTGGGTGGGTTTGTGAGACTTGTTGGTGGTTAGTGTGTAGCAGAGGAGCATTTGTTCATTATTATCATTACTAAGAGGTTTAGTCAAAATCAGACACTGGGCACCATAATCAAATCTAACCAAGTCAACATTTTTCAAGTTTTATGCAAGTATCCCAGGTGGGCTGGCAGTCTAAAGAGCTCTTTTGTGGCACCAAACTGACCACCACAGTCCAGACTAGATTTCAAGTTACATCACTCTACAATTCTGGCTACAGTATGGAGGTGCAGAGGTGTGATGTGTACTGGGGGGGTAAACACTTGATTCACCAGATGGAGATGAGGAAACATTTATCAGCCCCAATAACAAGGAGTGAGGAGTACTTTCATCTGCACTGATTACTGACAGCAGAAGGGCTCCAGTCATTTTATGCTTTAATTATCAAACCCTGCTCGGCTTGCCAAGCATTTATGAGAAAACCCAGACCCTTCAAACTCCCCACACACGTTTGGAGTGCCAATATTTCTTCTATGTTACGTCACACGTTCAAAAGGGTAAAAGGATAAAAGAAAAGGCATGGGCAGGCAAGCAGTTGCAGTAATGAACGCCCAGCTAAGCCAGAGTTATCGGAAATAAACTTAATCATGTGTCTAAGGCACTTTCCCACACACTTACACCAATATAGATGTTGTCAATAGAAGAAGAAAGACACTGTTGTGCAACCGAAGGTGTTTTTAGTGGCCTAAATGGTAGGATTGCAGCTAAAAGGTTTACAGTAGATTGAAAGCCCCCAAGGCTTAACAATAGGTTCTAGAGGCCTGTCTGCCACTTTCTGTCAACTAATGTGTATTTGAGCCACAAAAACAGAATATAGTAAGAAGGTCACTGCAGGCTTGACTAAACACATTTCCACAGGACTGTCTTTTGTCGCCCTGGCCCCATTTCCATTTCCTGTTTTTCATTAAAACCTCCCTCCATTTGGGCTCTGCAAGAAAGAGACGTGCCGGTGACATCTAATGCCTGCTACCCATTGTCTGCCGGCCCGGCGGGCTTCATTCCCGCTCCGTGGCCACCATGTGGGCCTGCGTGCCCCATTATAAAACACAGTGAAGAGGTAGAGTGGGGAGGGCCAACCTCAGCCCATTACAGGGACAAACCTCCTGAACCCCATAACACAGAGAACAGTGTGTGTGTGTGTGTGTGTGTGTGTGTGTGTGTGTGTGTGTGTGTGTGTGTGTTTACGTTCATACAGTACGTGTGCGCCCATATACCTAAAATGTACAAAGACATTGAGTGAATTGGACAGTAAGAAGAATTCCAAAAACACTAACAAGTAGAATAAAGAATATCAGTCAGATCACTGATCTGTCAAACACAGACTTTTCACTGCAAGCTTCCAATTAAAATGCATCTCTATGAGCTCTTCTTGTATGATAAAATGATCTTGACAGCTTGGTCCATTTTTAATATAAGAGATGGGTAAATAAAAACGATGAAGGCTGTGTAAAAATGAGTATATGACCTAGACATGAGTTCTTACAGAGAACCAAAGCATTTTGTATGGTAGACGTCTGATCCAAAAACAATCAAGCAGATGAGCAGCACATTCAAAGTTCCTAATAAGAAATCCTGAATTGACTTGTGAAGGAGTAGCTACATCACTTTTAATTTCTCTGGGGAAATCAATTAAGTCCGATGGCAGGCCGATGAACAGCTTAAGTACATTTCCTGAGTACAAAAGAGCCTGGTGATGGATGTGTGAGCAGCATTCATGGGACGGCAGTTCTTCTGTCTCTGAGGCTTCATTCATCACATGGCTCTGCTCTTTTCATATCTCGTACTTTACAGAGGATCTCCACTTCGGCGCAGAGACACTCAAGCATTTCACTCGCAGATGAAACGTGTTAATAGAGTTCGCACATCAAATACTGCACAATATGTGGCAAACTGGATCTCGTGGGGATGTCAGCCTTGAGGCACGGACAGAGGATGGCATTGTTTGGACAAAAACAACCTTCACGTAAGGCACCAAAGTCACGCTGTAATATCAATCATAGCCGAGCACAGGACAGTGCCTCTCAAAGCATCCAGATGAGCGGAGACTACCAAACCTATACACACAGTAACGTCACTTTGTGGACTTGGAGAGGACGTCATCACCACCTCGCTGAGGTACAAATGAGATGAACATTAAATACAGTCGGCCCGAGTATGGAACAAGTATGGTAACCTGGTGTAACTTATTATAGAACAAAGAACTACCCCTGACATCTAGTCAAACCTGCACAGCAGCTATGTGACACACATTGTTTACTGACCTTGAATAGGACATGGCGGATTCCTAAATACAGAAATCGGAAAGTGGACAGATGACATTCGGTTGTGAATGTCATCTTGCTGGTTGCTGGGTGGTGAAGTGGTTTGACTTTCAATTGGCTTGGTTAGCCTTTAATGTAATCTTTGTTATGTCAGACTTGTTTAAGCTTTTTGATAGTAACAAGTCATATTCAAGTCTAACTTTGAGCCGACAACAATTTCATTTAAATAACATATGTACATTTTCTTTTCACACTACCAACTATAAACAATAAAAAAACAATGATAGTAAACACGTTATACATTTTAAGCCCTTGGGGTTTTTTTTAGAAAACATTTACGAAAATATGTATTAGCTCTACAACCCATACATTATAATCCACATTTCCATTTCCTGCAGGGCTGTTATCCCGCTATGGGAAATTCATATCCTGCAGAAAATTACGTTTCTACATGTGGGAAGGTACAATGGCAAGATCTATTAGTAGGGAGACCAGGTTGGGAGACCAGGTAGGGAGACCAGGTAGGGAGACCAGGTAGGCCACCTACTAGGGTGCTAATTTTGACAGAGCAGGACATAAATCAGATGTAAGTGGATCTAGTGCTTTACAAGGCGCACTAACAACGTCCCGGCACACACCTTCCCGTCCCGGCACACCCCTTCCCGTCCCGGCACACCCCTTCCCGTCCCGGCACACCCCTTCCCGTCCCGGCACACCCCTTCCAGGCCCTGCCCACCCCACCACTTCAAGCCCCTGCCAAGTAACTGGGGGAGTCGATCATACACTGCACTGCACAGTCAATCAAGGGCAGGTCTCGGCTGAATTACACTATTCCTTTAAAATACAGAGACAGAATACCTGAGCAACACACAGAAGAGCGTTGGAATAAAGCCATTATTGGGTCTCCTCAATAATGTGTACCTTTAAGAAAGTGTGTGTCAATTCAAGCATTGGATATTCTTCTACACTTTATGAGCATGAATACCTCACTTGATTAAACCAGCAAATTGATACACAAGAACAACTTCGATTCACAAGAGGCAGCAAACCATAATGGTAAAAGTAATGTTGAGTTGTTAAAATCAAAAGAATAGGTAAACAGTCCTTAAGCAGACAAAGCATTAAAATAGTTGATACAATTACAGTTCGCCAGGAGGGGATGTTAAAGATTAATAGATTAAATGTAGGTCTCCCTAAAAGTTTGAAATGTTGATTTAAACAAAAAGGCAGATGAAAAGGCGGCTGATTGGTTGAACAAGGCCTTGGTCTAAAGAGACGCCTGGGTCAGACAGATAGCTGCAGGTCATGCCGAGCCTACACTGGGTCAGCCTGGGCTATGTTATCTTACAAAAACATGAACACTGGTTTGGAAAAGGGAACTTAAAATGATAAGACCTCATGGTGTTTAAAAGGGGCCTCTGTGTAATTTGGAGCCCCTCTCCATGGGCAGAGCCTGGCCAACGTGACAGATGGTAGCCCATTTCAGCTCCGAGATACATTCACTGAGAGAAAACCTCATAAGCATGTCAAGCTTATTTGGCAAGAATTTGGAACTGGCAATATTACTGTAGCGGCACAGTCGCAAGTGTTTATTTTAGTAAGGAGCAAACTTTCTTATGCACGCAAGAGTTTTTCGGGTCAATGTTCACACAAGGCTTCACGTCTTCCCCTGTCAACGCAGTTCCTCGCGTTCGCAGTCCGTCCCTTGTCATCATGCATCTTTACACTGTTACATTCTGTGATTGTGTTGAAGTGTGCCTTCAGTCAGGGAGAAGGGTGAGAAACTCAAGACACCCAGGAGAATACAGCAGACGATGTAAGGGTTGCCTTGTCCATAATTCACACAGCGATGTGGTGCGGCCAGACGCCGCTCTTTAGCCCCTGACACTCAAAGGGCCTTAACACTTCTCACTTGACGACGACTGCGTGTGATTCAGCAAAAAGCCTGGTCACCCGAGGGCTTCTCCTCCAGCCAACGGGCCGGTGGGAGTGAAATGCTGACGGATGGTGATGAAGACGATGGGCAGAGCACTTCAGCTCACAGGCCCCTGAGTAGGTCTATTGGCTTCCAAATGATCCCAGCCTACTGAAAGTACTCTCAGATCGTATGTGTCTGGCAATGCAAGGCAATGCGTTGTGCTCTGAGCATTTGGGGAAAGGCTTTATCTTGTAAATCCAACTAACCATCAGTGTCATTATCTACATCAACATCTGACGGTATATGGGAAGGATAAAACATTGCGGTACAATCCAGCATAATCCAGAGGAATTGGAGGAGATCTGTCCTCCTCTCTGTGAAGCTCCAACAACATAATCACAAAGCAGCTCTTATTATCCAGATTATTGCAGACTTGCAGCAGCCATGTGACCATTTCTCTTCTCCACCCCGTTTCTAACTTGCCCTCCCCAGGATCAGAACACAGCAAGTGGATCAATGGTAAAGGTAGAACAGTCTTGCTGAGCAACATATTCTCATCCTGCGCAGCGCCTAATGAAGCTGCTTGTTAGCTGTAACAACTAATTGTATGTTCCAAAAAAAAAGTGTGTGGGGGGGGGGGGGGTGATGATGAACACACCGAGAAACACTGAGAAGGTGCAGGCTTTCATTTAAACTTCATTCATGAATAATTGCTTCAAACGGTCACGCTCGCTTTATCCAACATGCCCTGGGCCCTAGAAGACAGACAGAAACCTCACATCTAGCCACCGTCGCCGCCTCCCTCGTCTGCAGAGACTGAGGCCTATTTCTTGAATCGAAAGTTCCAGAGATTTGTGGAGAGCAGACATCTAATCACCACCAGGCCAAGTCACACATGGGAGTCCCTGCCAAACGCTACTGCTAACACACACACGGCCCTCCACTTGATTTTGTTGGGTAATTAATGTGAGTGCAGCCCCATATCCGGATGGCGTGTCACGGTTCGTAGTCATCCTGGTAAATTAGCTCACAGGGGCACAGAGCTGAAGCGCACTCTCCTAAGGCTCGTTCGGCTCCACTGTTCTCCTCTTTTTTCAGACGCCAGATGAATTTTTTACTTTTAGCAACTCAGAACATGGACAATAGCATAACATCATAATACGCCAAAGGAGCTGACTTCTTTGAACTCCGCCATCAAACTGCCAGAATTACAGCAGAGGAGGCTCTTTTTTTCCCTCACTATTGTATTCTTACCGCACTTGATTTTTATGGATGGAGCGTTGTCTATACACGCGGAGTCCCTGCGGGTTCATTAGCCACGGTACTGTTTCGCGGCGCAGCCCCTCCGCTCCCGACTGGGCTCGGTACCGGCAGGCTTTAAAACCAGACTCTGACATAGAGAGTAATGAGTGTGCCTCAAGTGCACACGTGTGAGGAATGTTAAAATGGAATATTGATCAAACCACAGAGGTAGCAATGCCGCCTCCAATCACCAGCGGTATCCCGCCTGGTCTCTGGTTAACCGGGCCAGTGGATCCGACACATGTCTCTGTCACTGCCGAATGCCCGGACTTATCGTCCCCAGGACGGGGATTCCATTTGCATCGCGGCGCCGACGGCACACATTACATCAGAGCCAGCAGCACGGCGGCCTGCCGACTGACTGGCCCACGGGCCACTGTAAGGGAGCCGTGTGATGGGATGACAGAAAAACACAGGGTGGTCCCCTCATTAGAGACCATTCAGGTAGAAGGAGAGGCAAAAAAAAGGGCCGCTTCAGAATACAGCCTGGTTCTCCTCAGGCCAGTCGTAAACAATGTCATTTGATTTCCTGCCAACTACACAGGCACTGGAACTAACCCCAGACAACTCAAATTAGTCAATATTATAGATTACTTCTGAGCTAACAACAAATAAAAGTCAGACATGTATTACTGAACTTTACGGTGCTGAAAGTGTCCGTACATACTTGATAAGATGCTCCTGCACAGCTGTCAGGTTCTGCGAGACCCATTCCGCAGAACAATGGAAACCCACGCTGGGTTCTCTGATCTCTGTAAATTACAAATTTTTCCTTAGCTCTTTTATCTCTTGCTCCAACTTGGTCAAGGCTGGATGCTCATGTTGTGAGAGTGAAATCCCTTTCTAAACTGTACACTGCTAGACTTTTAGACTTGTTGTTGCATGTTACTTTTACTGCATCACCCAGACAATAACATCTTTTTATATTTCAGACCTAATTTGGCTGGCATAGTCACTGGAATGAGTTATAGTCATGGTGGAAGAGGATAAACTACACGATTAACACAAAGTAATTTGTTCCAAAATGTCACCACAAGAAACTTTTAAAGCACACTGCCATCACTAGTATGGTCCATATAAATAAATAAACCAGTAAAATAACCTCCGGTAATGGGACTCTGACAGAACAAAAATTCTGGGTAAAGGACTAAAAGTAAGTACAGAGGGGAAAAAATAAATATCCCCTTTCATTGTACTTTCATTTAAACCACCCATTTTATTCCCTTTCCTCATTATTAAACAGCCATGTGAAGAAAAGGCATTAATTAGTCATGTGGGAAGAGACATCAGTAGTGTTGGATGGATTTCACTGATCAGTCCAACTAATGACAATCACATTAGGACAAACGCTGACTCCATTATTCATTTCTAAACCCTGGAGACAGGAGACCTAGACTAAACAAAACACATGTCAAAACACATCAACTCTGGCTGCAAATTCCATTACAATCAAGTGATGAACCATGAGGTGCCACAGAAAAACTGGAAGCGTGCCAAAATGCCTGAGATACTACAAAGCTTAAAATTGCTAGGGTCTCTTTCAGCGGAATACGTTATATCGAAACACGCTTCAACTGACATTTGAAGAAGTGGCATCCTGCAGCCTAGAGCCGAGGCCGACTTTTTGAGCTCGAGCGTGGAGGGAGCGTTGGCATTCTCTGTGACTAGGCTGACATCCTGCAGGGTACAGCAAGGGGGTGTGTCTGGCCCATCTGGCTCCTGCCAGCGTCTGCAGCTGGCAGGGTAGACGCAACTCAATAGTGAAGGAAAAACTGCACAGATCAATGCCTCTGCCTGACTCGGTTTTCCAGGTGAACAGCATGTTGGGCAGCAGCTGTCAAGCTATGTAATATGCATACCACAGGTCCCATTAATTTAGCTTTTCAGTAGATTAATCAAGTAAATGGACAACATTTCTGGATTGACAAGTTTAGCCAAGGGGTCACAGGTCATTTGAAGAGTTTGGTGCAATTAAAAGCATAAACATTAATGTGGGTACCAAGTCCACAATTTGACAACAAACATTCCACAGATTTGCGCATGCCTAACATATTACGGTGCTGCATTATATTATGTTCTTATACAGCTTGTGTTCTTATACAGTGTGCAAAGCCTTCATGAAGCCTTGACAAAGCCTTCACAGTGCCTTCATAAGCATTGCAGCATTGTATTAGTATTTATTTATGTGTTACGACAGTGTGACAGAGTACTCCAATGTCAAATGTGATAATATGTCATAAACCTTTGCTTTGGAAGAGTGCTGCAAGATGACAAACTGAAATCATGTTTAGTGATATACTCCAAGAAATACCTTTAGGGAAAGCCCCCAAAAACCCAAGATAAATGTTTCTCAGGACATTAAAAGAGCATCAAAAATAACCACAGGTTAACCTTTTTTTTTTAATTAATCTTGCCCTAGGGTCAAATCTGCTGCAAAGATTAAATGACTGTCTGAGTCAATGATGAAGGTGAAATCAACATCCCACATTGAAATCCTTCACTTGAAGTAGATTGAGGGATTTAAAAAACCATTAGAAAGCAATGCTTATGTCACCCTTTATAAACCACAGGTTTATGTCATATTTGATTTTAGTCGGTCAAATTTGATTGGGGATTACATCAAACAGTTATGCCACATTTATGACCTCTATACAATGAGATCCGGTTAGACTACATTGATGTAGTGCTAATATTGGTATTATGAAGGCAATATATAGCATTTAAATGCAGCACATCATTTAAAGATGCATTCTGGGAAATTAATAAATAAAAAAGTAAACCTCCCATTTTGGGATGGATGTGCACTATGTTGCATAATATGTGCACAAACAGTAGAATACATTATATTGCACATAACAGTACACATTTAAATGTTTTCTTAAAATATAATAAAAAAGGGAAAACACTGACCAAAAAAAACTTTTGGCTCATGTTTGTTGTGGTGACCATGTAGTAGAGAACTGTCAATTTACATAACTTGTCTTAGTCTAATTGACAACTGTTTAATTGTTTTCTGTCTTTGGTTTTCCAGTAAAGTATTGCCACACACATTTAAATAATTGCCACTAAATACATACATACATCCTCAATTTCTATTCCAACATTGGAAGCCATCATGCCATCAAACTGAACCAAAACAATTAGCACCAAAACAGTTTGTTTTTACCCAAAACCTTTGCTTCAAGTTGAGGTGAAGCACGCCGCATAGTGGATTTTGTGGAGTTTTGGAATCGCGAAATGTCATGCTACGGTATTTTGTCCCATCTTTATGTGTAACTAAATGATATCCAATGCTTTTACTCTGGAACTCCATCCATGACACTCACCTCAACACCATCTTTCAGTCCACTCTAAAACCCCGCCGATTCAACAACATTAAGCCCTTATTAATCATATTTATCATCATCATCATCATCATCATCCTCACCACCACCACCTCCACTATTCTGGCCTATGCATCTAGCCAGTTTTGCTTGTAAATGTTAGAACGTGAGGTCATATTGCACGTGGCTTGGGAATCTTTCTGAGAAACCACCGTGTTCTCGGCAGAGTATCTAGAGGTCAATACAGGACTGCTAAATATTCCTTTATCTTAGGTGGTAGATATTAAGCCTAATGTGGTATTTTGGTCTATTGAAACTCGACACACAAGGTGGTGAATTTCACCAATTCTTGCAAGGCCTATTACAAAACAGAACATGGTTATCTACTCAATACCTCCTCCTTCCTGAAGCCCTTGGGTATAAATGCCTCAGAGTGCAAGAGTTGTCAGGGCAGACTCAGTGATGATTGAGATGAGCGATTCTCTCGCGTTGATAGAGATGAGGCAGAAAGCCTACTGTCTTCACCGTACTCTGTTGTGCTTAGAAGCACACAACGCCTCGTAGGAGTTTGGCTGACAGGATTAAATGCAATTGTCAGGACACATATATTACCACAGTTTCCCAGGCTAAATTAAGAGTGGTAACTGAGTTTAGTCTATAAATCCTCTGCCTGTCCTGAAGTCTTGTCATGATGGCAGGCAGGAGCAAAGTGATGGAGGGAAGGTGCTAACTTATTTTGGAGAGCAGGCTGCAGAAAAGCCATGAATGTTTCATAAGGCACTTGTTCTCCGATCACCTTTGACCAAAATCGAGAGGTTTTTGCTCCCGTTGATGAAAACCGCAAAAAAAAAAAAGGGGTACCGGCACACCTGGACCTGGACGTGCTGCAAACAATTGGTTATAGCCTTTTCCTTACCAGCACATCCAGGAAAAAGATATTGGGCTTTGTTAAAGTCACAATATTAATGTGTTTGTCTGCTATAATTCTGAGGAAGCAAACGTGTGTTTTGTATAATATTATTACATAAAGGGCATGTAGATAACTCATCTTTACAAATGCCTTTTATAGAACATCCATTAGATGTTCTATAATTTTATAATTTAACAGTTCTGTTCAGTTATACATACGATAAACTAGTGCTGGGCGAGATAGGAAACTTCACGTTTCCAAGTACATTCAGTCATTGATATGCGGTAATGTTGTATACAATGGTATTATTGCCTACAGCTCTTTAAATGTATGCACGTGATTTAGGTTAAACTTAATCAACCTATATGTTTTCTACTATATAGCAGTGAAAAGTAGAAGAAAAGAAGAAGAAAAGTAGAAGAAAATAAAGCTTTTTTCCTAAGAAGGCAGCCTAACATCTGTTGATTAGCTGATTTGATTTTCTTAAGACATTTTTGTAGGTGAAATTTGGGTAATCAAACGGGCCTAAATTAAATTCACCATGCATGAATTTAATGCATGCAAGACCACTGTGTGATCAGCGCAAAATGTATTTGGTATGAATTAGAAATGTCGTGTTGGTAATTTTCAGTTTACCTTAACCCAAACATTAACACATTTTACACATGACTGATATGTGTCATTGCCATTACCCTTCAATATATACACAAAGACCCACAAACCACCATTCGGCTGGAGAAGCGGGAGCAGTCAATGCCTCAACAAGGAAGATAGGTTGTACCTGAGGCATTGATGTCGGCTGTCATGTAAAAATGCTCACGGCGTGAAATCAATGATTGTGACTGACTGCGACCAATGGCATGTCTTCTGTGGTGTGGTATGTGTGTCTGAGCTCTGATATTTGAATTTAATTTTTCATCACAGATATATTGAAAACTGCAAGAGAAACAGTCAACCCGTTACAAGGAAAGGCAAGCATGCATGTCCAGCATCTTTTTATAACAGACATACCCCCCGCCCTGCGACCCCAAGTTTCACAACAACTTTACACTTTCAATATTACATGGCCATGATAATTTACCTATCCCAAGGAGATCAGCTTCCTCAATAGTCAAATTGAGGTTTAGGTCTTCAGAGATGTTTTGAACAAAATACAATGCTTTTAATCTAAGATTTATTTAAGAACCCCTTATTGGTAATGACACATTTTATTACTGACTCTTGTTATTTTGGATTTCAGTGAGCTTATTGGCTTTGGGTGCTGACTCACTCAGCAAACAGAGACACAGTAACTGTAGCTTCTTCGACCAGAGGTTTGGAAAAAGCGAGGCATGAGTCCTGTGGGACACAGCACATACAGTGGATACAGAAAGTTACCAACTCCTTTAAAAATGTTCACCTTTTGTTGCATTCTATGTGCAAAAAAAACATTAAATCAGACATTTTCCAGCTTTATTTATGCACAGAAACCAACAAAACCCAAGTGAAAAAAAAACGTCTAAAAAGCTCTGAAAATTAAAGTGTCGGTATATAGGGGCGACTTGAACATGGTATAAGTTATCATATTGTAAACTATACCATCAATAAACTGGGGACACAATTGTTTTTTAACATAGACTGGATTGACTGGGAGCCCATTGCCTTTAAGGAAGATCACTGACTTAAACAATGCAAATGACATTGTCGTTGTCGATATCATACTGTAGGCCGTGTTGAATTGCTACGAGCTCAGCTCCCACAATCACTCAGTTTGCTCTGTCCTGCCTCTTCTGCTGCAGATGGTTTGTAAATTCTCACAGGATACCAGCTAGCTACGACCGGTTTTGTAGGATACTGTTGTTATAGCTACTCCCCATTGGCAGGAGAGGTTAGTTAGGGGAGACAGCAGCTCACACAGAGGCAGCCACACAAGCAACAATTCAAGTGTCTCTCCCTGGCAATGCAAAATCTGGATTGAAAAACAGACATTTATTTTTGACAGACTAAATAAGGTGGCCGTGAGTGTGTTTTTCTTCTAACATTAACGTATCCCTCCCATAGTATTGTTGCCATTTGTGCGGCATGAATGAGCCTACAGTCTATGGCATCAGTGCCGTACAAAACAACACCAAAAAAGGCTGGCATATTCCAGAACCTTCTGGAGGCAGCCAGCAGGGCTGGCCCAGCCCCTACCTCCCATCAGGACCTCATCAAAGGCTTCTGCAAAGGTCCGGGAAGAGAAGGACTGCCACGTCCAGCCACACCCCCATAAATTATGGGTGCTGCTTAGTTGTTAAGTCTATTTGTTTTGTATCAAACCCCATTTATCTGATTGCATAACCTGTTTTAGAACGGTATAGTTGTAAGATGACAAATATTGAATGACTTCTGAACAGAGGCAAAAACAAACATGTATTGTAACTTAGCCTTTTTTCCATATCCTGTGTAACACTTATTTTTGGCTAACATGGTCGGGGCTTTACAAATGAATTTATGAAGCTTGTCATCAGGAACTTCTCACTTGGATGAAACTGTGATTCATAGCAAATAAAAACATTTTTAGACATTGGAAAACCTTTGGCCTTTTGACACATACTTCTTAGACTTTGTTTAAACATTAGCAAATTGGTTAATAAGGCAGACTGTGTTCTAAATGTTTACCATTCACAGCTGAAATGTAAGATTACTTAAAAACATATTTAATGCCAAACAATGGAATAATATGCAATATATAGGAATTGTATGTACAGTATGTCCAATACAGGTGAAAAAAATCTGCTCTGAGGTTATTATATAACATACGTTTGAATCAACACATATCAGTGACAGGACCTTGAGGTCAAGTAATATGTAGTGTTCCAGTAAACATGGCAGTACATCTAACATTCATGTGAAACGTATTTGCTTTAGATTAACATGTAAACAGAAAGAGAAAAGACTGATAAATGCTCCAAAACACAGAAGGTAATCGTCCATTACAGATTCACAGAGCTTTCTCTCATCCAGCAATTTGCATATCTTAAGTCCCTGATAATAAAATAGAATTTACACAAGGGTGATTGAAATTCTCGGTTAAATATGAAAGTCTAATCAGCCAAAATGTTCGACTGATATTTCAAGAGAATAAAAGATTAAGTTGTAGGCATTTCTGCTAGGCCTTTAAATGAGCTACCACACTACCAGAGGTGAGCACCAGGAAAAGTTATATGCCACTCCTGTCCCCAATGGAAAGTTCTGAGTGAAGAAAGAAAACATGCATGGCCTGTTAAAGAGACATTTTAATTAGAACTGGAACTCCATGTGATTGGAGCCTGTATCTGGAATGACTGGTGATATCAGTGAGAGAGCTGTTCAACACACGCACACGTACGAACACGCACACCACAGAGAAAGACGGAGAGCTCCCATCCTCCAGCACCACATCAGCCTCCACATATCATTTTGCTCCTCGGTGAGACAGCCCCAGCAAGCCTGGATATCAGACCGATCTGAATGCCTGTCAACACGGTACTCCCCACTGTCACAGGCCGTCCAGTCCAGCACACTCTCATGCAGCCTATCACATAGCAGAACGCGCGTACAGCCACTCAGACATCACATTAGAGCCCGACAAACATTCACACTGTTAAAATGTAATTAGGCCACATAAACCGAGGGAGGGAGAGTGAAGTGTGTCAGCGGTGGAGGTCTTACAGGACATTTTCTCGACTTAAACATGCAATCACACCCGTGATCTGGTTTCACGACGCACACACACACACACACACACCAGTTATGAATCACATTGAAAACAGCCCAAAGATTCAATTCGAAGTTTGTTTACGACGTAAAAGAATCGTTGTGTTTGACAGTTCTGGTAAATAGGCTAGCATGCGGGATGAGGCCGCTCAACCTGCCAATGAGAATCTTTGAACATGGGAGTGTGCGTTTCACTCCAGAAAGGCCACTACGATTGTGACTGCTATAACAAAGGTATTGCAATACCATGTATGAGGAACCGCAATTGGTTTGCTGACGGTGGGAAAATATGCCTGTCCTTTATGTACAGTGGATATAAAAAGTCTACACACCCCTGTTAAAATGCCAGGTTCTTGCGAGGTAAAAGAATGAGACAAAGATAAATCACGTCAGAACTTTTTCCAACTTTTAATGTGACCTATAATGTATACAATTCAATTGAAAAAAACTAACTGAAATCTCTTAAAATAAAAACCTTACAATAACCTGGTTGCTTTCTTATAACTGGGGTTGTGGCTGCGTTCAGAATTAACCAATCACATTCAAACTCATGTTAAATAGAAGTCATTACACACCTGCCATCATTTAAAGTGACTCTCATTAATCACAAATAAAGTTCAGCTGTTCTAGTAGGACTTTCCTGACATTTTCTTACTTGGAAAGTAGAGAAAAGGCCATGGTCTGCGGAGATCTTCCAAAACATCAGAGGGATCTCATTTTTGAAAGATATCAGTTGGGAGAAGGATACAAAATAATTTTCAAAGAATTATATATACCATGGAACACAGTGAAGACTGTCATCATCAAGTGGAGAAAATATGGCACAACAGAGACATTACCAAGAACTGGACGTCCTTTCAAAATGTATGAAAACACAAGGGAAAAAAACTGGTCAGGGAGGCTTCCAAGAGGCCTACAGCAACATTAAAGGATCTGCAGGAATTTCTGGCAAGTACTGGCTGTGTGCTACATGTGACAACAATCTCCCGTATTCTTCATATGAATGGGCTATGGGGTAGGGTGGCAAAACGGAAGCCTTTTCTTACAACGAAAACATCCAAGCCCGGCTGAAGTTTGCACAAAAAAGTCCCCCAAAAGCAGGGCCATAATTCCAAAAGGTATGACTCCTACCAAAAAAGAATGAGTGCTGTAATAAAATCAAAAGGTGCTTCAACAAAGTATTAGTTTAAGAGTGTAGACACCAATGCAACCAGGATGAGTATTTTATTTATTCTTTCCCCCTCAAAGATTTCAGTTTGTTTTTCAATTGAATTGTTCACTATAGGTCACATTGGAAAAAGTTCCGACATGATTTATCTTTGGCTCATTCTTATACATCACAATAACCTGGCATTTTAACAGGGGTGTGTAGACTTTTTATATCCACTGTATGTCCATTTGGCAGGTTTTGCATCTAGGGATGCACCTGTATACCGCGCCAGCAATTGCCACAGATGACTACAGTAAAATAATGTAAAAATGTGAAAAGGTGGGAACAGTTTACCGGTTCTTACCTGTAAATTGTAGGCTTAGTGCTCAATGTTATGGTTACGATTAGGGTCGTGGGTTAGGCTAATTGGGATTTTGAATGGGAATACATTTCTGTCCCTAGAAATTACAGGTATGGTAAGACAAACATGTTTTTGTGTGTGCGCGCCTGTGAAAACAGAAACACTATAATTGTCGCAGTTCCCCAAGAGCCATGTAGCAGCATACCGTGTTTCCACGTGTGTTCCACATGGGGAATAGACAGGAAGCAGTACTGATTACTAACAGACACTGTACTACCTGAGTAGCTTTAACAGAATTGCCCCTTGAACAACACACACACACACTGAAATGTATTGTGATTTGTCATTCTAAGACATACAGCCCCGGAAAAGATTAAGAGACCACTGTACCTTGTTCTTTCCTGACCAAAAAAGTTGAAAAGGAAAGTTTTGAGTGAGGAACCGAAGCGTTCAATTTGCAGTGGTCTCTTGATTTTAACCCTTCTGTTCCTCACTCAAAACTTTCCCTTTCGACTTTTTTGGAGTGGAAAGAAAAAGGTACATTTTTCCCGGAGCTGTATAGCAAACCCTGTATGTGGCCCAGGGACAGGACAGATCCTTAAATCATGTTTTCATTAGTCATCGGTGGCTGAGTTAAGGCAGAACAACCTTTTCAACAGGGAAGCAAGGCAGAGTCTCAAATGCACCAACGACAGTATAAAATGTAGCCTGTGTGGTGCTGCGCCACCATGTAGTCCACAACAGTAGAGTTCCGGTAGATTAAGTGCTTTGTACTCGGTGGGGTCTTTGCCAACACTTCACTGGCTGTCTAGAAATCCTGTAATATTGGTGTTTTCTACAACTTTTTTTAAAAAGGCAGGCAAATTGTCTTTGTGTACTAATATTTTTATATATTTATAAAAAAAAAAATTATTGTGGCTCCGTCTTGTCTTCCTGCGGCAGACAAACGGTGAGAAATATATATCTGTATTCTGTGACGTCTCTAGCAACTTCAAGCCCTAAAAATGAACTACATTAGCAAACCAAATGCACAACCACAGCGACGTGTCTATATTTCCAACTAAATTCTGAAATATCAGCTTATTTCAGCCCAATGTGAATATCAATACCATATTGATAAATGTGAATCCAATAAATGACCGAGTTGCCCAGAACCAATGTTGCATTCAACATGGGAAAATCAGTCCATTTAACAGTACATCTAGATTGCAAACATCCAGTGCTGAATTCCATACTGTTACTATGAAGGTTCTGTACAACAGCACTGACAAAGCCTGTGTCATCAATGTGTCAGCCTGTGATTCACGGGTGCAACATGATCTGCTTAACCTCCAAATGTACTCCGCATGTTCACTGCCGGTATTTCTAAAAACAACAAAATTATAACACTGAAATGTATGAAAAACTTTAAAAGAAATATTCAAAATACACCTCGTAGTGCAGGCATAAAACCGCCAAGCACAGACATGAATGAATCTTGTGACAAAAATGATATCCTGATATATGAACTATGGATCTTTTTTCACCATCGCTAATTATTTTCGGAGAGATTTATGAATCAAATCTTAATGTCCAGAGAACACAGAATCCGAGGGACCAAAGACGTAAAGCGAGCATGCTTTTAAAAAGCCTAAAGAACATTAACATCTACCTGCATCTAATCTCTCATGGGCAGAATCCTGTGGACTAATTAAACAGAAAATGTCAAACTTTTGCAGACAATATTTTTTTTCCCTTCCTGAGTAACCGAGATTAATCTTGATTCAACATTTAAAAAAAATCAGAGTATAGGAAATATAAAAACCATCTCCAGTTGCTAAAGAGGGCCGTGTTTACTAAAGTCGTTTCACAGAAGCTGCCTTTGTAAAGTCTATTATTTCTGTGCCAGACAGTGACATTTCTCCATTGCCGACATCTTCAGTACAAGTCTACAGTAGCAACAATACCGTTTACTTACAAATCCAAATCTGAGCAGGCAAGACAAAGCGATCAGTTTGTGCGAGCCATCCAGCCGTGGTGTGGCGGAACGGACTCAAGCCGAACTCAGAGGTGCTCCACCACTCCTCTCCACTCCGGAGACCGGCTGACACCACACGGTTATTGATTGATGGCTTTGAACGATTGCCAATTGTTTCCTAATACGCAGGGCAAGGCCAATGGCAGCAGGGCAGGCATGTCTCAGCCGTTATGGGGCCACTGACAGGGACTCACCAAACAGATTGCTGGAGTGGCCTTGCTTGGAGACGGGCCTCAGCTCGTTGGATCCCCAGGCGTAGCGCTTGTAACTGTCCCAGGCAAACTTCATCATCTATGGGCAGAGGGAGAGAAAGGGGAGGGGGTACAAATAGGTTTAGGCCTTAGCATATCTATGGCAGGTAACTCACTTCCTGTGGGGGTTTGATCATTACAGGCAGGTTTCCAGCAAAGTATTTAACAGTTCTGTTAAATAATGGTGTTGGCCCATTTGTGAGATGAGACCATGTGTGGCTGTTTTATGTTGTACAACATATGTTGATTCCTCAGGTATTAATTGGTCCTGGAAAGTCTGTCAATCACATAACAGACTTTGACGTTACACAGAAAAAACTAATAAGCCATGTCAGTTTGATGTCTTCAGTGACCCTGGTTGGTTCTTAGGTAACCCCTGAAACAGAGCATTCTCTACACTACATTCAGAATATCCAGAAAGGAATATTGATGCAAAGCTGCACATGTCACAAAGTTGCTCTTCTACCAGTGAGTTTGGACAGTCTCCATTTAGGTCCCAAAGAGTATAACAGACACCTAATCCACCAATGGAATCACAGCTGAGAAACCCTGAATAGAGATTACTGAATAAAGCTTTCCTTCCCTCTCCTTGGTGAGGCAATCCAGATGGTGTCAGATAAACTGTACAAAACAGAAACACTATAATTGTCGCAGTTCCCCAAGAGCCATGTAGCAGCAAAGTTTATACTTTTGTTTTTTACACTTAATGAAAATTTTGATCATAACATATAACATCACAACACGTCTTTGTAGTACAGCTGAATATTTGTTTTTTTCCACATAGCATATGGGGAAGTAGAACACTGGATATACAGTAATCAGGCTAAGCTGAGGTGATACATTTGGAGGGGAATGGGTTGTGTATTTAACAGAGCAAACTAGTGTGCAATTTTCTACCTGCAGTTACATCTCCGTACTCTTCAGCAGGATAGTGCATGTGATAACGGCGTGTCCTCTTGTGTTTGTTGTTAGGAGGATTAGATTGTAAGAAAAAAGATAAATATTCTGCCATTCTATTCAGTTGATGCAGAGAGGCAGATTGAAACCGAAATCCGCCCTCAAGCGAAAGATGAGAAGACCCGACAGAGATTAAAATAATGTTTTCCTGAGGAATCTCAGCTTGTCAGATCCAAGGAAGTGGGGTACACAATTCCACGCTGTCTGTTGAAAATCCTTAGCAAAACAATCTGAGCTGCTACACCTCCACAACCCCCACATCCCATCAGACAAATATTTAGAGAATCAATGGACAGAAAAAGAATAACCATCCTTCTTAAGTGGAGCAGTGGGCCGTGAGAGATTACTCCTTTGTTTACAGATCAGTTCTTCAGCAGTTTCCTGCACACGTCTTTCTGCGATACCTAATCAAGCAAGGAAGAACAATGACACCAAACACAACAGCAGGAGGGTTTATTAATGATGTGTCCTTGTTGCAATACGAACACCTCCGCCAGTTAAAAAGGTGACATGAAGTTGACAATACACAAGCTATAATGGGTTAATGACTGGGGCACCAAGGCAAAAAACGACTTTATAACGTAAGGTGTCTGTGACAGAGAGGAGATGGTTTTCGGGTACCTACACACCCTTCACAGTCACAGTAGGGACCCTATGTAAGAGACTTGCTCAAACACCCGTGTTAAATATTGAGAAAACTTCCAGAACGGCTCATGGTGACAGTTACGAAAGGCAGCAATTACTAGGATTGCTTCGACAGGGAGATGAAACCAGGAGCACTCAGTCCCAGGTCTGAACAAAAATCCTTAGAACACTCACAGACCATTCTCATTCCCCTGTCTGAGGACCTCTTTGGAACGCTGCTGGAAGCCATTTACGGCACAGCATGGACTCCCCATGCCAGCCAGCCGTCCCCTCCAGAAATGAGATTAGTTCATCGACTCCCCCGTGGAGAGCAAGAGAGAGGGCGAGATGCAAAGCCAGGTATAATTTACCAAGGAACCCCACCCCTATTCTTCTAGTGGTAGAAACCAGCCATTCAGTTGGTTGGTATGGCTAGGGCGGGGCGACTTGGAGCGAGAGCTGTGCACCAGAGGGAGAGACGGAAAGCACTGAAAACAGGGGCCGTATCGATTCTCATTCAGTAGTACGGGGTTTTGTTTGCGATGTAGACGCAGCAGGGTGTTCTTGTCCACTATTCCCGGGTGGGAATGGCTTCTCTTCATTATGGGCTGGCTGTCTCTATCCGCTCAGCTCTACATTTCCTGCCCAGAAAACACCGGCTTCCTGCAGCGCGGCGGTCTAACTGGATGGCTCGGCTAAGCGAGAGTCCCGCTCCAGCTCAGACGGAGCGCCAGTCAACTTGATTTACACGGCTATAATTGCTTTTCCAGTCAGGGTTTTATGCAAGGGTTTGAGTCCAAATGTAATCTAGTCATTTTTGTGTGTGTGTGTGTGTGTGTGTGTGTGTGTGTGTGTGTCTCCACATGCTGTCGGTCTGTCAGACGGATCAGCACCAGGAGCAGTGTCATTGTTTACCTCCGACACTGTCTGCTCCAAAGACGTCACGCCAACACTGGAATGAGGTGACAGACCAGATGTGATTACCTGCGGAGAGTGTCAGAGTGGCGACAGCCCTTCTGCAGAGACAGACACAAGGCGGGGATCTCGGGGCTGTATGATTGGCTCTTATATATGGCAAATTCCAATATCGCTCCAATGTTTAAGAATTGGTGGCTTATCATAGGCCCGTGTGGACGTGTGCCCGATGCTGCCCTGCCCCTGGGGGGTGGATTGGCAAGCCCTGTGCATTGCTGTCAGTGGGTATAGCCTATATCATGGTTATTTGTACATCACTGTGCATTGCGGTCAGTTGGTATAGCCTATATCATGGTTATTTGTACATCACTGTGCATTGCTGTCAGTGGGTATAGCCTATATCATGGTTATTTGTACATCACTGTGCATTGCTGTCAGTGGGTATAGCCTATATCATGGTTATTTGTACATCCCTGTGCATTGCTGTCAGTGGGTATAGCCTATATCATGGTCAGATCTACATCCCTTTGCTTTGCTGTCAGTGGGTATAGCCTATATCATGGTTATATCTACACCTCTGTGCATTGCTGTCAGTGGGTATAGCCTATATCATGGTTATTTCTACACCTCTGTGCATTGCTGTCAGTGGGTATAGCCTATATCATGGTTATATCTACACCTCTTTGCATTGCTCTCAGTTGGGTACGCCAACAACAGAATGTGTCCGAAGAATGAATGGCAATGAATTACCCGAATCGAATGAAAGTAATGCGTAGCGCGAGCCCACAATTAATCCGCGTGGTAGACTACCAGAGCAAACACTGGTGCGCTAGCCAACTGAAGTCAGCCTACGCTTGGCTATTCTCCTCATTCCACCCAGCGGTTCACATGCTTTGGCAAGGTTCCTCCATGTCTCCAGTCATATACAATCAGGAAATTAGTTTTCTAAAAGGCAATTTATTTCTTGTAAACGGCACGTTCTCTACTTTGTTTTCAATTATTATTTTGGGGATAACCAAGAAGGTGAGCATACTGAAAGATGTATTCTACTTATTGGCATAAATAACGTACATACAGCCCCCTAAACCCAGGTGATTTATGGAGGACCTAACGTGGAGGACCTGGCGTCGAGGACCTGGCACAGACCAAAGCCAACCTCTAACCAGAAAACTTCTGTTATATCATGGCAAACATCAGACGTCTGTTTTATTGCTGTTAGTCAAAACCTGCCATAGAAAACCAACATGTCTGCTATTGCACTAGTAGCCTCGGCATGCTTGGGCGTTGTGTGGAGGAGGACCTACACTTCCCTGGGCATTGTGTAGAGGAGGACCTACACTTCCCTCAGCGTTGTGTAGAGGAGGACCTACACTTCCCTCAGCGGCGTTGTGTAGAGGAGGACCTACACATCCCTGGGCATTGTGTAGAGGAGGACCTACACTTCCCTCAGCGTTGTGTAGAGGAGGACCTACACTTCCCTCAGCGTTGTGTAGAGGAGGACCTACACTTCCCTCAGCGTTGTGTAGAGGAGGACCTACACTTCCCTCAGCGGCGTTGTGTAGAGGAGGACCAACACTTCCCTGGGCATTGTGTAGAGGAGGACCTACACTTCCCTCAGCGTTGTGTAGAGGAGGACCTACACTTCCCTCAGCGTTGTGTTGAGGAGGACCTACACTTCCCTCAGCGTTGTCATTCTAAAAGGTAAGCAATGAATCGGAGGAGCTGAAGAGCAGATGTCTGTTGATTCATAAACAGAACATGGAAAGTGATTCATTTCAGGTACGTGGGATGATCGGAGAGTCGAGTATGATATGTGACGACAATACAGGGATGTAAAACAACAATACATACCGCCAAAGAGAATCGCGCATCAACACTGGCTATTCAAAGGCAAAGGAATCGAAGAGCTCGGCCTAAACACGCCACTACCCCTCCCCTCGTGTCTGGCTCCGTCCCCTAGAACCCTGTCCTTCGTGATCCTGCGTATTCCCTCTATTCTCTCTGCCGACCAACCCGGAAGATTCAGCTAGTTCGGGGGAACCTGGGAACTTGGTTACATTCGGTTTGAAACATTTTAATTTCTTCATCCCCCGCAGTTAATCCAGCCACCTCTCCCCGCCTCATCCCACATTACGGACTGTCAGAGCAGTGTGTGAACCAGAACAGCACTGATTAGGAGAAGCTCTGCGCCATGGGGCTTTCTGACGGAGAGCAGAGACCGGCAGACAGACAGTGCTGGCGGCAGGCACAGAACACAGGGATCCGGACAGGCAGCTCTCCAGAACAGGGAGCCCAACCGTAAGCAATATCAACAGATGCCACATCCACACTAGCTTCCCTTTACGCCCTGACTCCCGGTTCCTGCAGGAGGCCAAAACATACCCACTCCTAACCCTGGAGAAGATCCTGTAAACAGAGCTCTCCGGCTGGCTGAGGCTAATCAGAACACCCGGCCATCGAGGCAGCAGTGTAGGGACACCCTGGAGGGGAGGCGAGCTGGAGAAGATCTTCTTAGCCGAGGCTGTGGCTAATCCCAACACCCGGCTACAGCGTGGGGGGACAGCTACACCCCGACACAGGATTAGGCCCACGCACTCACTGACACCGTCTTTTTGATTAGGCAAACTCTCAGTTTCAGTCCGCTGTTGTGAAAGACAGGTCCAGGGCATTATGGATTTTTATGAGCATCCGGTAAGGACAAGGTCAATTACTCATTTACATTATTTTCAACAGCCCCCCTCCACCCCCCCCCCCACCCCCCCCCCCGACGACTTCAGAAGTGGTCATGCTGTTTCTGGCCCACAACCAGATTATAAATAATTTTGCAATGGTGTAGAATCTATCCTTTGTTCAGAAAACTCATTCTTTGTTTCTGCGCCTTGCAGTTAGATGTGAATATCTTTAAAAGGCAATGCCACACTTCCACGTGCCTTTTGCCTTATCAACCACAGCAGGACCAGCTAGGAAAAGGAAGCATTCAGAAAGGCAACGATCAGGGCCTCCACATTGTGCTACTAAGTGAGAGACAAGCATAAGAAGCAGCAGCCCCTTATGGTCAGCTTTGCTCTTTACTGCTGTCAAAGCTGGTCTGCAGGAACAGACGTCGGCAGCAACATAAAATAAGAACATCTGTGTCATTGTTACAATTCAGCCAAGAACGATGGAGCCTCTTGTCAGGATCTTCATGTATCCCACTGAGCCAGGTTGTACAGCCTTCTAGAGTCTTCCCCGGATTAGGACCAAGTAAGCTCTTCATCCCATTTCTCAACGCGCCCAAGCTGTTCCCTTCCTAGCTCTGCTGCTGTATCCTACTCTATACACAGACCAGACACACAATCTGTTGACTGTAGGGAGTAGGGGCTTACTGGACTGTGACAGTAATACTTACATTGTTTGTGAAAACTCTTCATTCAGTGGTCAATGACATAATTCTTTATTTGGATAATTTAAAAGCTTCATACAAATAAAGTAAATGTTTGTATAAACATTTGATATAAAACTAAAAGGTGTAGTGTCCCAACTGTCTGAAGCAAGTTTAACAAAATTCAAATATAAGAAGTAAAAAAAAAAAAAAAAAAAAGTGGCAGGTGGCATGGTTCTTGCTTAGAACAATCGTCTGACTGTTGGACCTAACAGCAGGCAAACATAGCGAATCAACCAACCAGAAGGAGGAACTGCCCTGCAGGTGTGCGAGAGAAGCAGCTGCAGGAGGAGAAAACCCAGACATTACAAGTGGCTGAGATGCGTTTTTAGATATTGGATGATCCAACGATATAACAATCTTGCATGTCAGTACAGTGATTTCATTGCGTATGTTTGTGCTGGTCCATCCTACACTACACATTACTTCGCCTCATAGTCCCTTCACAAGCACTTTTTCACCCCTCTTTTCATATTCAAGCACGCCCTGACTCAAGGCTGTTACAAAACAACAGATGTGAGCTAATTGAAGGAGACAAAATCTAATTCTGGAGGAAATCATCAAACACAGAACAGAAAGTGTTTGTGTGCTACCATCTGGGACTCCCAGGAGAGTCAGGTGGGTACGATGGGAGAATCTCTGAGAGAGTTACTCACATGAAGCATGATGTCCCAATAGACATGGTTTCACACCAATATGGAGGACCTGAACAATCCAGGCATCCTTTTGATGTAATTCCACATCCTCTTCACTATTCTACTGCATTCCTAATTCACTGTGGTGTGTTCCCTTTGTTCTACATCCAGTATCTCTCTGCCATCACTTTAAGGCCCCGACAGCATTACCGACACACAGCAAGACAACAAAATGGAAAACAACAACAAAGCCCTTTGTAAACAACTAAAAACAAGAAGCAGGACTACACCCAGCACAAAGACCGAAACAGTCTTTAATCTTTAAATATAATCAAAATGATCTAAATTGGTAAATATGCAGACAGAACTGATGCAGCCTGGAGTCACCACATTTAATAGCCCATATAATTTAGATGTGCCACGAGAACTGATCAAGACAGACTTTTGGTGTAGTCTTCTCTTTATGGAGCTCTTTGACATGTCTACATCCTGGAGTGTGTTTCCAGACCAATGCGGCAGTTGAAAAAAGTTTTTATTCCCAATTTCCATTCTAAAGTGAACCACTGCAGTGTTCCTCCACAGTCTACATGGTGATGTGGTACTACTAGGCTGACCTGTGAGTTCCTGCTTCCTAATGTACCAGTTGATTTTGAAACCTAGTGTTTCGGCTATGTCCGTGATCAATTAATTTTTTTTCAGCCTGATAACGGACAGATGTCCTGGAATTAACACTTCTTCACAGCAAGAGACTTAGGTTCTCATCGTTGTGTCGTTTTTTTGTTCAGTCTCAAAGGGACAGAGAGTTGTGGGACAGTCAGTTGCTGCTCTCTCTCCCAAGATCAGTCCAGTAAAATAAAGTATCCAAATTTAGCCAGTAAAAAGCAGCACATACTGTAGCATACCAACCTATAATTGCCCGGGATGACCCAAATATATTTAAAAACAGTGTCCAATTGAAATTCAGTTTGGGCCAGTAGTCTTTTAGCAAAGGGGCCCAAGTTGATTCCTGGCATGTAGGCTAAGTAGATACAGTAAAAGTGCAATGCAAAATTTGCCCAAAAATAACAGAAAAATCGATGTTGAAAATTACTAAAAACAGAACAGTATCAGGTATCACTTCCCTTTCAAGTTTTCAACTTAAAGGGGTGGTATCGCACCCACTTCGTATGAATTCATTTGGTTAAAGCCAAAGAGCCCAGATGATTAGCATGAAAAATACTGATTTGGAATTTGTGCTTATACTGCCTCGTATAACATGCCCTCATTTGTAGCGTTGTACACAGGGTGTTCCTTGATCAGAATTCATCATTATTTGTGATGTGCGGGGTAGAGGAGGAGGGAACCTCTTTACACTACAAGCAAACAGGAATGGTAATTAGTGTTTATAAAACAGATTGAGGTGTGCTGCTATTGATGGGAGCCAGAAACAAGAGGAATATGAATGGTGCTGTAAGAGGGATACAGTGTGAACGGCACATTCAAGCACCTGTTCAGGGTAGAGATCAGAACAATGAACGATGGAAAAACAGCATGTCCACCACAGCTAACAGTAGCTCCCGCTCTGATGTAAGGATGTAGCGAACAAAGGCACACAGCCTCGCCGCTGACCTGCGGAAAACCTGCAGCCTACCGCCTCACCCATCAGCTCAGCACTGAGGACACATGGCCATATGTTTTCAGAGCATGAGTCTCTGTCTGTGTGGACGTAACAAGCATGTCCTACGGACCACATCACAGATCATTCCAGCGTAACAACCTCGAATCGTGCTACCAGAGTCTGGCAGCAAGTAGAAGAACACAGCACAGCAACACGACAAACGCCCTATTGGACTACGTAGATTATCAATACACAGCAAGAGAACAATGTAGCTTGAAAAAAAGACTGGAGAGCATAAAACCAGCACTAAACTGTAGATGGGACCCACAGTGATCCACCCCCCGACTGGGGACACACTATTGCAAAACAGACTAAACAAATACAAACTTTATTTTAGGCCAAATCTAAAGTGCTGTTGTACAATCCTACCTAGCAAACCAAATGGCCAAACTGGGTCATTAGACAACAGGCCAGAACGACAGTAAATATCAGTGGGAGAAAATGTGAACTGGAGTTAAAAACTAATATTGTCTAAATTTGTATTAATGTTCTTGTATTGTGCAATGAAATATTTGTTATTGCAAGCAGTAGCCTGCATTCAACAAGCCCCCCCCCCACCCCCCAAAAAAACAGAAATTCTGTTGAATTTATTTTACAATTTAAAACCAGCCTGACTACACTTAAAAAGTAATGAACGGCGTGTGGTCTTCAAGACCCTTCATTTAGTCTGCTATCATTCTGGATAATTTAGGGTCCAGCCCGACTTGCATATGTCCACTGACCGTCAAGTTACAGCTCCCGGTGTTGGAGAAAAGACCGGGTTTCATGGATATCGAAAAAAAGAAAAGCAACGTGCCAATTTGGTTGCTCCCAGTTGGAAATTAGCCTAATGGGAGAAAGAGTGCCCCCTCAGATGATCATGCTGAAATAACTAGGCTAGGTCAGGGTTACTAAATTAAATCTTTAAAGAGGTAGGATCATTTAACTGATTTCCATGGAATACGACTTAAATATGGTCTTCATTAGGCATAGTCTATATTCAGATTCACTAAAGGTTTTGACTTCAGTCACATGGTTTGCGGCTTGTGTACAATTTATTAACGAAGGTCTGCAAGTGAGGTCCTTTGTATTGCGCCACAATGCCAAACAGACCCCTCAGTGTGCACAGCTATCTACTATTGACAATGTCTGGACAGGTCAACGGGACAATGTGCAATTTTAATCACCCAACCCTGTATGTATGTATGTATGTATGTATGTATGTGTGTGTGTGTGTGTGTGTTGTACACGCTATAATAAATAATTTACTAATGTAGTTGCTCTTATGGGTATTTCCACTGCTATTTCAAGCATCAGCAATACTGAAGAGCCCACTCAGCTAATATAGAAGAGGCATCTCCCTTGGCAGGTCAGTGCACACTGACCATTACAAGCTTTCTAGAGAAACACTTTCTTCAAAATGGGAGGAAACAGGAAATCATAAGGATTGTTTACATTACCAAAGACAATAAAAGCGCTAGATAAACTTTACGTGGTTTCCGTAATCATTTACATACACCGATGTTCAAGACATGCAAAACAGACTGTGACAGTCAATTGTGGGACAAATCGAGCGATATGGCGCACGCTGCGCAGAAATTTTATACAGCTCCAAATTTATTTCTTCACACTTGCAAAACTCTGCGGGGCTCCATCGATAATATGGCGCCTGGAGCCATCAATATATGCAAGTGTACACAACAAAATAATCTAGGGTATCAAGTCTTCTTAGTTACGTCTCGGGAAATGTAGTGTAATATATACAAACCCATAGAGGACCGGTCTGAATAACGTACGTATTTATATATGCACTCAATGACCAAGAATTTAGACAGAATCTAAAACAAAAATCCAGAAAATCACATTGTATGATTTTTAAATAATTAATTTGCATTTTATTGCAAGACATACAGTGGGGGCAAAAAAGTATTTAGTCAGCCACCAATTGTGCAAGTTATGCAAAAAAGATGAGGCCTGTAATTTTCATCATAGGTACACTTCAACTATGAGACAAAATGAAAAAAATAATATCCAGAAAATCACATTGTAGGATTTTTTATGAATTTTTTGGTAAACACCTCGGTAAAATAAGTATTTGGTCACCAACAAACAAGCAAGATTTCTGGCTCTCACAGACCTGTAACTTCTTCTTTAAGAGGCTCCTCAGTCCTCCACTCATTACCTGTATTAATGGCACCTGTTTGAACTTGTTATCAGTATAAAAGACCTGTCCACAACCTCAAACAGTCACACTCCAAACTCCACTATGGCCAAGACCAAAGAGCTGTCAAAGGACACCAGAAACAAAATTGTAGACCTGCACCAGGCTGGGAAGACTGAATCTGCAATAGGTAAGCAGCTTGGTGTGAAGAAATGAACTGTGGGAGTAATTATAAGAAAACGGAAGACATACAAGACCACTTATAATCTCCCTCGATCCAGAGCTCCACGCAAGATCTCACCCCGTGGGGTCAAAATGATCACAAGAATGGTGAGCAAAAATCCCAGAACCACACGGGGGGACCTAGTGAATGACCTGCAGAGAGCTGGGACCAAAGTAACAAAGGCTACCATCAGTAATACACTACTCCCCCAGGGACTCAAATCCTACAGTGCCAGACGTGTCCCCCTGCTTAAGCCAGTACATGTCCAGGCCCGTCTGAGGTTTGCTAGAGAGCATTTGGATGGTCCAGAAGAGGACTGCGAGAATGTCATATGGTCAGATGAAACCAAAATAGAACTTTTTGGTGAAAACTCAACTCGTCGTGTTTGGAGGAGAAAGAATGCGGAGTTGCATCCAAAGAACACCATACCTACTGTGAAGCATGGGGGTGGAAACATCATGCTTTGGGGCTGTTTTTCTGCAAAGGGACCAGGACGACTGATCCATGTAAAGGAAAGAATGAATGGGGCCATGTATCGTGAGATTTTGAGTGAAAACCTCCTTCCATCAGGAAGGGTATTGAAGATGAAACGTGGCTGGTTCTTTCAGCATGACAATGATCCCAAACACACCGCCCAGGCAACGAAGGAGTGGCTTCGTAATAAGCATTTCAAGGCCCTGGAGTGGCCTAGCCAGTCACCAGATCTCAACCCCATAGAACATCTTTGGAGGGAGTTGAAAGTCCATGCTGCCGAGCGACAGCCCCAAAACATTACTGCTCTAAGGGAGATCTGCATGGAGGAATGGGCCAAAATACCAGCAACAGTGTGTGAAAACCTTGTGAAGACTTGCATCATTGCCAAAAAAGGGTATATAACAAAGTATTGAGATTAACTTTTGTTATTGACCAAATACTTACTTTCCACCATAATTTACCAATAAATTCATTAAAAATCCTACAATGTGATTTTCTGGATTTCTTTTTCTCATTTTGTCTCTCATAGTTGAAGTGTACCTATGATGAAAATTACAGGCCTCTCTCATCTTTATAAGTGGGAGAACTACCACAATTGGTGGCTGACTAAATACTTTTTTGCCTCACTGTATAAACAGGGTGGTTCAAAAGGTGGATGCTGACTGACAGAAAGTGGTACAAGACTGTGTATCACCAATAAATACATATTTATTTATTTCTGTTATAAATAAATGCCTAACATCTTTAAGAGAAAATAAATTACCACAGCTAAGGGCTGGATCCAGGCCAGCACTTACAGGCTGTATTGGCTAAAGATCACAACCCCTTGCGCCTTATTCCGTAATATTTATAAAAATGTAAAGTCTTACCCATACCACAACCTCCCAAGCTAGTGCATGTTACTTTCTCCTCCTAAAGCGTAATGCAGTGTGAATAGGCGACCTATTGATTACAAAGATTCAAAGACTTTTAAAGTGACAACCACCAACAATTATTAATATGTTTTTCACTATGCTTACATCCAGGAATTTCAAATAAAAGTTGGAAGTCGATGTTGCTCTTATTACGGCATTACATCAAAACATTGGCCAAACATGTTGATAAATGCCTGAGTGGGAAAAACAATATCAATAAGACTAAAGCAACTTAAATGAACTAGGCTTACAAAGGACATTTCTGGGGGAAGCTCTTGCCGGGGACAGGATAAGAGAAATGTGTAATGTCGCCGAAGAAGGAGGATGTCCGGACAGCTGAAAGAACATGGCTCACGTTGACAACTTGTGGTTGGTCAAAAACAAAATGTAAAAGACTTGATATATGAAGATATGAAGTATGAATAAGTATACAGATACAGGAATTATAAAACATATGCCAACGTATGAAAAGTATGAGCATATGCAGGCAGAAGAACTATTAAGAAATGAACCATACATATCGTGAGACCCGCTAAAAGAATGGACTGAGTGATAGTGGCAGACAGAAGCTCATTCTACCAGGTTCTGGATTCTAGATACACGACATGCCTCCATGTGTGATAATCAAGGGAGACTGAAGCAAGTAGAGCAGGAAATTCACAAGAAGTGTTATTATTTGCATTGGTGGATTGCACCATATACCTTTACATGGGTGTTTCTATCGATACAAAAGTCAATGTGCCATCAGCGTCAACATTTCGAAATGGCTTGAAATACATTTTAAAATGTGACATTATCACAAATTCTTATGTGTAGCCATTTAGCTGTAAACCATAACTCCACCTAGCAACAAGAGACATCCATGGTTTCATTTAAAATGTTACATCAAAAAAACATGGTCACTGCATGGAGCCAGGTCCGTTTGTGCTTTTGAAGCTTCTCAATCATTTAAAGGAAAATGCAAAACATTATTTCATAGTCTGTATAAAATATAAAAAATATACATCATACAATGGGCGCCATCAAGAAAACGGTGGCAATAATAACTAATTAGGAAATAAATTAGCACTATACTCGGTATAGTCGGATGCTTGCAGTTTGAATACAAAATGCGCACTGTAAATGCTCTCTCTAGACAGGCTCTGGCTGGCTAAGTACATCTTCACCTCATTGACAGGGTCATGATAAACGGCATCAACACAACAATACAAATCCAGAGTCCGTGTGCGAAATAGTTATATAGTTGAAAAATCACTTAAACAAGCCTTTAAATGAGAAATGAATGAAAAGAGATGAAAAGCAATGGTCAGCGAATGGAGGAACATAACACTTTCTGCAAACAGAAGATAGACCAATTACATTCAGAGTGTCGTGCTGCATGACTCGGTTGCTACAATGTTACCCACAGTGCATTTTAAACATCATTCACAACGTATAAATGAAATGAAAGCGATTTACAGGATTACAGTGAGGCTTCTCAACCTCCCCCAAAAGTATCAGTCTGAAAGCAGAGCAAAACATGTAAACTGCTTTGCGTCCTGGAAGTCGGAGGAAGCATGCAGTGCCCCTTTCAAGTAAAAGCACCTTAGATGAACAAGAACAAAAAAAAGCTGTGAAAAAATATCATTGTTTACCAGCTTGATCTTACACTCAAAAAAAATCATATGAGCATAACCTTAAATGCAGTGAAAATTCTTCAAAGAAAGAAATTGTCATCAAGAAAAAAAAGTTTAATTCAAAACCATGACTGCCACAACTATGACATGTGACTTTGTGTTATCCCCCAAACGCCATTCACAAGAATTTAACACAATGATGCGTTACGCCACAATTTCTAGATTTTACAGTGCAACCACACAGAAGCTAAATCATGGTAAAATAATATATTTTACAGACTAACAGACCATAGGCTTTCTCGAAATGTATTGATGTGTGTCTTGGTGTGCATTACACCTTTAATAGAGGAGGGACGTCTGACCTCATCCAATGGTTTTTGAAAAGGAAACAAAGAGGACATGAGGTCAAGGAAAATAAATTGAGATTCCCAGAAGGACAGAGGAAGCAGGCATTTGGCAGCTACTGAGTGACAGACCGATCGCGTGAGCTACCATAATACCCATTACCTGTCAAGAAACAACACTAAGATCTATCCTCCAGAGCCTAGACACTTTTAGTTGCAGCAAAAATATAAGTGTTTTGGGTATAGATTGCCCAAAGTCTTTTATTCATACCTACTTGCGTGAGGAAAAACGGATACTGAATGCCATCAGCTAGTCTCCTGGTTAAGGGGCACACTTGATTCTCACACAATCCCCAGAGATAACAATAGTGATGGGTGGGCTGGGGTGGGTTTGATTAACAAAAAGGAAAACAAGATTAAAAAAACGAACAATAACTTGGCACCTTTTACAATGTTGTGAAATTACCTTGTAAGCATAATTTTAAACCTGCAACAGTATCAGCTCAAGCTCCAACTGTTATCTGGGCAACCACTCTGCTCCCCCAGTGCCACTCCTGGTAACATCTATTTTAGTCAAACAGACAATATCTGTCATATGCTAAAAAACACAACATCATTGGAGACCTGAGAGTATACAGGGATGCATACAGAATACAGAGATAGCATATATAGAGAATAAAATCTATAGAAAATACAATTTCCCACAACAAGACCAAAGAACTGTGCCGTAATGCAAAACAAATTTTTCCTGAATCAGCTAATGCAACACAAAGTCACCTTGTAACAGAACAGCATTTCTGATACAAGAATATCAGAGCAATATCCAATACTTTTACAGGACCAACTTTAATATTTAAATCAGTTACTAAATGCTTACTATTCTGAGAAGAACAAACATTTTTATAAAAATGTAGAAAGGTCATGTTCTATTTCGCTATTCGCCAAATTCATGAGAAAAGATTCAACCGGAAGTTAATTTACCTAATTAATGATATTGAATGTATGCCGTACTGTATATTTCTCCTTGATATGTTAATGTAGTCACATGAAAATTAATGTCAAATGATAATGTATGGCATTTAAACCCCTATAAGCTACCCTTCGGTATGTACGATAAGACGTTTTGAGACCAAGGAGCTGGAAAAGTTACTGCACACGCCGGTTTAAAGCCCACAACCCTCTCTAGGCTCATCTCTCGGTACATGCTAATATAAACTGAAACATTATGCAAATTTTTTTGTAGAATAAGGCAAATTACTCTCTGAGTTTTCTCTCGTTTACTCTCGCTTGTCTAAAAAGGGCTCTATGCATCTAGTCTATAACGACCAAATTTTGGCCTACGCAATCAGCAAATCAATTAGTAGAGGTTATGTGAGGGTAACAACTGCCACGAGAGAGACCTGAACTGCTCCTCAATGTCAATCAGACTACCATTTGTAAACCAGATTACCATTTGTAAACCAGATTACCTTTTGTTTTTACAAACCCCAGCAATGACGCAGTCTGGCCTCAGCCCATCTGGACAATTCATTGTCCAACAGAACTAAAACGCTCCGTATTGTTTTTCCACATAGCATCCTACATTATTCTTTTATCTTTTATGTGACGTGGGATGAAATTAGAGGTTCATACACTGATAGCGCTAATTAGAACAAATATTTTTAATCAGCACTTCTTTAGCGCAAATGAAAACCGGAGGGATTTCCAAAGGGACTGGCAGGCAGGAGGGCTCTGTAATTAGCTCACATTCATCTCTCCCTCTCGATCGTCCCTCTCACCATCGCTCCATCTCCCTCCGTCTCCTTCCTTTTGCGTACACGCAGCCATCCTACGCCCAACTATACAGAGGAATGCTACTATAGCAGCTCAGTTCAAAGGAAGAATTTAGAGGCTATTCATAGCTAGGCATTTACAAAAATGTGGGCTACTTCACCCATTCAACATCCTAGACAAAGACAGCTACCATTCTCCGCAGAAGGCAGTAGTCTATGTAGCTCCAGTAGATAACATTTAGAAACTTGAGAACCTCCACAGTAAAGACCCATCTGAAGTCCTCTTCTCAATGGGGTGTGACATCACAGTCTTGTCATTGTCACAGACCTCTCACTAACCAACTTATAGAAATCAATCGCCAGTGGGAGGATGATCTCCTAGGCTAAGACGATAAGCACATTTTTGGTATTGGACAACAGTGGGAATCAAACCCAGAGCACTGGCTTGGTAAGTGCCATCCTCTACCAACTAAGATGAACAGGACAACCATGCGTATCTAATGAGAACATTAACCTACATTATTCCCAGCACTGACGAGGGAAGCTACCTGTCCCTGTCCAACCGCCCAAGATACTGTAGACTTGCGCTATGGAATCAGCCAATGGGACTTAATCTGTGCATCTTTAGTACTAATTTGGAATTAATCTATTTTGCCGTGGACACAAACCAAAAGCCTACAGCAAAGCTGGCTAGGGTTCCACTTTAAAAGATCTTGAAATGATTCGAGTAGCACAGGATCTATTCAACGACCGGCCTCAATAGCGCTGGAGTAGACCGCCGCTCTGTGCTCTGAGAATGCAGCACAATGAGCCACTGTATCCATTTCAGCGGTCCCCATGGAGGCCGGCCCTGCTACAGCCGCTTGTCATTACGCCAACGTGGAGAGTGGAGAGGCAGGCAGTGAGTCCCCCCCACCCCACCCCCCACCACCACACACACACACACACACACACACACACACACACACACACACACACACATACACACACACATACACACACACATACACACACATACACACATACACACATACACACATACACACATACACACATACACACACACACACACACACACACACACACACACACACACACACACACACACACACACACACACACACACACACACACACACACACACACACACACACACACCCCTTCCCGTCCTTCCTTTTGAGTACGGATGATGGCAAATCATTGACTGCTTTGCAAAGATCTAGGAGTTAATGACCGTGCATGCTGGAGGCGTCCTATTGAGTAATATGTAACTGGAGGCCCGAGTGTTATGCTGACGTCCCCAGGGAGGACAGGAACATTTCAGGACAACAAATCCAGTACCCAAACAGAAGCCAAAATGAGATTCTCCCTGGTTAGTCTTCGGGTATGTCCCCAGGGGGCTGGTAACAGAGGTTGGTGGAAGGCCGGGCACGACAAAGTGGGTCTTTGGCACTGGTGTGAAACATGGCCAAAAATCCACACACGCACAAACAATCGCCCAACCTTAACTCACACACACACACACAATGTGACCTCCCACACTGGGACAGCATGGGCATACAGCTGAGAGGATTGAGGCGGAGTTGCATTACGGATGTTTGCCCGGCACCCTGAATGAAAGCAGAGTGGTGGCGGCCGGGCCACTGGGGTGAACTGGCTTTGGTGAATGAGGGTCTTTTACACGAGGCAAAGTGCTGGACGTGCTGGAATTACCTGCTTACGAGCACGTCCAGTAAAATGCAATCTGCCCACTGACATAGTTCTCTCACACTACTACTAATGCTCAGGTAAATTTGAACAAATATATCAACTTATTAGCGCTATTCTAAAGTAAATCACTATTTACTTCATAATAAATAGCAATTTCAAATAAATTATTGACAAAGTCAATGCATTTTTATACATTGCAGAACCAATTTTATTATCTGTCAATTGTTTGAGTGTCCAGATCTAAATCACATGCTAACTATGGTGAGAGCTGCAAAACGTAGCTGGTGGAGAGCTAGTGGCACAGGCAAAGTAACCATAACGATATGTGGGGAAAGTGTGGGCACATTTCAACATGATGCCACATATTACAGGGAAACTTTTACTAAGGTGGGCCTACAATAGGCTTCTTTAATTTGAATAGGTCTTTCCATACTAACGATACATCGTTTGTATCCCTTTTTAGTGTCATAATATCCATTTTATCTTTAAACTTCCGAAGCTTGGGGAAAATGTTATGCGATGCATTATTTAAAATAAGTATGTTTTGATATCTTAAAACGTTTGCGCCCAGTTAAGTACATTTCTTCATGCTGAAATGCATTTCTTACACAGTACATTAAAGCATTGTTTTAGGTTAAAATAAATTATTTTAAAAAAGCTAAATCAGTGAACAGTTACTAAATAGTCAATGATAGATTTCCTTCAAATAAACAACCCACAAAATGTACCATTTCATCTAGTGGACAGAAATGGATTGGCAGTGTACTGTATGCATATTGGTTAATTTAAGTGATGCAATGCAATATCCATATAGCAATTTTTTCCCTTTATTTTTCAAGATCATTTTACTCACCCAAAACACTGATCTGTGATATTGTTGTGATACTGAGCAATCACTTAAAGATACAAAACTGCATCTGTGTAAATGTTATTATATACTCAGGACAGATTTTCCTACTCCAAATTACAGCAGCTCATGCATCTCAGAAGTACCACAGGGGAAATAAACATTTACAATGATTGACCCGGCAAATCAACACTTCAAAAATACTACCTTTAATTCATATTTAAATTCAGACAAAACTGAGTGTGAGGTTTTGGTGTGGACTTAAATTACATGACACAGGCCAAGTGGCCTTAACAATTTTCTTTCCACTATCAAAAAGACAAATACTCTTTCTTTAAAATAAAATAAACAATAAATGTTGATCTTAGCAATTCAGCAAAGAAGCTAAGTCTAACATCAACATTACGTTCAAATTTTGTGAGAACAACATCTTGCGTGTGGTGGTACAAATTGGGTTGTTGAGGATTGCATTGGACAGGAGTTGTCCTGTCACACTCTTGCAACTCCATCTGGTAGTTTAGGCAACTACACGCTCAAATGTTGATTTTGGCTAGTGAATAAATTCTCCCTCAAGCACGTATGTGTTAGCAGGTACTTCCTGATTGACTGAAATGTGATAAGCAGCAGAAAGGCTTGGTGTATGGTTTTGTGTATAATGGTTATAGAACCTGTGACAAACAAAACTATGCACTTAAGCAGACCTGGGTCAAGCTCATTGGCCCAGAGGAGAAATTATGGACTATACATTTTTACATTTTGATGCTAATTATAATCTGCATTTCGACCTAATTCACAATGGGTAGACATACACCTTTTGTAAAGATAGCCTGCTGAGATAGTGGTGAATAAATTCATAAACAATATATTATTTCCATATCAAATTTCTTTGTTAGACCAATAAAAGGGAAATCGATTTTTTTAAAGACTTTCAGATTTCATTTTGGTTTTCTGATGTGCATTATACATTGATTCCTCAGTTTCATAAATTATTGCCATTCGGGGCCTGTATCTGTGTTTCTGCAAACTATGGATTTGGTAAACTTTTCACCCGCAGCAACTGGAAAGAACATGCTTTTCTACAATTGTACTGAAAATACTTTAAATAATATTTCAGTTTTTAAGACCAAATTGAGAATACAAAGTTGTTAAACTCAAGCTCGTTCTCAACATGAAGAAGGTGTGCCTGGTGCTTCATTATTTAAATTTTTTATTTTTACTATCACTCCACATTATCCACAGAAGGGCAGGCTGACTCCACTGCCCACTCAGTCTTTCAGTATTTGTATATACCATTTTCACAGGATTAGTTTTGGGGCAACATGTGGACTTCTGTACATTTTTAAGTATAACAAAATCAAGTTGTGCAACCGCACATTTAGCAGTTTAAAACAGTTCCTTCATCATTTTGCCCAAAGCCTGCCTTTAAGGTTCCTCTTTGTGACATCCTTGCATTGACCACGTATGGTATACATCTGGGAGCTTCTCCATGTCGTCTCATCGGCTTTACGGTAAATTCCATGCAGCTCACATTCTGCTTTACACTAGATTGATTGGACATTAAATCAATGGGCCTTTGTTTCTTTAAGTGTTCTGTCACTGTGAAGTGTGGTCTACGAGATGCTTGTGACCAGGTAGGAAAAAAGGAACCAAAATCGTCCACTCTTACCTGGGGACAGATTCAGCGTTCACCTCCTTTGACCATTATTCCAGATCAGGTCACAGCGATGCAGATTGATGATTGTGTGCCCTAGGTAACTAAGCCACTGTGGACACAGCATTCAGGAAGTACTGGACGTAGTTCCTTTCACAATCCCAGTTATCCGTTCTCAAACGTTTTGACCCGTGGCCTGACAGCACAATTGCTGTACAGAATTTGCTTGTCTAACCGCAAACAATGCATTTTCAAAACCAATACGAAGGAAATAGCGGGTTGCTACCGGTTCCGTAAAACACAAAATCGTTACATATTTCGTTTTGAAAAATGATTCAGACACATTCCATTATTATTGGGGAGGATTTACACGGTGGACAAGTAAAATGCACCAGAGTACACAAGAGGAACTGGTTTCCCAATAACACATTCCCCCGCTGTACCTCCATGCAACCCACTCAAGGTGCCGCTGATTTTTGAGCTGGATATACACGCCCTGAGCACCAACCTTTTGCACCTTTTGACTGGTAATCAACTGGGCAACTATCAAGACACACAATACATTTTATTGATGTAAAATATTAACAAATTCTATTAAGTGATGATTGTTATTTTCCCGTTATCTTGTATAATCATCCGATTAATCGGATATCAGCCTTTTCATATCTTAATAACGAGTGTCAGTAAAAGAGTCATAGGGTTGTCTAGTAAAATGTTGTTTTTGTGTCAGGTTTCATCAAGAGCGGCAACCATTTCAAGTTTGGGGTTACATCATTTACCATGATGGAGTCCAGGGTTACATCATTTACCATGATGGAGTCCAGGGTTACATCATTTACCATGATGGAGTTCAGGGTTACATCATTTACCATGATGGAGTTCAGGGTTACATCATTTACCATGAAGATAAAAGTCTATCTTGCATTTCAAACACATCCTGAAGTTATTATAGAATGATAGAGATAATCGCTGATTTTGAGCAATACAATCCTTGAATGTGATAGGCAGTGTAATGAACTTTTAAACAATAAGACAATGCTACCAAAATTACACATTAAATAAATGGATTGTGGACAGATAAAAATATGAAATTAGAAAGGAAAACCTAAAAACTTGCAGTGCATTAAGCTCCTGTTATTAATTATGTGAAACTGTGGAATGAAGGTTTTGAGAAAAGGAAATACTATGGAAGAAAAGGATCTAGCAATTTACGACGCAATCACTTCCATTATTGGAGAAATTATGAATATGATTGAGAAATGTAAAGATTTTTACATCCGTATTACGTTAGCACACACATCTACAAACACAGCGTTCCGAAATTAATCGAAGAGGGAAGCATTCCATTCAAACTCAGCAGAGACATTTATCGACTTGACCTTTTTATTCATTATTGGAAATAGTGGAATTAGGTTTGACCCATCCGCTTGACACAAGGCAAACGAATGAAGACCTTGTGAAAGGCAAATCGATATTCTTCCCTCCTCCCCCCCAATACAGAAGCAGTTAGGCCATCCGTCATTTGTATAACAGGCAGGAGATCACGATTAAAGAGCAAAGGCCCAATACTATTCAAATCTGTTGGCCCGTAGTAGATGATGCTGAATGAATGGTCTGTGAAGGTGACCCATTCTGCACTGTTGGCATAAAGAACTTTGTTGTTTGCCCTCATAAGTTACACAACCTTGGTATTGGCCATTTCACACGTACTTGTCATGGCAGGTGGTATCACTTCCTTTAGATGTGTAAGACTCAAGGGGTCAAGTTGAAACACCTCTTGGGGACCACTGCATCAAGTGGCGCTTGGGTTTGTTAATGTGCCCAATCTGTTCCTTATCGCGGAAAGGCAAAGCATCAATACGGTCCATTCTCTACAGCATACAGCTGTCAGCATTCATTGGCCTGCTTGAGGACCTCACTAGCCTGACATCATGACACCAAAACAGAGTGGTTAATGCATGTCTAAGGTTGAGCCTTAGTCCTTGCAGTACCTACAAAGATAGTCAAGGACTTGGGCTCACTCTTCTAACAGAAAACACACAGGACCATGGATCTTACTTAACCACCTAAACAGTTAAGAGTTTCCATTTGTAGCCATTAGTGTGCAGTAACTCAGTCTGTTTTCTTAGACTTTAGAACAGAGTGCTCTACTGTACTCTACTCTACTCTACTCTACTCTCCCCTCCTCCTGGCTGCTTTGTTTACTCAGCCAGTCTTCGAGTTATCATCCACAAGGCCTTTGGTTCCACGCTCTACATCAATGGGAGAGTGCAGCCAGACAGTTGTACACCTTTCTGCAAACATTTATAGAAAATAAAGCAAGGGCGGGGCAGTGATGAAAAGGAAGTGGGTAAAAAAGAACTGATGTGCCTGCAGATGCTTGAGGGCTTCAATCACTCCCTCTACAGGACTATGGGTCAACAGGGGGTGTTTAGCTCAGGTCTGGCCCAGGTCACCCCAGTCCAGCAGAGTTTGAATGAGGGCTTTTGTCTGACATAAGAAGGTGAGATTGTATAGTGTCAGGGGTTGGGTACGAAGAGCTTTTACAGATAAAGTAGGTGCACTGAGGTTTAGGGCCTAGCAGAAACAGACACCCACAGCCTTGCGCTGCTCTCTTCTGCGCTCGCTGCTTCCCATGTCTTATTTACGAGTGGAAAAATAGGAGGATGCTGGCTGAATTATTTAGAGTGTGTACTCTGCTTTCCTTTTCCAGTAAATGAACGTGGCACGACGTATACACTCCTAAAATCAACCTGGCCAGGGTCCATAAAACACAAACAGGAAACAAAACACACAACCCAATCTGAAAAAAAAAAAGGAGGGTACTAGAAAAGAGAAACAAATCCGGACAGAGGAGCAACAGCAGGGGACAATGTGGGCCCGCTCCGTCATCAGCCACGCTGAACAGTCACGCCGTATGGAGAAAAGAAAACGACAGGTGGGAAACAGGAAGTGTTTGTACAATTCGTATTAATCACAGAGTTATTTGGAGTTATTTGATGGTAGCGCCATGTTCCTCCCATTATGACTCGGAAACGTGCACGCAGTTCATCAGGCTGCAAGAGAAATAAGTGCATGAGGAACACCCCTTTCTTATAGAGGGTCGAATTCTGTCCCCACAAACATTGACACTTGACTGGCTTTCGACAAATTAAAGGATTGTTCATAAAGAGAATTAAAGTAATTATAATAATTAATATAATTGTCATAAATAATGAATATATTATCCATGTTAAATCCCATGTAGGGTGACCTGGCAACGCTGTGTTGGAGAGCTGTTTGCAAGAACACAGGAACAAACATCAGTGGAAAAATGTCACATCGGATTAGATTTTTATACGGCATTCAAATGTGTAAATGTAACTTGTAATGTAACTCACGTGTAAAGTGTAAGTCTGTCTTTGTGTTAACTACATTCTCTTCACGCAAATTTGAGAATACTCAAAAACGCTGGCAAATTGAATGGAAATTAAGCGAGCACACTTGACAGAAAAGAATCCAAACCTCTATAAACATTCTCAGCTGCAAGCGGTGTTGTCTACATTAAGCCCGGAGCAAGACATATGGCCAAGAGGTAGGACTCAACATTGCATTTAAGACATAATTTAATATAATGGGACCTCAGAAAATGATACAGCCATAACAAAAAAAAAAATTAATACAGCCAGTAACTTAAATCCCCCAGCACAAAATTGTGTCTGGATGAGGCAAAATGATGGCTCTTACAAGTGTGAAGTTGTCCTTCACCACACTGGTGTTAAACAAGGAAGGACGGGTACGTGACAATACTAACAACAGACTAGGGTGTCAAGGTGGTAATACTATGGTGGACCTGCTCGGCTAAACAGCTCCAGGCTCTTCTACACTGCCCCTGCTGCACGCCGCATTCAGCAATCGAGTGGATAGCTGACGGTGGGAGAAAGAGAAAAAAACACCGCCTGGGGCCAAAAGCAGAGGACGGGCGGCTCCCGTTTCTCCCGGCCCAACTGATCACATACACACTGGGAAAGGTCCGTCACAGTAATAGGACTCAGGGCTGGAGCGGGCCTGCTGCTCGGCCCGGGCCACCAGGCAGGAAGACGGCCCGGTGGCCACGGGGTCCATATTGAAATGCATTTCTTCATTAAGTGCTGCAAAATTAATGGTGAGTGGGACGGTGTCCAAAAAGAAAAGTATACCCATGGTCAATAATGAATGAGCGGTACAGCCGGAGGGGTTCACATTTCTAGCTGGTCGGTCAGTCTGGGGACCGGGTGCCATCATCCCTCTTCATACGGACATACCTGGAGCCCAGAGTGGTTGGCCTTAGCCTGTGTATGGAAGACATATGTGAAGGCTGCTGCCAAGCCTCATTCAATCACAGGACATTTGTATTGCGACAATGGCTTTTCTCCGTCTCCCCTTTGAGTCCCGGCTTCACGGTATACCCCTCCGATCCCAATTTTAATCCCACTGACCGGCAAAGGCACGGGGCATGAAGTCCAGGAATAACCTCTTGGTCTTGTATTCAATCTATCGATTTGAAAACTCATGCAAAATGCACGAATGTTGTGTGCGACCCCTCGAACCTGCCGAAGATTGAAAACAAATGATCTGTGTGATTGAGAATCTGAGCAGGCTGCCAGCCACAATGCTGAACACTACAGGGATTCAATTCTGAATTTTGTTGTCCCATTCGCCGTTTTATATCCAGCCGTAATAATGAAATATTAAGCAATTTCTTAGAGTCTAGCCGTGATTCAGCTGATGAATTGCAGTGAAGCAAAGACAATCACACTGAACCCTAATCACTCTGGGCAGCCAGGAAGGCAGCAGTGTGTGGAAGGAAGGAGGCAGGACAGGACACTAGAAGATTAATTGGAGCTAAATCCCATCACTGATCCTTAGCCCTGCCTCTCTAGGTGTGGAGGAAACAGAACGGAGCCCTCCTCAGAGGGGGAAATGAGAAAAGTCAATACTAACTGTTCATTGGGCCCATAAATTATGGTTCACCTGAAGCGCTTTGAGAAATCTATCTACCTGCCACAGAATACATTATAGGGTTTACAATGGAAATGGCAATAGAGCTATGCTCTTCAGACTACCAATTATCGAGAATAGGTGTGCGGTATATCGCCTCAACAACACAAAATATACATCACAGCAGTCAAGCAGAGCCAATGGAATCACTCAATAATGCATAGAGGCAGTAGGGCTGCAACTAACTACTATTTTTATAATCGATTAATCTGTCTATTTAAATAAATGGATTGACTTGGTACACCAGTTTCTATTGCTGAGACACATGGAATTTGCTAACTCTGACATGGCACGATCCATCAGTAAGAGTGATGCTTTTAGGTATCTGGTCTGGCTGGACTAGAAACAAATCCCACATCCACCAGCAGAATGGGGGTTTGGTGGTGCAGATGTTACCTTTAACATCTGCCACACGTTCATGATTAACCATGTCACACTTCAAACACAACGCAGGCAACAAAGCCAAACTAAAACCAACTGCCTGAAAAGCCGGCACCCTTGTTTTAGGCGTGTAACGCTGATAATTCTTCAACCTCGGTCATCGCTGCTCCAACGTCTTCTACTGATGAGTTGTTTGCGAAGTCAAACAACAACTATTAGCATATGACATACAAGATTATTCACTTAAGATAGCATTTCAGCACTGCAGAAATGATAAACAGTGAAGAGAGCGCTTCTTTATGTTCCTCAGGTATTTTCAGGGGGGTAACATCAGAAAAAAAAAAAAATTATAAGAAGAAATGCAGCCAATCAAATAATTAGGGTGGGTAAGATGTAACATAGTTCAGTGTGCAATTCACGCTATAACATGTCTGCTCTTGCCTTTGAACTTTTTCTTGAGTTATTTTACGTGTTTAAAACAATGAGCCGTTCTGGACCCAACCTCTCGTTATCAATGTTGTGGATCAGTTGTTTCAAGCCCTTTACAGCAGTGAAAGAAAAGCCTGTGCCTGATATCAAGACCGCTCTGTATACCTCAACACTATTTTTTCAAAAGGGCACAGAGTCAATGTCTCAGTAGGTGTTTATTGGTATTCAGTAAATAAAAGCTACAGTACAACAAACCCCCAGCTCCAGAAATGTACCAGCTAGGCAACATCACATTTCCCTTTCACAAAGCCATTAAGATTGAAGGTCAAGATGCCTTCACACTGAGCCCATTCGATGGCTGGTCCCCAACACTTCCCCCCTGGGACCGTTTGCCTCTCCCTTGGTGCTAATCAATTGGATTAGACCTCTGTTCTGTTGTATAGGCCACAGCCATGTATTAACAGAGTTTACGCATGTTTGAAAACAGCTGCCATCTTGGCACTTTTGACAATTCCCTCTGAAATGACGCGCTGTAAACACACGAAACAGAGCTGCAAAATTGAATGGACGTATTCACTGATTATTATTCAGTATGAAGTGTATCCAAGTCTGTACTGAGGCGTCAACAAATTGCCCATCTGCTATTCAGGAGAAAGTGGTGTTCTGCTCGTTGAACTCCCTCAGTATTTCTGAATGTGGCAACAGTCAATCAGGGAATAAGGGCTGGTGGCTTGAAGGTTGCCCTGGGGTTGAGCACAGGGCCTGGGGTGCATAGTAGTCGTGTTGGTAGTAGTAGTAGTAATAATAGTATTAGTGTTGGTAGTAATAGCAGTAATAGTAGTAGCAGTAGTAGTAGTAGTAGTAATAGTATTAATGTTGGCAGTAGTAGTAGTGGTAGTCATAGCAGTAGTGATAGTAGTAGCGGTAGTAGTCTGAGTAATAATAATAATGGTAGTAGTGTTGGTAGTTGTCATGGTAGTAGTGGCAGTAATAGCAGTAGTGATAGTAGTAGCGGTAGTAGTCTGAGTAATAATATTGGTAGTAGTGAGGGTAGTAGTAATAGTAGTAGCGGTAGTAGTGTTGGTAGTAGTCATAGTAGAAGCGGTATTACTAGTAGTAGTAGTGTTGTTAGTGGTAATCGTAGTAGCGGTGGTAGTACCATTAATAGTAGTAGTAATAATAGTGTTTGTAGTGGTAGTAATAGTACGAGCGGTAATCGTAGCATTGGTAGTAATAATAGTATTAGTGCTGGTTGTGTTACACCAGTCCTAGTCTTGTTATCACTCACTCCCTCACTTCTCCAGTCCACAGAGTAATGTGATCACATGGGGTTGCTTGTCATTGAGAGGACAGAGCGCCAGCGGCTCCTAAGGCCTGTGTTCACTGATGGATATGGACCATGTACACACACACACACACACACACACACACACACGCACACATTCACGCACACACACACACGCACACAAGCACACATCACCCTCTGACGCAGTCTTCTGCTCATTATCCCGACTTCAGGAGCACAGGCACACATAATCCCGACTGAAAACCAGCAGCAATGAATTTAGTTTTATAGTAAAACTACATTGGACCGATACTTCGGTACCAAGTCGTTGCCAGAATTCTGAAAACATGACAGTATTGGTTTTTGTACAGTCCCGTGAGTACCGGGGCGAAAAAAACACTACGCAAACGGTGCCCTCAAACTTTCGAGACTAGGACGAGGAAACACTTGTAACTTAGCGAAGTACCTCGAACACAGACATGCAGATTTATTTAAAGAATTCAAGATGAGGTTACACAGTCCCATTATGTTTTTAAAATGCACGGTTCCATATTTTTTGTTTGTTTGAGGGAGCTGCCTTTGCTGTGTAGCCTAGCCAACTATGTTCCATACAACGTTTGCAATGGCTAGACACTAAAGGCTACGGTGTTTGCTACCGCGATGTAACCATAGCTCGTAGTGGTAGGCTACCGTCCTTACCGTTCAGTCGGTCATCTATCATCAAAATATAACGTTAGCGTTTTAAATAAATATTTCCGGGCTAATGGTCTGTCACCATGCCAGTAAATGTAAACTACTGTTGCACTCTGAGTACACCGTGTTTAGCCTCTGCTGTTTTCTTCAATACAAGGGATTTATTGTGACATCCCTAATTGCACCTATATTTGCCTCCATTTTTGACTATATCAACTTGCACCCATTATCATGTTATTCTATGTTCCGTCTCAGTTGATTCTAATCCATAACAATCAAATAATATTACACATTATCAGTACTACCTTGTTTCTTCCAATAGTAGATTGATGGGATCCATCTAAAGTGCGAGTAAAGAAAGCAGGATACTCTACTTGAGGACATGAACTTGACAACAACTGTATTTCTCATAACAACCAGGGCTTGGATGTTATTTTGCCAAACAAAACATTTTAGTTACAAAACAGAGTTTCTATTGGGCAAATTTGTCTCAGGCTCCAGCATTGGTGGCATGGGCTTGGACACGACTCTGATTTCAGCCATAGGGAATCGTGACTGGGACTTGAACTTTGGGGATATGGGACTCGCGCTTTGGGGATATGGGACTTGGCTGGGACTCACGCTTTGGGGATATGGGACTCGACTGGGACTAGAGGAGTGTATTGACTCGACTACATCTCTGGCCCTGGGGAGTAATAATCCTGACTTCAGAGTACATGCAGTCCCTGTGTGCCCCCAAAAAACAAAAAAGGTTAATGGCTACCAACACAGACTTTTCCTTAGCTTTTATCTCTAGAAATAAGCCTACATCCAAGCAATGGGAAGGCTGGTTCCCTGGGGCTAAGATATGGGATGACAAGAAGATTAAGGATGTCTAACTCTCCCTTATGAAGAAACATATAACATAAATACAATAACTTTTGGCAGGCCATATTTTTTTCAACAAGGTTGCACTTTACTTAAACACCTGCAATAGAAGGTAATGGCCTCTAATAGAGTATCTTCAAGTTAAGACCCTTTAGACATCAGTGTACGAACAAATTCGACCACAGACAAAAACAATGAGTCCTGTGAAACAGCATAGGATTAGCTCGTTACAAAGGCCTGCTATTAAAGCTGTAACGCAATTACCACAAGTAGGTAATTCTGTAGCAATCTACAGGTAATGGTAATTTCAACTAAATCAATTAAAAAAATACTAGTCCAGTCCCATAGAATGAAACCCTAAGTTTAAGCTACTTAAAAGCCAAGTGCAGTGCTATGTAATACTAAAGGTAACTCTATATCCCAAATTTTGCGTTTGCCCAAGCCGCTTAAAAATAAAAATCATGCATTCGGGTAAAAAGTTGCAGGTGTTTTTCGAGTACAACAGAGATGCACCGCATTTCTACATTGCTCAAATCTCTTTCTGGCTGTCAATGCCATCGCCAGATGGTGCAATCAAACACAACCGTCGCAAGTAAACATTTGTACAAGTTTGACGACTTCTCCTAGTGGAACCAGAACCCCCCCCCCCCCCAGGTTATATTGTATGACCAATAAACAAACACTTGATTGGTTTCCACCGGCCCAAGCTTTACCTGACACTGAATCGGCTGGACTCGAGGGAACAGAAGAGGGTGAGAAGACAGACGATGTGTTGGAGTGGTGCTTTATTTAGGCCATTTGTCAGTCATAATAGAGTTGGTGAACAGTAGTCACCCATACATTCTCAGTACGGCTCCTATTGACTGCACTGCTTTCTCCCACCCCCCCCCCCCCCCCCCCTTTCATCTACACTGCTGTTCCCTTCCGATCATCCAGTTCAACTCCACAGCCAACCAGGGCCTGATTATGGAACGAAAGCATGGCACGAACACTGACCTCCTGACGGCCTTCAAATAACATTACATATCAAAATGTTCAGAATTGGAAGAAATGTGCTTGAAAACTTGCCTGCTATTATAATGGAGATAAACCTGCCGATACATTACTAGGTGTCAGGTTCTAGTATTACAAATCATCACTTATTTCAGAATCCACGTGACAGGACCACAATCTATTATGTGGCTTCTGCTTCACATATATATGACATTTGATCAAGCAATGCATGCATAACTGCTGAAGTGTTACCTATGTTATTGGTCATTTCGATCAACAAGATCATGACAACTAGCCAAAGGTAAGCTACCAATTTTTAAAACGACATATTAGTTTAGTTATGGATTTACTGAAATGCCCTTAGCATGTTTGTTGTCAACCAGTTGCCTAGTAGGACAGCTAAAGCGTAGCCTTAGCTAGTTGAAATGGCTGTAGTGCAAACATTGGTAGATGAGAAGTCTCAACAATCAGGAAAATGGCACATTTAATTTACATGTCTGCCAGTTTTGCAGTTAATGTAATGAGCATATGAATCTTGATTACAGTAGCTAGCTTGCATAACTAAAGACTGCTTTGATCATTTAATTAGCAGTAGCCAACGTTATGTGAGGTGGACAATGCATCTAATAAGCTCAGTGCCCAGGTGTTCTTTGGACTGCAAACCTCCCTATTCATAGCTGCCGTGTTTGTATGCTGTCCCTCCAATAATGACTTGAATAATAGGCTAATCCGAGGAGTTTGCTGAGCAGAGGCCATAGTGGATTTTGGGATGTTGCAGTGGCAAACAAGTGCTTTAATAAAATTTTTAGCCTATGTTTTAAGCATGTGTGCAAATAAAATATACAACTGGTCAGAGATCCCATCCAGGGTCCCACCTCTGACTCTCTCTCATGGCAGCTAGGTTAGACTTCGCACAAACACAACACGAAATCATATCCGAGATATCACAAAGTAGGCCAAATTTCCCAACCTATCAGACAAGGCTGAAAACACATTTTGTATGTTTGTAAACAGCTCTTACACAACAAGGCCTAAAATTCACCCTCGCAGTTTGCAAGTAAATAGCCTGCAGGGCCTTTAATAACATGACTGAACTGTAGTTCTGATCGAAAATCTATTGACGCAGTAAACATTCATGAAGGGGAGGATATGAAAGTAAAAGTGAAGAATAGCAGCCACCACTGTTCCCGGGGGTGGGTCAGGAAGAAGAAAAAAACATTTTGCTAACTGACATCCGTAATAACCCAGAAAAATAAAAAGAAATCCACACAGTCTGTGAACAAAAACAACTCAATCAAATCTTAGGACGACAGGGAGGCAGGGAGGGAACCACATCACGCCTTTTTTTGAGACAGCCATGGCAACTCGATATAACAAACCCACAGCTTCTAATCCTTGGCTACAAAGCCTGCTGGCCCGCTCCGCTTTGCCGGCAGTGGCGGTTCGGGACCGTAAAGGATGGCAGGGTGGTGATAGGGGAACCAAAGCCTGACAGGGTATTAACCGATTGCCCTTCAAGATAAGGAGTGAATACTGATAAACGGGTCCGTCAGCCCTACGTCGCCGCATCCCAGACGGTCATTTGCATCCGATTTCCAAATGCTGACTATCCCCAAACCATGCTGACCTGCCTTGTGGCATGGGATAATCTCGGGCGGTACACACGCACAGAAAGATGGTGACAAAAGCCTACAGCAAATACAATTCAAACAGTAATGGTCTTTGTCAAACTGTCAGGTTTATTTTCCTGTGGCATGGTTTTGTTTCTGACTGTACTGCGGAGGTTTGTTGATGTGGGTAGACCGCAAACTGAACTACATTAAAGACTGGGGATATGATCCGAGAGTTTGCACAGAATAACCATGTTAAATGTGGTTATTAGTAGTAGATGAAATCTGTAACGACAATGAAATAACAGACCTAACCGATAAAAGAACCAAAGAGCGGACTAAAGTCAGGACGGCCAGGTACATATGCAAACACCTTGATGAAACCAGGTAATAAGGAGAATGTTATGGAATCTTGATGCAGCGCCACATACAATTAGAAAATGACAAAATGCAGGAAACATCCAGCTTCAAACTCAAAGTACACTCTCAACCCGAATCAGTATTTTCATACTAATCGCTGTACTAGGTCTGTTCAAGGGTGTTTGGTTAACCACTGTGGCAAGTGCAACTACCTAAAACATACCACAAAGTACTAAATGTATCTTGTAAATACGACCAAACTACAAATACTGTTGAGCAATTACAACCCCGTTTCCAAAAAATTGGGACAGTGTAAAATGTAAAGAACAGAATGCAATGATGTGTAATATATATACACTCAATAGAAAAACAGTACAAAGACAACATAGCAAATGCTGAAATGGAAAAATATATTTTTGGAAACGGGGTTGTATAACTTATAAGCAGTTTGTGTTTCGTGTGCACAGGGAAATTTCTCACAAAAGATGGGCACGCCATTGGTAGACATTATTACAGTCTCAAAACAGAGCAGAACATATCAATGGTAAAAAAAAAAACACAAGAGGATGTTAAAAGAAAGGTATAAATATAATAAATACAAAATGTTATTCACAAATACTGTTGTGAAACACCTGTTGCAGAGACTTATAGATGAGCTGTAATGTGAATGTTTTGGTAATGTTATCAACGTTGCAAACCTGTCAACCTTGTGAATCCGAACAAAACTAATTACAGGATTTGTTGACTACAAAACCACAGGCCAAACCAGACAGATCATCTAGTCTCAAAAAGTCCCGAAGGACATATCCATGTACAATAAGCACATAATACAGAGAGGATGTTTAAGAGAAAAAATACATACACATAAGCAAAGGTCCTAAATAAATAGCCTACCCTTGAATGAGCAAGTGTCCACTTTTGACCGGTACTGTACATTTAGTAAAGAAGTATTAGACAATCAAAAAAAAATGCTACAGAGAATTAGTAATAACAACAATTTAAATAAATAAAACTGACAAAAGCACAATTAGTCAGAAATAATTGTTAACAACAATTAAACAATAAAAATGACAAAAGCACAATCAGGCAGAAATAATCGTTCATTTCAAAGCCATCCAATATGATTACATATTTTGCCTATAATTGGCTTACACAAATTGCAAGTCGATATATTGGTGCATCCCTAAAGTATAAATAGTCCATACAAAAACATCACTTATGATTAATTAATGTTAAGGAAAATAATTAATATTTGTAATGAATTATAAACAATTGTAAATAAACACTTTCTTCCATCAAGAAATAATGCTTTATTGCAGAAGTTTTTGCCTATTCCTGTTTGTTAATTGTACACACTCTGATTCAAAGTAGCACATGAAAAAAAAGTAGTGTTTCAGCTATCGAAGACCAGTTGCTAACCCCTCCTTTATTGCGTGCAGTTATTAAAGTTCTAGACCACCAATTTTGCCAATACAAACATAAATGACTACATTACTAAATCATGCAAAAATGCAGTTTGTGCAATGTTTTCACAACAGGCCTAAACCAGCAGGTCCCTCCCCTTCACCCACAACCACACCCACACCTTGATAACCAGGAAGAGAAAAAATATGCATTTCTAAGCCCAAGGCTAGGACCTGAGCCGAAGACTTGGTCTTAAAGGCAACTTTGCACCCATAAACATGGTACATTGTGACTGGCCGCTGAAAAATCTGCCACCACTGCAGTTCCCTCTAAATTACATGCCTCCTGAATAATTTGATCCTATCAAGTTGTATTAACTTATGCAGGCCTATTTCATCAGCCAAAGTCCTGTATCAATTATCAAAGTAAGCTTACAATTTAAATTAGTATTAGTAGAACCTAAAACCAAAAATGCACAGTCCAGACCAATGTAATGTTGAAGTAACAAACCAGCCAAGTATCTCACAAGTGGGGAGTTCTTCTGCACTTGGAATTTGTTTTGGGAAACATAAATATACCTAACACTTGAGGAATTCTTAGTGGTTTTCCAAGTATACAGAAACATACACTGACCCTCTGAAACTGAGTGGCTCTAACTAGTTCAATAATCATGCATCATTCACACATGAAATCGTAGGAACAGAGTCTCTCAAATGGTTGGTTTGTTTGTTGTTGTTTAAAAACAGGAAAGTAAGAAGGAACAACCCTTCCTGCCTCATCAAACAGGTCTAAAGGTATATTGGTGTATGATCCCCAGATTGTCTTGTCTTTATGCTGATATGGCATGTTGCCAAATAACTTGGCCGAAATTGTCCACAGTACAATAGTTTGTTAGTCACCCCCCAGAAAAAATAAAGGTGACTTAGACACACCTAGCAAGGTAACACTGCATTTCATATTTATAATATTTTATGATATGTCATGCGGATATCATTGTGTAACTAAGTGTAATAAGCATTCCCTTTTTTACACTGTCTCTGTTAGGGAGTATTCAGTGTAACCCAACAGGGCACAGAAGTACTACCGTGTACGTTATTAGGCTACACCACAGCCATTTACTGTATTTAGTGGGAGAAATACATAGCGGCGCTATACAGAGTCGGGTAAAGTGTCAAATTAAGTGATGCTCCAAATAATAAACTTAACTATATGAATCAGTTGGATGCTGTAGTTTGTCTACAAGAATTGACAAGCACTACAAAATGTACTCTGGTCAATCTAGTGACAATGAAAGGCAAGATACCGTGAATACATAAATGGGATACAAGACAGCGTTTTACATAGTGAGACCCGTTTACTTGAAAGTTTAATAGGCACAAACCACTAGCTGACAATTACGCGGCAGTACTACAGAGATGTATATCTAGCCGGGACTCGTGTACAAGGAATTCACCGGTTAGGATTATACAGCAGGCTAAAGCAAACACCGTGCGCGAAACGAACCACTCACACAGACACATAAGCTGTCAAACTGGTTGAACCGTTGGTAAAATACAAATGGATCACTCACCTCCTTAATTTTTGCTCGTCTCTCTTTGGTTTCCGGATCGGCGGGCTCGTGTCCAGTTGCTCCGGGCGGCCGAACATATTCAATGACCGGTAAGTTGTTATCATTTCTCGCACCTTTCCAACGATTTTCCTGTGAAACTTTCTCCTTGTCGTTCTGTATCTCTTGCTTTATCTCGTCCGGTCGTTTCTGGAGAGTGTCTTTGGCTTCAACCAAAGCCTTTTCGTGGTCCTTTCTAATCTTGGCTAATATCTTTTCGTCGGTCCCAATTGCAATGTTTGAAACACTATCCGTACCTGTTCGAGTGTTAGTTTCGACTGCGGACGAGTGGAAGAAAACTCCACTGAGCAGCTTCGACGAATCCGGTAGGAAGAAAATAGCTCCAAAACAAAGCGTAATAAAAGCGCTAAAAACTAATAGCAAAATGAATTTCTCTGTCAGCCTGAAGGAGGTCGGACTGGCTGACTTCCTACTCGGGGTAGCAGTAAAAGGCAATAGAGTTGCTACTGGCATTTTCCTTGTCTTTCAACAAACTAAAACAAATGAATTAAATTTCAAAATCGCATATGTGACGCAGTCTTAGCTTCCGTACTAAAATATCAGCCGTCCATTTCTCATATGTATATTAAATCAATTAGTAGTTTAATCTTCCGTAAAAGTTACACTATTGAGCAGTACCCTGCTGTTTCAACTGCCCATGCTGAAACACATCTGCAAAAAGTCTTCCCCTCGCTCTGAGCAGAACGGAAGGAATGGCAGCTATGTTGTATTGACAGCTATTCTTGTCCAATCGCTTTGCTTAGTGCGTACGGTTATCGCAATTTGTGGGCGTGTTTTCCGGACCCTAAGGTGACAGGAAGAGTATTAGATTAATATGAACATGGTGAGCTCGTTTTGCACCGGCTGAAATTGTACTGAATTCGTTTCGGAACTGGGTTGCCTACCGTCAGTCAAGTGTTAAAATGCCACTACGAGGTCGTCTAAAAAAAAAGTTATGTGAGTAATGGGTAAAATATTAAGTCGTTTCACATGGAAAAGTAATTGATTTGGGAAAAACGTAGTTCCAATGACAATGGCATTGAAATATATTAAATGTAAATTAGTCCCCAAACGTAACTACAAAATGCCCGTAAATGTCACGTCCCATAGACCGGCGCAGCGGCTCATCTTAATCGAATCCACAACTCACTTTTTCCGTCTTGTTTAAACGTAAATGGTGCCCTTCGAGACGTGTTTGCTAGTCAACCCCATAGCCATGGAACATAAAAGTAGACTACTCCCATCAACGGTTATACATACGTATATGTCTTCAGTCAGTCACGTCTAATCTGGCGTCTTATGTTTACCAACTCACGTGGAGAGCCCACATCTGCCCATTATTGTGTTTTACTATCACACAACTGGGGTGGCTATAAAGTAGAGATGTGAGATAAACAGAAAACAATCGGAATCAACCTCATTTATATCAGTCAAGAATTACACAGCCGCCAACTCACAGAGCCCTTGATTCTGTCACACCAGTGGTCAATCGCGCATTTTAAGTATCTTAAATTAGACAATAGACCAAAAGTTAATTTAGGCTAAGTCAAATTGGCTACTTGACATTGGTATTACAATACACAAAGATAGAGATACCATTTTATATTGTAGCTGACCTAAAAAAAAAATTCTATAGCTAGAGTATCCTTCTTTCAGTTCAGGTAATATTAGTCTTTCTTGGAACTCTTGGAGCCTACTGCAGTTCTAGGAGGTCTAAAATACCAAAATATTGAGTAAAGTGATTTGAGAGATCAGAGCTTTTTAATTTCAATGAGGGTATGAGTCTTTTAGCCTTTTGAAATGAAGCAATTACTACGGCATTAGTCTCACAATTTCCATAAAATTAGGAAACAATCAACTTCTACCTCAGAACTGCATCCTCAAACTCATAAAGAGACAAGCCAAGCACATCGCTCAATTTACCTCCTGTGCCTCCAGTTCCATTTGAAATCTTTGTGCGCAATTTCCCGTTTACAAAATTTCCACCTCTATCGTGTTTCTCTAGGCGACACTCATTACAAGCCCTCGTAATGATGTGTGAAGTGAAAATTGAATATGATCACACCGTATTACCCATGATGAACTACCTGCAGCAGAGCTCTGAGCTCAGCAGGTGTGTTGTCACTGCAGGTGTTGAGTGGGTGGCATGCGGTGCATGCTTCCCTGCAGAAAGCTTTTGACGTAGCCTAAAGTAAAGGCTACTCCGGGAAATCTTGCGGGGCGGGGAATGAGAGGGATCCAAGCCATAGGGAAGCTAGTCAGACGTCAGTGTGCTTAGAGAAACCATACTGATTATTCTGGGACTGGTGCGGTGCTAGCGGCATAGTAAACAGGGAAGAGATTGGAGAGTTGACAAGTTCAATCCAGTTAAGAAAAACTGTTGCCATGTCATTTCAAAGTAGCCTAATCGCGGGTTTACATCAATGTCCTGAGGGATCAGCTAATTATTGATATTAATGAGGAAACATTACAGAACAGAAAATAGCAGTACATCGCTTTGACTTCATACGTGTTCAAACAACACACTCCAGATGGCAGTATGCACCATTTAAGTTTGTTTACCAACTCAAATTAGAAGGCGAACATTCACTACTTCTAAATGGAGATTACGGTATCCTTACAAGTAAAATAAATGCTCTGATACGTATCGACCATCTGTTCTCTGAGGGAGGGAATGATGAGTTTAGTGCACATCTTCTGTATCCACTGAACATTTAATAACATCACACCTTGATAGGTCCAAAAAGAGTGTTAGATTCACGGAAAGCCCCGCCTTACAATATATTTAAATAAACAATCCGACCATGCCTTCCCAGACGTAGAATCGTTCGTCAATGCGCACAGCTGGTACAGGCGGAACAGTTGTTGAACCTTGCTCCCTCCTTCAAGAAACATATTTCACGAATCTACTGTAAGTGAACGTCCACATTTGGTCAGTTAATCAAAACAACACTGAATTATAATAATACAATATTTCCCGAGTTAACACTAGACCTGATGGAAACAAGATGAGACATTAGCCCCATAACCGAGGCAATATGCATGTCAATTCACCCCTATGACCGAAAGCACACTACGCACCAGACTGAAAGCATTGACATTCAATGAAACCTTATAAACAGTATGAGGCAATGCCAAGTTCGCCACAGCACAAATCTTTGAACACCATCAACCCTGTGAACGGTGCTCCAGACGTCATCAACACATGCACCGCTTGTTAAATAGAAACATCTCTATTTTGGGCCAAATGTAAGCAAATACTTTTTTTATTAATCAAATTCAACTGAATGTGATTAATCACGATTAAAATGAATCCGTTTGACAGCGCTAGTATTTGTGCCAACCGTCGGTGGAAGGGCTGTTGCTGTTTAAATGACTGACGGTAATTATGCAGAATCAAGTTGAGCACTTGACACCTCCTGCACTGCGATCTTTGTAAGGCAATCTGTTACTAATGAGCTGCATTGTGGAGATGTTACAGTGCATTTTACAGTAATGTTATGTCTACTCATTGCCAGAAGTTCCTGTTTATTTATAATTTCTTAACTGAAGAGCATTTGTCTGTTATTCAATGCAAACTTCACATTTACTTACTGTCAAACCGTTGGCAGTGACCTAGAGACAACTTGTAAACTTGCATGACTCTTCGGTTTACGCCATGCCATAGTATTTGCTGATTGGCAGCATACTGTAGCTGCAGTAGCCTATCAGAATATTGCATGCACTGCTTATTGTTGGCATGGCGTTTTGTTAAGTCTTTCATGGTCTGACTGGTAGGGAGCATCATCTTAGTTCGCCCTTCATTGCAGTGGGCTATACACTAGCTTGACTTCTCTGAGATGTTTAGTAGTTCAATATTTCCCTTTAGGGATTTCCCAGGATCTTGTCAACATGTGACCTAAAAATGAAGCAGATATTTCATGCCAATTACATACAGACTTGTATCAAGAACAGGGCCTAGGCATCCCGCTGCTGGAGTGGTGTTCAAGTGATGATGTATTGCCCTGCTGACAGCGCTGTGTGAGAGGGGAGGGAGATGGATAAAGATCTCAAATTGTAATTTGTCTGGCTGGGGCCCTGTTGGAACTGATAATATTGCGTTTTGAACTGTTTATTAACGTTTTGAGATAATAAATTAAATTGGAGGTCAACAGAAAGTTAAGCTGAGCATCAATCGGTGAAAGGGAATATGCATGGTCATTAGCTATTCTTAAAAAAATTATCTTAAAAATTGTCAATTGTCAAACGTATTCTGTAATAATAATATGTTCAATAAGCATTAGAGTCTCAGGAACAAGGAGATGGTTTTGGTTTCACTGCATGACGCCAAGATGGGGATAAAGTACAGTATGTTATTGGAAAGTAGACTTGGAAATACATTTGTGAAAGAAAATTTGTGAAAGAAAATATATATATTTATTTATTTTTGGAGACTACAAAATACGCAATGCATAACCAATGTTTTGCATATCTTTTGGTCAATGTGGTTGGTGTTTTAGAATCCACATTTCTACACAATTTTCTAAAGGCATGTATACTGTAATCTGAAATAATTTACCTTTGTAAATTTGGGAAAGCTACAAATGTCCTAGAACTCAATATCAAATTGCAAAATGATCAGAAAAATGAAAAATGTATCTTAAATTTGTGTAAACTTTGCTCTAACCAGAAGTTGCATTGCAATATAATAGAACATTTATAGAACATTAATTGACTTCCTACCCGTTTTGTTATATTTTAGTTTTCTGTGAAATATACAGGGTGTTACATTTCGATTCTAACTTAAAATCATACTTTTTACTCTATTTCTGTGTTCATTGTTTTAAGAAAATATTTAAGTGTGCGAGATCAATACTTTTGCTTCAATCTAGATTATTTCTATGACTCACCACATTAACAAGTTAAAGAATGCATACCAGGATTTTTGGCCACCGACTGTAAAAATATCTCTATCAAACATTATAGTCCCTGAAAACTCTAATGTATGTGCTAATTTGTGGCCCATGCTGATGCAAAGCTTTAATGGTTGTGATGAGTGAGTGCCTATTAGCTGCCTATATTTGACCTGGGAAATCAGGCAGTGTGTACCCTGTTTCATCAAAACCACAAGCTTTCAAGTTTAAAATCTCATGGCTAACTCAGGTATAATAGGTATTCTACTTATAGACTGTGTACATAGGAAGGCCATCCAGGCCAAAATGTTAGGTCTTAAAAAGTTTGTTATTCTCAAAAGTCGCAGAATGCATCTTTAGGTTACTGAAAGTGGCAGAATAACATTTTAACAGTGAAGGTATTGATTGTCAATAGTTCTGATGCACATTGAGAACGGACATCAACATAACAAACATTTACTTAAACCAGTACATTTCCATATTTTCAACAATGCCCCCAAATATGCTTATTTGTCCCAGCAATACATTGCCACCACCTACATTTCAATATGTAGTTGTGATGGGACATTACATTTAACATATTGGGTAGAAACATCAAAAATAAATTCTAGATGATGTGCATACACAACCTGAGAAGCATAATGTGAGTTCCAGCGTGTTTAGCCAAGGGGTGGTATAGGATTAAGCCTTAATGTCACAACACAATAATAACTACAGAAGAAGCCTTTTAGCAAGATCATGAATCCCCTTAGGATTAACAGCACAATGTCAACTGGAAAATCACATGATTTCAAATGTGACATTACACACGTGACGTTGCACACTCCACATCATGCTTTCACGTGTTCCAAAACCATGTTTTCCCTTGTAAAATGTGTCATTGTGGTTTTCCTTTTGAGGGCATTTGGGAAGCCCATACATTCACAGGGCTCCTTAATGTGACACATACAAAGCAGCCTCTTTCATTTATGCTGTGTATGGGTATGCTGTTTCAACAATACTGCACAATACATACAATACATTTCTTTATGAATATGTAGCAAGACCTAGTCTTACTTTATGTATATAATTATATAAAATGCAGCAAAGTCAGTACCTTATGTGCCAATCAACTCTATAGTATTAATGGGAAGAATAAACCCCCTTAGAAAACAGAGTCCATGCCAAAAACATCTATCTAAAAATGAATGACTCCACTTATCGGGATTCTATACTTCCTTTCAGGAAAATACTTTCTAGCTTCTATTGCTCCTTCACGGGAAGCCCTGTTGAATCCATTGGGGGAAAATAACAATGATAACTCTTACAATGGCTTGCTGTTGCTGAGGAAAACAAATTCATGGAAGCCTCTGATGTGGAATTAGATTACGAACCTCACAGGCCTTACTCTGTGTGCTTTGATATGATCATTTCTGCACTGCTTTTAATGTTATAATGAATACCCCCATCCTCCAGAAACTCTGCTGGCACATTCTTTCTTTGTCTGAGCTTCACTACATGCAGAGCAAACAGTCCAGTAGGCCTACGAGTTAGCATATTTTATATTCTTATTAAAACATTTCAAAATAATTTGTTTGAATTCTGTCAGGGAGGAACAGAATGGATAGTGAGGGAGTTAAAACTCCCAGTCCAATTAGTGACCCTTTTTACTGAATACATCCAGCCTCTTTTCAGCTCCTCACAAATGAGTCCATCTTGCCTGGGGGAGAAGGTGGCAATGGTGGCTGAATCACATTCAGTAGTGGTTATATTTGGACTACGGCTACAGAAGGAACAAGGAGTAATAACACAACTGGGTGACATGGCCTACTTAACATCGGATTGGTGCAAAGATTCACAGGGTGCGTGACTAACACTAGTCGTCGCCTCTGTCTTTAAAAACTCCCTGGAAATGTCAATCAAACACAGGATATTTCCGGAAAATATTCAAGTATGGATGTTAGATTGAATTGAAATGTGCTGTACACAAAAAGAATACCCATGATGATTGCTTGTCAGGGTTGCTGCATCAAGCATCTGATGTCAAGCATATTTTCATTAGAATTTTCATTTGAATTGCTGCATAGACAAATGGTATTGGTAATGTGTCAAAATGTCATATAGCAGCAGATAGTATTGTAGGCACATACTCTAGCTTTACTGACAAGCCACCAATCTGGACAAAAGTAGGGCTTAAAGCAATCTCCTGATTGCATGTGAAAAACCTGTCAAAGTGGTGTTTGCTCTAAAACAATCACATAACACAATCATAAGAGTTGAAGGACAACTGTAGGTGATTGAAGCATGTGGCGAGATAAGGTTGGCAGAATTTTTAGGGTCATAATGGAATTCCCGGCAATTTGGGTATGGCATTTGGGAGAAATGTATTTAAATATATCGGGCTTTATCCTCACATTATGAATTCACTATTATGACAGCTTATTTTACCATTATGAAACCAGGGTGTGTTGCCAGTAAGAGTAGTAACACCAATGAATAAAACCAATGACAGATTTGAAGTAAAGGATTAATCATTTCGCACACAGTGTTATTACCCTTCACCTAAATTGAGTAACAACAACAACTTTAGATTATCAATGAAAACCTCAAAGATATGACTTACAAAAATGTTTAAGATTTTCTGAAAACCCCTCCACCATAACAGTTTGCCCATCTTGGTAATTCATGTAATTCTCTATCCATCCAACCAACCATCCAAAAATCAATCTATATCTGTAATGCGTTGTAGAAGGAGAGAACTAGGCGCAGGAGTTTTGTCTCAATTCCATGATTTATTGTACAGAAAAGGGCACTTAGGCATGAGTCCCATCAAGAGTAAACTGAATACAGCAATAATCCAACTCAGGACAACTCAATAAAGAGTAACACAGCAGACAGTAAAATGGCAAACACAAAACAGGGAACAACAACGAACAATGAGAGGGGACTCAAAGGAAACTATATACACACATATAACGACTAATGGTAACTAGGTGTGTAGATGGGGACAAAGCAAAACCCAGACCAGGAATGGATAATGAATGAGATCAGGGACGGTGGCAGCTAGAAGGCCGGTGACGTCGACCGCCACCATGGACGACAGGGCGTGGCGCAGGGCTCTCCAGACGCCGACGGTGGAAATCTCAGAGCTAGGAGGGATCGATGTCGTCCCTCGCCGGAACCCAGCACCGCTCCTCTAGACCGTACCCCTCCCAATCCGCGAGGTACTGGAGACCCCCCAACCGACCACGCTAGTCCAGGATGGCACGGACCAAAAACACCAGCCCTCCCTCGGTGTCCATAGGAGGAAGAGGAGGAGGACCCAAGGAACATTAAACCAAGGAACACTTTATTTCACAAAAGAAGTATGCTTTGTTTTTATTCATATAAATAATATTTTCAATAAACCAACTATTTTCATAGGTAAAACCAATGCAAGACCTACGTACACAGGCTTTGGACACTGGGTTGTATTACATTTAGCTAAATATTTGTGTGCTTTCTTTGCAATGTTTCTGAGTAAAGTAAACCCAGCAGGGGCTGATTCAATACACATCAGGAAACATATACCTGACTTGACAAGCCTGTGCCAACTGGTGGGACTATTTAGAAACAATCTCTTTCCTCATATTTTGTCCCACACGCCTCAATAAGTCCATCATTGTTCATATACACATGTTGCTAAGGGAACTGAACTAAATGACTATTGCCCTTTAATACTCAGCTCGGTCGTTAAGGACTTTGAGAGTAAATATCTATATCACTCACTTCCCCCTCACTTCCACTAGGCAACCTGGATGTTTATTATTTTCGACTTTGCCGTTGTTCTTAATTTGTTTCACTTGATACATGTGTGATATCATTTTTTATTAGATGCTTTGTTTGGTTGAGACAACTGGTAAAGATTGGGGTTAAAGATTTTGCTGGTGGAGCCTTTCAGCCCCTTTCTACAACAGCACAAATGCACGGTTAGCAGCACTTTAGACCCCTGGGGCCACCCGAGGCCACACAACTGTAATACATTAATACTGGATTCGTAAATAACACTTTTTAAATTGTGCGTTTGTGTGTCCCAGGACGGGCCAGATTCCTAATGGGACACTGCCCAAGGTGCACCTGTGTGGATTTGAATACGTCGCGATTTTAGCATCAACTCTCTCCATCTTTCACCACTTTCCAATCCAACAAAGCAAAAATGTTTTTCAATAAAACATGCGTTTGTAATCGCTGGGCACTTGAATACGATTATTTCTTGATATATTTGAAATGTGGTGTAGTCGTTGCTACTGCAACTGGACTTGTCTGTTAACGGCTCTTGGCAGAATTCCTTGACGGAGGCTGGACTTGACGGAGGCTGGACTTGACGGAGGCTGGACGGCTGTGAGAGTGATAAGCACAGTGTTGTTTGTGACCGCCAGTAGACCCAGAAACAACTAGTTTTTAAGTTTGTTGAGCAGAGTAATGTATCTTTTCGTTTTAGCTGTGCCCATTATTACAATGCATCTTAATTGAATTAGTGCATTGGTGATGATTTCACTCATCTGTTCTGAACAGATATGTAGACATAATATGTAGATATTTATTGTAATAGAAATATGTAATATTTACTGCCTTTTAAAAATACCAATATCCTTTCATTTATATTACACAAAGCAATTTCAAATCCCCAACAATCCAAATATAATTCCTGATCTAAAATGAAATTGAAAATAAGAACAGTGTGCAGGATTTATTCAACAGTATCATTCAATCTAATTCCATGTATTTGATACGATGGCTGGTCTGCTCCAAAGGTTTGCAGATAGTCCATTGGCAAGCAAAACACAATCCCCTACAGAAATAAGGAGAGGTGAATTCCATGGAGAAGCACAACTGATATAAATGTAAAGGCCTCAATGCACACAAAGGAAAAACTATTTAAAGGAAGGTCAGTGTTTTTGATGAAGATTTAGTAACTAAAAGCAATTCTCAGCATATCTCCAAAATGTAAAAAAACCTAATTATTTAATGTGTAAAAAACAAGTCTTTAGAAGATCCAACATTGTGTAGCTGAGTCTTAACTTTAAACTTTTGTTTAGGTTTGCAAGTATGGCCCCAGAGAGTTCTCAAAGAGCGGCAGGCAGCATTAGTGCATTTCACGCTACTTTTGGATTGTAATTGGATTATTAGGCTTGCATACATTTCTTGCTTAACATATCATTTGTGTCATCATCACAAACTCCACTGCATTGTACTTAAAAACTTTGTCCAGTAAAATCTCTCTTTGGCAAGCTTTTGCTATGTCAATTGCCTTTCAAAATAGGTATTTTGCAAAGATGACTGGCAATTATAATATGGCTGGATAGCCTAGTGGCCCAGAGTATTAGGGCTGTAAATGAATGGTGGCTGGTTCTAACGCCGTAAGGTGGAAAACCCTGTTGTTCTGCCCTGAACAAGACCATAAACTCTGGTTACTCCCAGGTTGTTGCTGGAAACATGAATGTTCTTAGCATGCATACCTGGTTAAATAAAAATGAGTCTGACTGCCGTGCCTGATATCTAGATATCTCGGTTTCGCCATACGTACATTTTACTTAGATATTCTGCAAAATAATGTGTTACTTCATTTCTCTAGGCCTTTGATAGCGAAGCGGAGGATGTGAAGTGCAGGGCACAGCTGTGAAAAAGAGGGAAGGAAGAAGAGTTAAAGATTTTTGTGGCGTGAGCAGGGAGGAGTAAAGGCAGTGGAGGGAGAGAAAAAGAATATTATAAAATCCTAATCTTATCCGAGGACCTACTATTTCTAAATATTGAACTGCATTTTTAGGTAGTTGCCTTGCTTTAGGAAGGTCCATGCCATGATGTATACAATGGAAGCATTATAAAGGCAATTTAGGACATTTTTAATGGTCTCTAAATAAAGCTTAGCACAGACTGTTTTTTTAATCTTCTCTTTAAATCTCTATAATATTTTCTTAGCACAGCTCAATCTCAGTAAAAATGACATTTGTGTCATGCAAATCCATTCTGCTTTACTGGATAAAAGACCAGCCCCCAACAACCTATTGGTGGTACTCTGAGATCTTTGATGTGTTGCCACTGTCGGAACGTGTGCTATATTTAAGCAGAAGGGCCTGAGGCATTTTGCCTATACACCATGGCTAAGTGTTGTTTTTAAGTACAACCTGATGGATACAGTTTTTAGTCGTGGTGTACTGACAATATATCAGAAAACCCCAAAGTGCCTTATTGCTAATATACACTGGTCACCAACTCAATTGGAACAGTAAAACATACTTATTCTTTGTCCCAATATATACTGTGGTCTCATATATTTCCAGCTACTTAGCATCTAAAACTAACCTCAACCCTCCCCCTCACTTAAAACCAAATGTTTTCGGTAAATGTTAACTTAACCCAAACTCCTAACAAATACATTTAACCCTAAATCGTACCCTAAACCCATAACCCTAGCTTTATCCCCGAGTCTTAAACAGAATCTTTTACAAGTGAGGTAAAATTGACAAACGGCAAGCAAATTACATCAGAGCAAGAAAAAGAAACGTGCCTCCACAGGGAATCACGCCAGCATATCACAAATGGTGAGAGGATATGCCAAGAAGGAGAAGATGAAAGACAGAGAAGTTCCAGGCAATGGTGAGCAAAGGGATTCATTTCTCGGGAACTACCAGAGAAGATGGCGTGGTACCACTGTGCCGGATGGAGTGCACCCTCGTGAAAACTGGCAAAAACCTTCTTGCTTGATGAACAAAAGAAAAATGACAACTCCCAAATAGGCCAGGAGATAAAATGTCCCAATTGAGGCCATGTTGGTGAGGAGAAGGATGTATTTTCTGTCCCTTTTAGCTGGTTGCTAGGCCACAGTAAGCACTTCATACTAAAGCCCTTTATTATACTGGTGTGTATGCCAAAGGGATTTGTCTACGATATGTCTTTATTTTTTACATTTGAATACTTTTGGCCAGTTTCACAGACACAGATTAAGCCTAGTTTAGGACAAAAAAATCGATTGTTCGTGTTTTTTTTGTCCTAGACTAAGCTTAATCTGTTTCTGTGAAACCGGCCCTTAAAGTTACCTCTTGAATACTGCGGTTCTGAGCAATCCACTCCACAAGGTTTTTTACAGTGCCATCAAGGTTGACAATATTGATGATTGTTAAGGGCCTCGCCAAAGTGCTGTTATGTAAAGCTAGAGCAGGCGCCACAAAGGATGATGCACGAAAAATGGCAACCCCAAACACTATGACACAATGCTGCAGTAGGAAAATCATCATGTCTATAGAACATCTGTTGTAGCATCTTTTGTGAATTATAGTATCGTAATTATGGAAAGTAGTAATGGCTGGGTCTTGATATCTTTTCCTTATACATATAAACCTTGTGTAATCATGTTATTTATTTTAGACTGGTGATAAGTATATTTTTGCTTCAATCTAGTGTTGTCCGTGTTGTTGGTTATATACCTATTTATTTAAATGTAAAACTTTCCAATAACCCTTTTGAACTGTGAACTGCTGATTGCCCATTTCTTGTTGCTGGCTGAATGTTGACATATCATATATGCTCCAGGGCAGGGCAACGTGCCATTGTTTCGGAAATAGGGGCCTTTTTCAGAGGGGGAGAGGTTTTGTCTTTCACTTAAATTATATACAGCTCCGGAAAAAGTTAAGAGACCACTGCACCTTTTTCTTTCCTTTCCAAAAAAGTCGAAAAGGAAGGTTTTGAGTGAGGAACAGAAGGGTTAAAATTAAGAAACCACTGCAAATTGAACACTTCTGTTCCTCACTCAAAACTTGCCTTTTGAACTTTTTTGGAAAGGAAAGAACAAGATGCAGTGGTCTCTTAATTTTCTCTGGAGCTGTATGTATTGTATATCCATCTTCCCGGGCCAACTTCGGGGAGAGATGAAATCTAAAAATAGAGGGGTGGCATATATTTGTGTCTTAAGCTATCATGTCTAGGTCTGTATTTAGCTACTTGTAGAGTTACTTTAGTTACTCTTTGAAATGTTAGGGGTTCATTTAGTCAGGGACTCTTCTGTCTTACCTTTAACAAACAATTTGGGGTGGGCAACTGTAGAGGTGGGTTGGCCAAGACACAGTCCTTGGGTTAAGATGGAGGGCTTGAGAGTTTCTTGATGATAGGGAAGGGGAGCTCCCCCTCCTGCTCCATAGGAAAGCACTATGGGCTTGTAGCAGATGCTGCCTCGACTGAGAGCAAGTGAAGTCAACTAGCAACCTTTTGTTTACTGACCCTTTGATCTTGACCGCTAGGCTCCCCTGCCATCCCTAAAGGCAATCTGGATTTGTTTATGATGTTTGGCGACACATGCCAGCAGCCCTACCAATAGTGAATTGCAGTCATCCAGACACGAGAAGACAAGTTCCCTGACTGGTACCTGAGCCACTTCTTGTCTTTGGTCAACTTCTATGAATGGACGAACCTCCAGGAGTGAGTCACCACCTGCTATAACATATGCTAACGTGTCTACCCATCTAATACAATTTAAATTGATGAGGAGAAATCTTGCACTCTAACTCAATATAATATTTTTATCTGAAAGATCAAGAAAATGTAAAAAGAACACTATTACATTTTGTAATATTACTTTCTGTAGCGGAACTAATGTTAATGTTAGCCACTGTAGAGGGAACTCAATATTTCTGCTGTAAATTATTCTGCCATTACTGGGACGATCACCTGAAATCGTATCAGTGTATTTTCCTTTCTTCTCAGATGACAGTCCCCTTATTGATGTCCCCTGTTGATAATATTGGTGTCATGAATCATGACTCACATGAACATGTTAAGCAAACATGTTGGAAACCTCTGTAAAAGTATTGGTTGTCGTTTAGAATTTAGCTGAAGTGTTTGTCTCTAAATCTTCAAGAAATCGGAATCTCGACGGAATCTAAACCCTAACACTGTGCATTATTCTCCCACAAGCCCTGTGCTCGTTAATGTTTCGCCACACTAAAACCACCATGTCCTTTTTTGCAATCTCTTTGACTCAGAGGACGGCATTATGAACTCAGCGGACCGGGAAGCCTCAACGGCATGCTGCTTCCCTCCTGAGACTGAGTGCAGCTGCTGATGTTGTGCCTTGTGTTTATTGGGAGACGTCTCTCCCTTCTGTGGAGCTGTCACTTCGTTTTATCCAGGAGCCCTGCTAATTTTTCAATCGTGATGCCACGAAATTAGCTTCAGTGTGATGAGTGAAGCAGTGTAACGTTACTGAACTCACTGCCATTTCATTTGGATAGATTGGGGAGCCGGCATGAATAACAATTAGGGATAGTATAAACCAGAGTGTATATGAATACAGTAAGACAGCCAGAGCCGGCATGAATCAGGCATAAACTCTCATCAGAAGGGAACTGATCAAGTCCCACCTTGATATCCTAGCTGTCTTAAGATGAATGCTCGGTAAGTTGCTCTGGGTAGAAGTGACTGCTAAATGACAAAAATGTAAACGTAAAAATGTAATTGATGTGAATGTTTTTGCAAAAAATCTTATGAAAATAATTCCCTGTTTCCTCATCACCAGAGAGAAACTTGCAATACAAAGCACAGGAGCATTTTTTTAATCTGCCAGTTAGAAGCCTGCTCTAAACATTTACTGCCAATAGACAGGAGGTGATTAAAAAACAATTGCTAATAAAGAGAGGCATATTATATCCATGCCAGATTTTGTGGGCTTAATGATGAACTTCAGTTAGTTGCTTCCAGTTAACACCCAGGATGTGTTCCATACCCTTGGCCTTGGATAACATTTTCTTCTCACCCTTCTAGGCACACAGGAAGCCGTTTGTGAGCGGCACTTCTCTGCCTTGAAGTATATCTAATGGCGACTCAGGAGCAGTCTCTCACAAGGACACCTAGAGGCCTTTATTTTGACGGACGCTCTAATGGCCCTGGGTACTGACATGGTGGTCAATAGAGCAGCAGAAAAAAGGGAGCCGCAGAGAAAACTGCCACTTTGGTGGGGTAGCTGGGACGTGTTATTTGATAACTTATTTACCATTGTCTTTACTCACACACTTCTCACACGTTTTTTGCGGTTGACTGTGCTGTCTGTTGTAGCGCCGCGACACATGAGCGCTGTCTACTTCTCTGACAGACTGCAGTCAGCCAAATCTCCCTGAGAAGCGACAAAACAGTATTTTATGTCTCAGTGTGTATTGTAGCTGTTATACCAACTGTTTTTCATCTAGGCTTCAGATAATGGCAGTTGTTCAGTAACAACAATTCAATACGTGTTCAGTACAACTCTTATAACACAGTACTCTGATGCAGCTTTGTGGTGATTTTTAAGGGCTGGTATATATACATATATTTATACCATATATATATACAGCTCTGGAAAATTAAGAGACCACTGCTCCTTTCTCTTTCCAAAAAAATTGAAAAGGAAAGTTTTGAGTGAGGAACAGAAGCGTTCAATTTGCAGTGGTCTCTTAATTTTAACCCTTATGTTCCGCACTCCAAACCTTCCTTTTTTCGACTTTTTTGGAAGGCAAATGAAACACATTTCAACATGTTTTCAGTTGACAACAGACGGTGCTTACTAGGGTTCCACTGATTTGCTATGAGCTACGTGTGTGAAAGTGGAGACAAAACATTGAACTATTTTATTTGGATAGATGGTTGAAATGACAGAAATGTATGCCAGTCTTTTCTTTTGTAAAAAGTAGGGGAAACCTTTGGTTCAATATATTTTCCCCCAGCACTAAATCTACAAGACTTGCATTGGTTCAGGCTCCAGCGAAATAGACGAACGGCTTGTGACAAAAAAACCCTAGTAAAAGGGGTTGTTTTGGGTGATGTGTCAGATGTATTTTGAAAGATGCTGTGGAGTGTTCTGTGATGTTTTGTCAATCATGTGTTGTTGCACACAAGGGCTTTTTATAGCCTAAGCTACTACATGTAAGTCCCAGTGTCAAGCAGAGCTCTCATAATGAAAAAGTTCAATTGTAATCACTTATCTCACATCACAAGAAATGTATGTTGCCTGATCTTAAGATCAATTCAGTGAACAAAATCAGTTCACTGTGACAGAATGTAGATGTATTTTTGTGTTTGCTGCGGAAGCCAATGTTGTATAGAACCAAGGTGAATGGAGATGGTCAAAGTATATAACCTTCTGACACAGCAAGCAAGGCTGCTCTGCCACGCTCTCCGTGAGCAAGTTGTGCACTCCAACATTAAGTGGGGTAGGTTTTGGCCGCTTTAAGGTATTGACTATATAAAAGTATATCCTTGGCCTGTGATGGTGTAATGGTTTAACTTGCTGACTCATATACTAAAACACAGCAGCAAGGGTTTGATTACAGCCCATTGCCATTTAAACACACTCTGTCCTCTTTATTTCCCACTTTCTCCCTAGCTATGAAAAGCATTAAATGCCCTAAAAAAATATCTTAAAAAAGCAAATATCCTGCCTATCCTTAAGGAGAAAAAAAAAATACAATCTCGCATTGAAAGATGTAACAGTGAAAAGCAATTTGGGCAACCAAGATGACTATTCCAGTCCGTTACCTTAAAGGGCTAAGTATAATCCTTGAAGAGTTCGAATGACCTTTTAAATTGGATTACCTTGCTGTCCACTCAGCGCAACAGTGAGTCAGAGATTATGCCACCTTGCCATTTTGAAGACGTGATCCTCTGCACACTGATATTGATGCCACTATGTAAGCGCCATAAAACCAAGCCTACACTTAAAGTCTGGCAACATTTTCAAGGCTGCATTTGAAAATGAGCCAATATATTTCAATGTAATTGATTGTTTTCTTTTGTTATTGATCTAATTCCTTACTGGAAGTACCTGCTTAATTTTTTCCAGCGTTTTACTCATCACTCCTTGAAGATTAATCACACTCTGTTTCTCTCTATCTACTGTCTCAGTTGCACACAAAGCATACAAACTGAGCTAAACGATTTGGCTTCAATACAGCTCCGGAAAAAATTAAGAGACCACTGCACCTTTTCTTTCCTTTCCAAAAAAGTTGAAAAGGAAGGTTTTGAGTGAGGAACAGAAGCGTTCAATTTGCAGTGGTCTCTTAATTTTAACCCTTCTGTTCCTCACTTAAAACCTTCCTTTTCGACTTTTTTGGAAAGGAAAGAAAAAGTTGCAGTGGTCTCTTAATTTTTTCTGAAGCTGTAGATCTCTGACCTCTGAATATATGCAGCAAATGTCAATACCATTATTTGGCACTCTTTGGAGATAAAAACCTAACACTCAATTATTTCTCTATTGGCCCTATCATTGATTTATGTGTCTGTGAGAATGCAATAAAGAGCAACTGTCTGACATCATCTCAGCACATCTGAATTCCTATTTAGCACCGCCGTAACATTCAGTGTCTGCAAATCAACCACTATATTTATTTTAAATACTTTTTAGTAGCCATAATAAAACAATGTTTTTCAGGCACACTGCTTCTTTTGGAGATTCTGTGTTGTCAAGGAGACAAGAGAAATCAGGGGCACCCAGCGAAAGTCACGTTTGCAATCATCTTTGCGTGAAACTATGCAATGGAACTCTCGCAGGGAAGTGGTTCAGCAGGTTATTGCTGACTCCTCCCACCCTGGTCACCCAGTGGTCTTAAAATGTTCTTCCAGCAGACAGAGAGGAAGCAAGCAGTAGAGGCCATGACAAACAAAAAACAATACCATCACTGGAACAGTTTTTTTCTGCATTCTGTAGCCTCAGCAACTGGCATCTGTCCCACAGAGACTAATAAGCTGTCTCTCTCCGCCTGGGAAAATGGGAGAAACTAAAGACTGAAGACAGAGTGCCATACAGGGTTACCAAGCATCTGAGCATATCGCATTGCACTCAACTACATATGCCACAGATGTTCAGAAAAGTTGTTTTGAAGTCAGTACACACCACTCTGGGATTCTACAAAATGTAGATGGTAAGAGAGTTGATACAAGGCCACCTATGAAACCAGAAAATAAAGTCTACTGCAAGTCTTTTGCTCTTTGTATCCAGAGAGACTCAACTCAAGATTCTGTAGTTGCTCCTATTTCTCATCTGAATAGTGATCCAGATTTCCAGTCCACTGAACTGGATTCCAGTAATATCCTGATGAATAACGGTCACTGTAACAGATATGTTACAGTAATACCCCGAAGAGTAGTGAACAACCACCCCATACCATTGTTATAACAATCCTGTAGGATTGAATATAAATGTGTTTTATCCTCAGAGAGATCCACAGCCAGAGAAATGTAACACTGGTTCCAAAGAGAATGATCAAGTGGGGTTATCGTATCGGACATCATGTATATTCATACTGTTGTACTCAAAGGATCATGTTTGGTCGTGAAGCAAGGTTACTGGGAGCTCTATTATTTGGAGATTCCAATGACAGTGCATCTCGACATACCTACCCTGAAAGTGGGTGTCTGACATGAGGAAAGACTTGCAAAGACCACTGCAGACGAACAGATCAAAGAGAACAAGCAAAGATATGTTCAGTGTATTTGTTCTTCCCCTCTTATGCCTGGGGACAGTTTTTCAAAAGTTATCCAGAGGATTTTGTCTATCGAATAGGATTAGTGTGGCATCTGTTCCCTTGTTGAAATATGTTTCCTAAGTGGATTGGGTGGTACTATCCCTTTTCTCATACTCTAAGAAATGGAACACATTTCCTTTGTTTGTACAAATGTTCTTTACTCTGGTTCATTTCTCACAAGGACATGCCTATTTTGGTTGGGGAATAGTGTAATGATACAGTGTTAGAAACTGTTTTAGAAACACACGTAATTACACAATTGTATATTCAGCCCATGCTTTGGGGCTTGTTAAAAATGCATTATGAAGAACTGTTGCATTGTGTTAGAACTTGTCCGTAATCTATCTGCAGTAATAGTGAAAGGATGGTGTTTCACAACATTTCCTCACCTGAAATGATTTTGGGTGCATACACAAGCACATCCTTCAGATGGGTGCATTCACAAGCACATCATTTGTGCAGGTCAACAGAAGTAGCACTCTCGGAAGAATCAAAACCTGAAATCATTTAGATGACTATTTCTTAATTATGCTTGGTTCAAGAGGCTTCTTGGTTATGAGGCTCCATGTCCCATGATGTATACTCACAGGTACCGTCATTTTGGGTCTTTCTCAGTACTTCCAGATTACATAACTCTCCTCCACCTCCTTTGATCTGAGCAAGACTGAGTCACGTAGCCTGGACAATCCTTATCCTGGTTCAGCTTCTCCTTGGTGGGGAGAAACCACTAGCTTCTCCACTCCCTTTCACTGGGCTTCTCTCATAGGAGGGTGCCAACAGACAGGTTACAGAGTCAGGCCAACTGAGTTTTTTCTTTTGGCATTGAAACATGCTTAAAGGGATAATTAATGGTAATTAGAATAGCCACGGGCAGCACTTAGCAGGGGCCAGTGTTCAGAAGTTGTTAGAGGGAGGTATAAATGTGCTCGTACAACATTGCTATAAGCATGTGGATTTCTGCAACACGTACTGTTTTATTCACTTGTGATGTGTCAAATTTTGTTAGCAGCACAAAGTGATATGGAATAAGGAAGACTAACTCTGCTACCATATGCAGGCTGACACCTTTCACTTATCAAAATGCTAATTACTTAACTGACGTTTTTATTTATTACTCTTTTTTTTTACACTTGAGTGCCATTTGCAAGAGAAAATACTTTTAATTGTATTAATATTTATTTATAGTTATTCTAATTTTATGTAGTGCTTTTATGAGAAAATAAATGCCCAGATAAATAAGTTTGAACACATTTTTGAAGGCGGTTGAGAGAATGCAAAAAGCGTATTTTGACTATTATTCTTATTATTTATTCACATATTTTTTAACAATCACAAGTAGGCACAACCCCTAACACCCCAATGGACAGGCCGTCACTGAAGCCAAAAACATAGATGCACCATTACATGGCATTTCATGGAATTCTATGGCTACATTTTCAATATAATAACATGAAAGGAAATGTTCTAGTTTTTAAACAATGGTTTGCGTTTTTGACAGGTCAGTGTCGCTGGGTAGAATCCCTTTGGAAAAAATGGACATGAGAGGGATGACGGGAAAGAGTGGCCACACAGAAAGCTATCAAACCTTGCACTGCTATAACACATTTTCCAACAGTTATATAGACCTTGAAAACAAATCATTAGCAGACCTTGTTGGTCCAAATGAGCCTGACTGACATCCTAGGCTCATGGACATAGGTGGGTGAAACGAATGCTCTAGTATGGCCTATATTTCTTTAGAGCTAAAGTTGTTGTCATGCACGGGACTCTGGATTGATTTACACATTTACTTGCATTGGTTTCGGCTGTGGAGAAAGACATTAAAAGAGAAAAATGGCTTCTGACAATAGGTCTAGTTGTTTTGGGTGATGTGTCAGATGTATTTTGAAAACTGCTGGTGTGTTTATATGATTAGTTCCATCAATCATGAGTAGTTGAGCACAAGTGGGCTTTTAGCCTAGTGCCAGCCACTCGTTGCTTGGCAGAGAACTCAGAAAAGTGAATTATGTTTGCTGAATGTAGAAGGTTTGCTGTGACAGAACATTTTCTTATCATATAAAATTTGCTATATTCCATGAAGTTTTATATTGCAATGCAGTGAGTGAGGAAGAGTGTATAACCTATTGCCACAATGCATGCTCTAGCTGTACCTCGCTCTCCATGAGTGAGAGGTCCACACTTTGAAAGACTGTCCTACAATAAGTCAAACAGGCTTAGGCACTTAAGGGCTGATTTACATTATAAGAGAGAGACTAAAACTCTAGATATACTTATCTTAGTTTGTGTAATAATTTCCATACCATTTACATGGACACGTTCGAGGCGTACCATGCAAAATTGTCTCAACAACACGCGCTGTCTCTCTGAGCTTAAGCAGTGTAGCAGCAGTGCTTTAAGCCAACAATCAAACCCATCTGGCAAAGCCCAGAGTGGTAATATCAATAACAGGAGACTGAACACATTGATTCCATGGAATCGGGGATCGTCAGGTAGACATTAGTAGAGATAGGCTGGGAGGGACAATTCAGCCATCCTATTGGCCGGATGTTACATTTGAAGGATTGTCATGGCCAAAGGCCACCCATTTAATACCATGACAACAAAGAGCAACATTCCACTGCTGGCACTATGCAGACACAGCAGGTTGGCTACCCAACAATGAGATTATTGAATATAATGAGAGGAGGTTTATTTGTCTCTGGAATGAGACCCTGAAAAATATATTAGAAAGGAGCTTTAAGCTCATTCTTGTGCGCTTTCACCACCATGCTTTCCCGAATCAAAGTGGGAGGATCTCAGAACATAATCATTGCATGACTCTTTGTATATGTATATATGATGGTTATCTTATTAATATTTGTAGATAAAGACATTTCACCACCATGTCTCATATAATTACTTTCACTGTCACAACAAGATCCAGCCATGTTGGGCATACAAATTTCCCGTCAAGGTAATTAATATTTTAAAGACACTTCTAGTTTTCATTACACCTGTTATGATTATTATATACGGCTTGACTTTATTCACATTAAACCTTTGGATGGAAACGTGATTCTTGTCAAGCTAGCATGGTGCATCAGTTTTATTATTACCCGTCAGCAGGACACTGATGAATGTAATATGATCATATTGTGATGACTGACAACCCTGAAACTACATGTGAACACGGAAGATTTCCATAACATATAGTATGCATAACCTTATTTTTTTCTGACAGGCTTTGACCTTGGAAAAAGCACCACCTGAAAGCAGGCTGTGAAAGTGTGTCTTCTCAACATTTAACCAGTTTATGAAACAACAGAACTGGTTTTGAACTATTTTCGATAGCATCAGAAGCTGACATGACCTGACCAGTATTGACATCCTTTGTTACCTTATTCTAATGAGATGATTAGATGACTATATTAATCAACCGCCAGTCACTCTGCAGTACATCCGCCTGTCAAAGTGTTTTTCCAAGACAGATATTATAATCAGGTTTATATGTCCTCTGACATTTGAAGTCATATTAGCCAACATAATAGAATCAGCTCACCTCAGCAGTATCTGTTGGGCTTGGCAAAGAGGGCATTAGCATTCATAACTATGATCCCAGATAAGGAACAGAAAACAGGACCATCTGATATTTTAGACTGTGGACAAGATGCTGAAAAGTAGACAACATAGTCCAATAGTTATGTTTTTCCACCTGTTCTTCTCAAGGTCTAAAGGAAGTATTTGCCTCTTGAACATTTGATGGTTGGATTTACAATCGAGCAGTATTTGTCGCATGACCACAAGTTTTGACATAGGTGTAGACCTTTGCTCACCTTTCGTAGCCATGCAGAGTTAAAAGATGTGACAGAAAGTAACATCAGAGGGAAAAAGTACACGATTAACACCTTTTTTCCCCAAGTCTTCCTCTAATGCAACATGATATTGAGGGTTCTGAAAGACAGGCAGCTCAACCCCAGTGATGTGCTTCAGAACCCTCTTGTGGTTTGTGGTTGAAGGCCAAGCAGTTGCTATACCCAGCAATAATGCAGCTTGTCAAGAGGCTGTCAGTGTTGTAGTCATATATTACGTTTTGAGGATTTGAGGACCCATGACAAATGTTTTAAACCCCCTGAGCGGGATACAGATATGTTTTGCCTTCAATACTTTCTGGGTCTTTGCTTACACCTGTCACAGTTGTGGTTGTGGTGGGACACAGGCACAGAGTCAAGATGATGGGAATTATCCATAATTAATCAAAAAGGAAGACAAAACCAAAACAAAAGCAGCAACCAGTGACATAGGGTATCCAGAAGAAACACAAAACCAAAGTGAACCACACCAGGTTTCAAACCAATTCTCGGCTCTTAACATTTTAGTAATTTAGCAGATGCTCTTGCCCAGAGCAACTTACAATAAGTGCATTCCTCTTAAGGTGTCTTGGAAAACCAACATCTGACAATCATAATAAGTACACTTTCCTTCATCAAAGCCATTAGTTGGCAAAGTCAGGGCCAGAGAAATCAAAGTTAAGTGCATTTTGTTTTTCGGGTGGTGGTGGTGGGGTGGGGTGGGGGGTGCTCAGGTGCACTATGAGAGGTTAGTCTCACTGAGGAATTTGTGGCATAACTATTTTCTGTTTTGGCAAACCTGGTGAATAAAACCACAGTTCTCATCACATTAAGCCCGATGTTCCTTCAAAGGACTGGATTCGTAAAGTGATGGAAACAAGGCCTGCGTGGGAGTGTGTCGGGGTTCATTAGCAGGTCAGTATGTTGGTGCTGTATTATTCAAGGATTATTCACTTATCCTTCGTGTGTTTGCATCATACACACTCTGCTCTGCTGTCTTATTAATGTCTCTCCCTGTACCGCCACTGTTGTACTTCTTATGTAGCTATATGCATAATATGCAGCTATTTACAGAAGCTGTGTGATTACCCTCTGTGGGGGTGACAACAAGAGTACGTTGGGAAATGTGCATTCTCATTGTAGTCAATTAGGAATTGCTATTATTCAAAGCTACTTCCAGGTGGCCAGCCAGTGGGTGTGTTTGTGCTAACACTAGGCTGATCAGAATGTTTGGACGCGGGGTAACCAAAAGCCACCAACAAAAGTTACATCTGGAAGTAAAGCATGCTGTTGAGGACCAGGGAGTTGACGCACAGCAACCGGTCCCCTGTGTGCAGCTGTCTATTGATCTCACGGACCTGCTTTGACCTGAATGACTCCTGCCAGTAAATGCACTGGGAGAGATTGCACACAGGGTTAGTTGCAAGAGGTCGCCCACCTTCCCGGTCAAGGTTTTGTGCTCCTTACACCAGAGAGAAGTTTCCAAATACCTGCCTTTCCATAAATTCCAGCTTTGTGAAGCTCATGATTCCATTCTGTAGTCATTTCTTTAGACTTTTGGGGCATTGACAACCTATCCTGGTAAATTTCTCAATTTTCAGAAAAAACCTTCATGATTTTTGAGACTGTTTGCCTTGACACAATGAACAATTTTGTTTTTGTCACTGATGCACCTCACATTCGGGCATGGACTATTAGGCCTCTTTGGAACTTTGTTAGTTGCATCAATGGACTTTGAAAGCTATTTGTAAGACCTCGTAAAAAGCTGACACCTATACAGTATGTATTGATAATCAACCTAACGTGACCTCTGTAATAACTACAGTAGATATGCAGCTGCAAAGTTAGTCTTTTGCCATGTGATGTTTCTGTTATTTCATCCACCCCCTGTGTGTATGTTTGTATGTATATATATATTTGTGCTCTCAAACGATTAAAATTAAAAAAACAAAAACAAGCTTGGTCTTAAAATGTTTTTGTGCTCTTGATCAAGGCACTAAGCACAATAACAATTACAGTATGTTAGGATCAGTGTTGGGAAACATTATTTTTAAAAGTAACTAATTACAGTTAGTAGTTACTGTTCCCATAAAGTTACTAGTTATGTTACTTAGTAACTTGCTGTAGAAAGTAAGGCGTTAAGTTACATTTATTTCTATTTTCATGTGTTGGTCACTTATGCCCAGAATGGGACATCGTTTAATAATGTAGTCAGGTGTTGCATAGTCAGTGTCAGTCACCAGCATATAACATTATCAATAATCAATCACTATAGAGCAAGATTGACCAATCCTATTATCGCAAGTGATCATATACCATAATGAGAAACAATATTTGAGTTTAATTCTTTAATCAAGAATCTCTTAAAATCAATGAATAATTTTGTATTTCACAAGTGCCGGCACATTTTCAGGCCAGGCTTATTTAACAGCCTTTATGGACAGACTTCAATGTTAGATAGATCCATTGCAGTGAACAATGAAGAACAAAAATAACAGCTGTTGTACTGTACACTGATAAGTGTACCTTCTCAAAAAGAAAACTGCAATTTGAAATCTCTTTGCAATAATGTGCATAATCCATAAAATATGTTTCATAACTTTGTTCAGAGGTGAATGATTATTACTAAATCTGTTACGAAACCATTCAAAGAAATTGTGTTTAGAAACAGCATGTATTTAGATGTTAATTTACTATAAACTATAGTTTATACTGTTTCTCTGGTTGTATATTGAAACAACCACAGTTAAACCACTATTAACACTTCCCATAAAATACAAATACTGGGGCAACATGTATGCAACATAACGTTTATTAAAAGAATGAAAGTGTACTCTGGTGAATTCCAAACAAGCCTTTTTTTGATTGCCCTCTGTAGTAATTTGTTGCAAATATTGTTCTGAAGGGGCCTTCAGCATCCAGCTGCAGCGGCGTGGACTCCGCTGGCTAAAACCTGGCTGGCTAAAACTCGGCTGGCTGGCTAAAACTCGGCTGGCTAAATGTCGTACTTCCATTTTGTCATTTCCTGACCCACTTCTCGCTATTTCAAACCTTTTTGACAATTCCACCTTTGTTTACTTCCAATTCATAATTTCCCTTACATCTATCTCTTGCTAAAACTAGCTTGTTAAAACGATTATACCTTGCACATAATACTGTCAAAAACACTACAGGTAAAACCTACATCCAAATTCTAACAATATGGTTTAGAATACAGTAGCATAGCTATATAGTATTACTCAACACACTAACAATGTGCCTCTAGGCATCTCTGCGCTGCTGTTTTTTTCTTCCCAAATAGAGGCAGCTGCACTACATTGACTCTAATTGGGGACCCCATTTAAGTTGCCCTTGTCACCTTTGAGTTTGTGGTTTTTTGTTTCCTTTGTTAGCTTCAGTTTGCAGTGTACTGCCCCTTTTGTTGTCAGTACCAATAGAAGGAATGACCTACTGCTTTCTGCATTTCTCTGACCGTGACAGTATTAGCTTACTAACAAAATCAATTGAACACTGTTGTTTAAGCTAGACACCAAAACAACTTTGTTTCACATGTTTAAACCAACCTAACTCAAAATTCTTAAAAGGCCATACACATTGGTAGTTACATCGACAATGAATTATTATTTTCATACATTTGCCAAAATTAACAGACACATAATTTCCCTAGCATTCAAGTTCAAGTTTCAAGGTTTGTTTGTCATCTTGTATATAAGCAAACATACATCTCGCAATTTAAAAGAGTACTGTAAACTAGCAGCAATCTGGGTAGTATCACTGAACATTAGATATGGCAAGTATGTCAGTAATATGCATAACAGTGTGACTTAGCAGCAATTCATAGTTATTAAAATATTAGATACATATGAGTGCAATAAGCTTATGAATGGTGGCATAGCACACTACAACTATGTAGTGAGAATTAAGAAGAAGTAAATTTACACAAAGCTTTAGATATATCAAGAAGATAATGCGATCATATACATAACACTGTAAATTGCAGCAGTTTAAAAAGAGACTGTAGATTAGCAGCAATATTGGTAGTAGTATTGAATATTGTAGAAATGGCAAGTATGGCAGTAATATACACTCACCTAAAGGATTATTAGGAACACTTGTTACATTTCTCATTAATGCAACAGCAGAAGACCCCACTGGGTTCCACTCATCTCCACTACAAATAGGAAAAAGAGGCTACAATTTGCACGAGCTCACCAAAATTGGACAGTTGAAGACTGGAAGAATGTTGCCTGGTCTGATGAGTCTCGATTTCTGTTGAGACATTCAGATGGTAGAGTCAGAATTTGGCGTAAACAGAATGAGAACATGGATCCATCATGCCTTGTTACCACTGTGCAGGCTGGTGGTGGTGGTGATGTTATGGTGTGGGGGATGTTTTCTTGGCACACTCTAGGCCCCTTGGTGCCAATTGTGCATCGTTTAAATGCCACGGCCTACCTGAGCATTGTTTCTGACCATGTCCATCCCTTTATGACCACCATGTACCCATTCTCTGATGGCTACTTCCAGCAGGATAATGCACCATGTCTCAAAGCTCAAATCATTTCAAATTGGTTTCTTGAACATGATAATGAGTTCACTGTACTGAAATGGCCCCCACAGTCACCAGATCTCAACCCAATAGAGCATCTTTGGGATGTGGTGGAATGGGAGCTTCGTGCCCTGGATGTGCATCCCACACATCTCCATCAACTGCAAGATGCTATCCTATCAATATGGGCCAACATTTCTAAAGAATGCTTTCAGCACCTTGTTGAATCAATGCCACGTAGAATTAAGGCAGTTCTGAAGGCGAAAGGGGGTCAACCACAGTATTAGTATGGTGTTCCTAATAATCCTTTAGGTGAGTGTATATTGAAAAAGAAAATTTTAACTAGCATCGATTTGAAATATTCTAATGTCCAAGTACCTGAAAAGGCATCAGAGCATCTGGAATGTTTGTGTGTGATCGGTATGATCATGGATCAGTGTTACTGATTGAGGAGCCTTTTGGCCTGAGGGAAAATATTGTTTTTGAGTCTGTAAGTACATGCTCCGATGCTCTGGTAACGGCAGCAGTGTGAACAGACCATAGCCTGGATGTGATCTTTGATGATGTTCCATGTTTTCCTCAGGCTTTGTGTATGGTAGATGCCTTGCACGGAGGGCAGATGGCATCCGATGATGCGCTCCGCAGACTTTACCACTCTCTGGAGGGACCTGCGGTCTGCATTGGAGCAGCTGCTGTACCAGGCAGTAATGCAGCCTGAGAGGATGCTTTCAATGGTGCACCTGCAGAAGTTGGTGAGAGTTTGCCAAATTTCTTGAGTCTCCTCAGGAAGTATTATCGTTTTTGGGCAGTTTTCACTGTCAAGTTCACTTGTCTGGACAAGGTGAGGTCATCCTTGATAAACACACTGAGAAACCTAAATTCGTAGACTCTCTCCAACACCAAATCTACTCTTAAAATGTTTTGATGTGCATTAACAAGAGATTTTATCACAACTTGACAAAAGAATAATACTAATACACAGTCTCCCGCCCTAAAATTGACATTCTGGGCACTATCCAGGAAAGGAGGGGTCCGTAAAATGCACTCTGCAAATTAAAATCTCAAATGGGAAACAAATGTTTTCCCTCACAGCCCGGGGCAAAACATTTGAGGTTCACCACACCTAAATCAAAAGGGAGGGAGAATGATAAAAATAATTTTTACAGTACTACCCAACACAACATAATTCATGAAACAGATGAAACGCTAACTTCAGACAGATGACTGTCATATATCAATCAACTGTCATCTAACATAACATACCTCCGCTACCCTGAACGCTACCTCCGCTAGATTTAAATTGAAAAAAACATTGAATAATACTTAACAGTATGGTAAGATAAGTGTTGATTGGTACCTGAAAACTATTTAGAAAATACTCTCCAGCCAGCGTGGGCCAGCTGTGTAAACTCCTGAGTGCTCACCACATCCCTCAAGGATTTGCAAGTTAACTGGCGGTGAACTGAACATAATGTGGATCAAATTGAGTAAAAATAAGTTATGCACCACCTATCATGTATGTATATAATAAACTGGTCAATATCTGTAGAAACTGGAACTAGAAATGCATGTAGCTCTAAAGAAATCTGCTGCGTGGTGGAATGGCCCTAATTTTTATGGTGGGTAAAAATGAGAAATTCTTGAAAAAGGTAGGGCTGAAACTCTGCTGTCCTATCTTCAAGGGGAAACTGGTTTCTCTATTGGGGTGCAATGATGAAGAAGAGATTAAAATGCGAGAGCTGCCCTCCTGTGTGTGTACGTAGACAAGCTCCTTGGTCTTGTAGTGGATGCAAGCTTAAATTGGACGCCAGTGGAGTGTGCAAAGGAGCAAGACAAAATGGGAGAACTGGGGAAGATTGAAAAGCAGGTAGGCTGTGGTGTTCTTGATAAATTACAGGGGTTTGATGGCACAAGCAGGGGGTCCAGCTGGGGGATGACGTATACCTGGATTTGGTACCTTGCTGTCAGGTGTGGACATTACACCTAACAGTCTCACATAACATTGAAATATATGCACTTTCAACAGCCAAGACAGGACCAGATATTACCATGCGCAACACACTCCGATAGAACACAGGTTTTTATAATTAATTGTGTTTAATATTAATGATTTGCTCACCACAAGAACTAGGTTTTCTTTTCTTATTTGCCAAAGGCCACAGACCGTGTAAACGATGAATATTTCAGTTGCTTTAATTTTTTCAACTGAATTCCAGTTGTCTGGCTCATTATGTTCACCAGCCCTGATCAAAGTCTGTCAGTGTTACCAAACTGCTCACAGAGGCTGCATTCAATTTGAACTCCTCCTCCACATTCAATTCATTTATTTAACATCCTATCATTTTTTCCCCTTCTTGTCAAGATCATTATTTGGGCAATGTTGTTTCCAGCGTTTCTTTGAACGCCTGCCACATTAAGTTACTGTACGACAGATGTCATGATGTTGTCTATATCTCAGCCATCAGATAAAACAATCATATCTTGATGTCTACATGCATCAATGTGATGAATGGGGATTTATAGAGTACATCCACTGACCGGTATGACCAGTAGACAAGATAATGTGAGAAATATATTGTGCAATCCGCTTTACTGAGTCACGGCATATTTGGAGGCAAATTAAGGTGAACTTTGGCCTTAGAACACTATCAGTTCTGCTGCAGACAGAACAAAGACCTTCCATTGTCCTTTCCAACCTAGAAGATAATTTATTTCCGTTCATCAACTAAGGGAAAGGTATAATCTCCCTAGATATACTCAGATATCTAGAGTAAATATTGTAATAAAACACTTCTCTGTCAATGAATAACTCTAGGCCCTCTCTTTTTTACGTGCATTTGATTATCAAGTGTGTTTATGCGTCTATATGATATTTAATTCAGGAGAGTTGAGAATTGTGGAAACCTTTCCTTATAAGTATGCATGCAAAGTCATTCAGAACTTTCCCAGAATGCTTTTCCCATGTAGTCCACGCTCGAGAATGATGAGATCAGGAAGTCCATGCTGATTATGTATCCCAGGCTCCCCGGGCAGTACAGATGAATTTGTGTTTCCCTGCCACTTGTAAGCTAGCGGCAAAGTCTAGGCTTGAACCTAGACTGTGGTAGTCAGCTTGGTGCTTCAAAAGAACGCCTTAGAGCACTGCGTCACCTGGGAGGCACTGCGTCACCTGGGAGGCACTGCGTCACCTGGGAGGCACTGCGTCACCTGGGAGGCACTGCGTCACCTGGGAGGCACTGCGTCACCTGGGAGGCACTGCGTCACCTGGGAGGCACTGCGTCACCTGGGATGCCATCCTGTGGAAACATAAAAAAACAACTGGCAATCACAATCTTGTTGCTGATGCATTAAATTCTTTGGAAGATGGTGTATGTAATAGTCAGCTCTCATTTTCTCTGGAATGGAACTATAGCGTGTTGTACTTGTGAATTGTTTCCCAGAAATGGTTTGCTTGCGTTGACGTTGGCTGTCAACAACAACAATTTACATACCACCAGAAAGTAAATATGAATACACCTGTTTTGCATACAGTGTGAGTAAGTGGAACTGCCATGGGCTGTGCTGTTGTCTGAGTGTCTGTTTGTGTTGACAGTGCCACTTTACCCAACCAGTTATGGAGTGAGTATACAGTAGGACAACAAATGGTGTGTTTCTCTCATGTGCACGATGATTTAATACCACCACACACATCAATTTAAACACAGCAACCTTAGGTTTGTTTTGACGTGTGTTACTATAACAGATGTACGAGTCAATTATGCAAAAAAGTTCTGTCTAAGCATTTTTAGGGTTGAAAGGACCGTCTAGAACATTACAAATATTAAATTATACACAAAGTAATATGCGATGGCTCGAGACCAATATATTTATTTTGTGTAGTGCCTGAGTGTACCCTTGAGATCCCTCCCTAGGGCTTTTATCCCCATTCCCTGCTCTTCTGGCCAAAGGGACTGGCATATGGCCAAGGCCCTGACAGGTGAGCTTGATAGATAGCATAGTGGCAGGCCTTTTTGTGTGCCACTCACATCCAGGGCTTGGCTGAGGAAATCTTGACTCAAGACCAATCTGAAATGCATCGCCCTAGATCCTATTTATAGACATCGGTTTCAAGCACTAACCGACAATTTCAAGATCGTGAATTTGTAATAGGACTGTATGTTGTGAAGATTTAGAAGGATTGTGAAGGATTCTCTTTTTTTTTTTTAAGTAGTTTTGGTTGTCTGATTAAGTAACATTTATATATTTTTTATCCATTTACTATCCATTTAGGATTTGTAACAAGACCTCCACGCAATTCCATTTGTAGATTTGCCAATGTTTGGCTATGATGAAATATAACAAAGAGGATATGTTAAATATGTTTAGTTCATGTCAATTTTGCGATTTTTTTTTTACTCCTACTTGCAAGACAATAGAATACTATTCAGAGTATGGGGTTTTTGACTATGCTGCCCACTCACTCCTTCGGTATTTATGTATGTAATTTTCAAAGAAGTTGTAGAGATTGGTCAGAAAAAGCCACTTTTGTAGCCAAATATCTCATTGATACATTTTTTAAGTGTTAGATAATGGTGCTTTGATCAATTTGGCTGTTGTTTATGTTTTTCTTCTCCCAAAGTCGGACGTACATATATTGGCATCTGCCCAAATATGACTTTATAGATTAAAATAAACCCATGCATCAATCACATTAATAATGGCCTTCCTGAAAACTGATATAATCAGTGGAAGAACTCATGTTGTACAATATGCCATTCTTGGGACGATAGGTAATGTAATTAATACCTGACGCCCAGATTTGCATATGGTACCTAGATCATTCAGAACTGTTTACTCTAGCAAGTCACAGACTCAGATGTGAATTTTGACTGAATGTGATATAAAAACGTGAAATAAAACTAAATCATTCATGAGGGTACTTGATTTTGTTCCCTTGCCTGATGTCCTGCATTTACTTTCTTTCAGGTTATCTTTGAATCATTCATCTAATCTGACACTTTGATTAATAAATGTTTGAAAGGCCTGAAGTGAGAAGCCAACAAAAATATTCAGTTTAGGACTTCGCTTTAAGGTAACTTTGGAGAGAAACATGAAGATTAGATTTGAGGTAATTTAATTGTTAGTTTTAGGGTCTCGATTACAAGTGGTTTTTAATGTTAAAGTATTCAAGGCTTATTATCTGGAAGATTTTCCATTTGGATTCAATGATTTCCCCAAATCTGTAATGCTATGTTCAGCCAACTACTTTGGATAAAAGATAGGGCAAGGAGAAGTCCATGTTTTGTATAATCTGCTCCATTCTCAGGATATGTTCAAAGACCCCCTGATATTTGAAGAACCGCTTGTTTAATGGTTAATGGTTAATGTTTTTCCTTTTTGTGATTGGAGGGATGACATGTTAAACCTCTTTCAAATAAATACTGATCAGCCATAACATTATGACCACTGACAGGTGAAATTAATAACACTGATAATCTCGTTATCATGGCACATGTCAGTGGGTGGGATATATTAGGCAGCAAGTGAACATTCTGTCCTCAAAGTTGATGTGTTAGACGCAATGAAAATGGGCAAGCAGTGACTTTGACAAGGGCCATATTGTGATGGCTAGACGTCTGGGTCAGAGCATCCCCAAACCTGCAGCCCTTGTAGGGTGTTCCCGGTCTGCAGTGGTCAGTACCTATCAAAAGTGGTCCAAGGAAGGAAAAGCTGTGAACCGGCGACAGGGACATAGGTGGTCAAGACTCATTAATGCACGTGTGGTCTGATCCAACAGACAAGCTACTGTAGCTCAAATTGCTGAAAAAGTGAATAGTGGTACTGATAGAAAGGTATCAGAACACACAGTGCATATCAGAACACACAGTGTATGGGTCTGCGTAGCTACAGACCAGTCAGGGTGCCCATGCTGACCCCTGTCAAATGCCGAAAATGCCTACAATGGGCATGTGAGCATCAGAACTGGACAACTGAGCAATGGAAGAAGGTGGCCTGGTCAGATGAATCACGTTTCCTTTCACATCACGTGGATGGCCGGGTGCATGTGAGTCGCTTTCCTGGAGGACACATGGCACCAGGATGCTTTATGGGAAGAAGGCAAGCCGGCGGAGGCAGTGTGATGCTTTGGGCAATGTTCTGCTGGGAAACCCTGGGTCTGGGCATTCATGTAGACGTCAATTTGACACATGGCGCCTACCTGAACATTGTTGCAAACCAGGTACATCCCTTCACGGCAATGGTATTCCCCAATGGCTGTGGTCTCTTTCAGCAGGATAATGTGTCCTGCCACACTGCACATATTGTTCAGGAATGGATTGAGGAGTCACTACGGATATGTGGTTAAAGTCAACAGTAGACAAGTGGTTAGAGTCAACAGTAGACATGCAGTTAGAGTTGGTCACAGGTGTTTTGTACTACAGGAAAAGTAGCTGCTGCTTTGGGAAGCAGCTAATGGGGATATTTAAAGAAGAATCCATTGAAATACAGTAAGCGGCTGGTGCAATAGAGTTTTTTCCATGGCAGTTAGATTGGGGGAAAACATTCACGTAGAGTGGGGGAGGCTGGATACGCGTGAATACAGACGACACTCTTCCCTTTACAAATAACCTACTGTCATCTCATCCCCTCTCTTCAGACATCGTCACTTAAAGAAGTGCAGTGTCAGCTCACTCATGCGGGGCCCTATTGTGCATTTATTCACCAATGATCCTCTGTCAGATCAACCTGGGCCGCAGATAATGTAACGCTCATGTCCATTAGAGAGATTGCTGTCTGTTTGGGTGTAGATTTACACTGGTGCCTCCCTTCGGGCCCATGAGCTCTTTTAGACACCAATTCCAATGCACTGCCAGCTGCCGGCGGTCTAGTCGGGAGTGGCTGAGGCTTCACCGTTTGCTGTACCGCAATCAGTGGCGAGTGATCTTCCAGCTGTCGTCGGTTGCACTGCAGCTCCAGTGGTGCATGGACGCATGGATGCATGGAGGTGACTCTGATTAAGATATCTGACCACTAATACAGCTGACCCTCTCAATGCTGGCAGGAACCATTGACGGATGCCCAGGCCTGATGCTCAGAAACCCGCCACTTGTCCTTCGACATTGCTTTTGTAGTCAAATGAGTACAACCGGGCGGACAATAGAAATACTGTCGGGGTTTTTCAACAGCAAGTCGCAGGTGGACATGTTGCGTGTCATTTTTGCGACTAATTATATACACATCGATACATACAGTCGGCAGTACTATACATCCGTTTATCCTCGTTGCCATTATGCACAGCTGTTGCCGTGTTGATTATTCCTTTCCAAAGAATAGACGTTAATTATTCATTAAATGCGGGCTTATGGCCATGCTCTCCTGATGAAATATTTTCTGTATGGTTGTAATGTACTGATAGTTATAATCGCAAATGTAAGCCTTGGGAAAACCTTAATAACATAACCTAATATGCCAATCCATCAGGAAAAGGGCAGGAATCAATTCCTTTGAAAGATACCAGGGACTAAAATAATGCTTTATTATTTCAGCTGACCCTGTGAAAATGCTTGCTCCTTTTTCATTTCCTTAAGTCGCTGTGGCTCCTTTCCAAAGTTTCTGGCTTATTTAATCACAGAATTGGATGTGTTTTATCCGATGGGACGGAAGTCAGTGTAAGTAACTGATTTACTTTACTCAAATAGAATACAGGAAACCACAGGTGTGGTGCGTATGTAGTGTTAATCCTTTATAGACTAAAACTGACTAAATTATTCTCTGTTTACGACCCAGATCGTTGTGATCTGATGGATGTACTTCTAAAGTACCTGAAGTTCCTTCGGGCTGTTATCACAGATATAATAATCCATTGTCATTATCATTTTCCAACCTGCTATGTTTCACCCCCCCCCAGTCTATTGTTGTAAGTCTTCTTAATCAACTCACCAGAAAAGAACAAACACAATCAAAAAGGAACATAAAGGATAATTTCCCATCCAATGGACTGTGTTGCATATGTGTTGCCTGGAGACATTGTTAAGAAGTGGAATGAATGTTTACTGTATAAGTCCTTATTGGTGCAGAGCTGTATTAGAATGCAGCAGTAGACGAAAATCATATTAGTAAGACATTACACAGGCAGATCTCCTTTGAAAGAACAGAGAAATGTCCCTATCAACAACAAGGCACATACTGTAATCCCAGAATAATGACTGAGCCAGTCGCCTACATGGGCTTGATCACACAGTAATAGAAATTTCAGAGGCGAGGAAGAATGAGCTTGTGAATGAGGACCACGAACGTACAAGCTCCCATACTGATCGTCCGCAGTGATGATTAGTAGATGGTCCCCCTGACATGTAAAAGGGTTTGTTCAGCACCACAGAGAGCAGCACTGACTCTTGTTTAAAGTGCTGAAAAAGGGGAGACCAACAGGATAGTTTAGAGTAGACGTGGTTCTGGCTTCGGTGTAAGTAGATTCATGAGGGCTTATGGAACTTTGTCCGACGCTGCCTGCTTTTTCTGCCGTGTCTCCAAAATTCCTAGTTCACCACTCTACGTTCTGTTACCGCATTCCAAACCACAGGGGAATTCAACAAGACAGTGAGGATCACCTTTTATCTTGTCCTTCTTTTTTTGAAACACATTTCACTTTCGATTTTCTGGATGACCAGAACAGTCTGCTTTAACATACAGGCTTAAAGTTCCTCTGAGGAAAAGCCCCTTCTATCCCCTGTTCATTTGATTTTAATCTGTGGGAGCATCTATGTTGAATTTGGACTCCCAATATATTGCATACACTGTCCATTTGAAACAATATTTCATAGCTTAAAAGAACAATGTGGGATAACAGAATAATAGATATAAAACAAAGTATGATAGTGAAAATGCAGTCACCTCTTCTGACACAATGACTGCATCCTGTCATGATAAACACTGTCTAAAATGGCTGCTGGATATAGATTAGGACCCAGGCTTTCTTATTCATAATAACAACGGCTTTCAAGCTTGATGAAAAAGTAATAGTCTGAAAAATGGAAAGTCAAAGAAGAAACAGTATGTGCCCTGCATGAGAATAAACTCTATTGCCTGTCTTTGGTCTATAATTCATAGAGAAGTGAAGCTCTCTGGAGCTCTCCCAGAAGGCTAGAGCTCCGAGGGCACAAACACACCCAGTAATCAGGCGATTGGCTGGGATCTGGGAAGACTGGAGCCTGAAAAAGCAGTCTGCTTACCTCCCTTCTGTTGGTCACCACTGATCTATCAGAGATTGATGGAGATGTCCGGCCTGCTCAGATCATTGCGGGGTGATCTGTCTAACCCTGGAGGAGGAGAGGACAAGCCCAGAGTCTCAATGTTCAGAGAGCCAGGTTATCATTAACTCAGCCCTTCCCTCATCAACAGACTGGGTTGCAGACAGCTGGATCCCAACCGGGCTGTACATCACTGTCACCCAGCCACACACTCCAGGCTTCCACTGGATTGCTTGTCCTCTTCACAGACTGTCTTTGTGGACAGTATGTATGCATGTATGCATGGATGTATGTATGTAGATGAATGGCAATGTGCACAATAAGGATTGCGCAACGAGAAAGAGTATAGGCATAATTCAAAGCAAAGCTCCTTATTGTCTAGATATTTGAGTTTTGTTCTGTACTCATTCATTGTCATGGATAGGTTTTTATTTCTCTGACGGGCGTTGGGACTGAGACAGAGGCTGAAACATGGCCAAGCTTGGGAGTGCTTTTCACCGATATGACGGCGTCAATCCTGAGAGGAAGGCAGCTGAATGACAGTCGTTGGACCTCGGGAGGATTTCTTGGCTGATGAACTGAGAAAAGCCTAATTGAATTGAAAAATAAATCAGGTGGCACGCCAGGTTAGTTGAGGGTGGAACAACACAGCTGAATTTTGGCTGTCCCGGAGCAGGTAAAAGCCTCTGGTCATGATTGTCTCTAGGGCACCAGAATTGGTGTGATCCGGGCCGGGGGCGGGGGTACAAAGTTAACAGCCCACCCAAACCCAATTGCCTGTCCTTTCATGAATGGTCCCTAACTGGCCATGTCCCCTAACTGGCCAAGTTGCTGATGGGTTTGGATGCCGGGTTCAGGTGACCCACATTAGCATAGGACCAGATGGGCTACTCAACCAGGGGCCAGAAGCGAGCTTGCTGAATCCAGCGGGTCCCAACCCATCTGCACAGTCCAGGCTGCAGCTATCCCTTTCCATGCCTGGTGTACTGAGGTCTGGTCATTCTGCATCTGTTCCTCTAACCTCACCGCCTCCCCCTTTGTTGGGTGTGTAGTCCATTCCTGACCCAAGCAAATGCCAGGTTATTAGGCATGATATCCCTGTCCAGCAACACATCACGGAAGCCCAGCTCTGCCATGCCATGGCGATGACATCGGCGTGACAAAAGCTGACGGATTGCGTGGATAAGGAAGCGTGAATAAAAAAGACCTCATTCGATTTGTCTGTGTATTGAAATGTAATGAAGATATTGGATGGGCGATGACCAATGATTACACCTCATTTATCCTGCTATTAGACTGAGTTTAGAAAGCCCTCAGCAGAATAATATGGAAAGGTACTAAGGGATTAAACCAAAATAACAGCAGGAGTGACTCTGCATGTTATCTACATTTTGATCTATCAAATACATAAGACCTAATTGCTTTTTGAGAAATCCAGTATTCTGCTCATCTACTTTGGTGAAAGGCAAACAGTCACAACAACTATTTGTATATTTAATTATTTGCTAACAATATCCATGACAACAGTGCCAAGGCAACACAGTGAATCATTACTAGAGATAATGTAAAAGCAATTTTATTTATATTTATTTACAAGGGAAGGGAATATGTAAGGTTAAACCGCCAATACACACAATAGAAATATGATATTTCAAATAACTAATAATAATGACCTGTGTAAGACAATCAGGACAAATATGACAATTATGGCATTTGGAAAGCAGTCAAACCTTTTTAGTTTTCCACATCTAAATAGATTAAATACATGATTTTCCTCATCAATCCACACACAATCACCGTAAGAGTGACAAAGCAAAAAAGCTTTTTCTAGAGATTTTTGCAAATTATAAAATATAAAACAAAACTATCACATTTACATAAGTATTTAGACCCTTTGCCATGATCCCAACCTCACACCAGACCTTGCCAATGTCCTTGTACTGAAAGACAAACCTATTAATGAAGGATTTCCTCTGACATACCTGGATAGTCAAGCCAGACAAAGAGATCACTGAGTATTACCTAATGATCATTGAATGGTACCTAATGACCACCTAATGTGGACATATGTTAGGAGCCCACCTCACCTATGACAAAAACACAAGAAAGAAGAGTGAAAAGGTATTTCTGGCCAAGTAGTACGAAAGCTGTGCAGAGTTTCTGCAGGTCCTGTCAAGAATGCCAGAATAATTCCTGCCAACCTCAGTACTGAAATACATTAATCCCTCTGGCCATCATTAAGAACCCATTCCAGAGGATTGGAATGTACCTGGGGGGACCTGTGGTATCAGCTAAAGGCTTCCAATATATTCTCGTTATTGCAGACTGTGCCACGGAAAGCCCAGCAGCAAAGGGCCTACAACAGAAGTGTTTAACCTCACGAGTTTTAACCTGGGGACAGATTCACGGTACTCATTCCCACAGCTGAGAACAAGTTCCTGGCATCTTCGAAAGGTCCAGATGGAAAAGGTAACATCAGTAAACTAGAAAATAAGTCAGGCCAGATGAAAGATTTATGTTAATGTAGTGCGGTTAATAATGAGCGAAGCCTGATGCTGAACGGAAACATTATAGAAGAGTCCCACGTTTCTGCAACAACTTTGTGAACTGATTGCTGTGTCTAGGTGTGATGCATATCCAATGCGGCAAATACATGACATGCACTTATTCAACGCAAGATTCATCTCAACTTTAGATATAACCGAAGGATATTGGCGGATGCCCCTTTTTCTGGCACCTAAGAAAAAGACTGCCTTTCCAATGCTGGGATCTTCCCTTTGGTTTATATGGAGCCCCAACAACATTCTAGAGGTTAATGGACTGATTGCTTTGTGTACACCGCACATATGATTCTGATTCTGGCGCTGCCTACTTGGATAATGTAGTGATCCATTGCGAAGACTGGATTACAAATCTGAATCAGGTACAAACATTGTTCAGTGCTTGCAAAGAAGCATGATTAACAGTAAATCCAAAAAGCAGGTAAAGGCCTTCTTGGGTTTGAATGGATATTACAGAAGAATCTAACATAAATATGCAGCTGAGGGAACAGCAATATTCCACAGTGGAAGAGGAATGTTTAACCATAAGTTGGGACTTATGAACTTACGTTTTTACATATGCTGGGAAGAGAATTGACCCTAATAACAGATAATTCCCCACCTACCTGGATTTCACAAAACAAAGAAACCAACAGGATTGCTACGTTTTTCTTGACTCTATGATACTTCTACTTTTCTGTTGTTTCATATTACGTTAAAACTTGGGAAATGTTGTAGCCTAAGAAGAGTGAAATTTGGGAGCCTTGCCTGGCTCCCAATGTTCTTCTCTGCTTAATGTTGTTTAGCGGTCGGTATTCATGTTACATTGCTGAACAGGCATGTATAGCCAGTGTATGAGTTATGGTGGTATGTGACCACATGTGATGTGGGGCCATGTCACAGTGAGGGACGCTATGCGGCCAGCAGATGGAGACAACACCCTGAACTGCTGGGCACTTTCTTCCCCCAGGTCAGTACACCTGAGGTTGATCATATGTGAACAGTTTGTTAGCTACTTTATGAGGAAACCTTTGTTTCTTTTGAAGTATTGTTTTGGTACTTACTTTTGTTACTAACCTTTGTTACTTTTGAAGTATTGTTTTGTTACTTACCATTGTTACTTTTGAATTATAGTTTTGGTACTTAGCTTTGTTACTTAGCTGCACCGATATATTCCCAAGAAGGAAAATCTTTGTTACTCCATTAAAACTTTTCATTGTGAGCTTTTCCCCTGGATATTTGGCTGTGATTTAATGGCCTGCACCACAACAAACCCCCACACCCCATGGTGATTTGTTACACTATGCAAAGTAATAAACAATCTATTAGAAAGAAATCTGACTAAGGAAGGAATCAGAATATGCGTGGAAGCAATATACCATAGAACAATGAGTAAACAGAAAGAAGGGTTCTGAGAATTGAATCATGTAAACAAATCGATTTACTTCATTATAATGTGAATAATTACATTGTGCAAGGCAAACAGCTTAACTAACAAGATAGTACTGGCATTAACCAAGCATTGTTATTCGCAATATCAGAGAAGGACAGAGATAAAGACTCAGACTGTATGGCCTGAGGAGCATGCCTATGACAGCCCCTTTGGGGGGAAGTAGTGCCAAACCTGGCCTAGATGTAACTTCAACAGAAGAGAGAACGGAGATTGGTCTTAGCAGCTCAGTGTAAAAGGGCAGCCATCACACACAAATGAAAACTTTGCGTACATTGACAACAATTACTGACAGTTAACGAGGGTGAAATTGATATTTATTATCTGACTAAATACAAGGTTGAGCGGGGTGACACCTCCTAGCTATTAGCCTACCCCTCAACCCAATGGAGCCATGGTGCTTCTGGAGTCCAGCCCAAACCCAGGGAGGAAGACCTCCTAGCCACTGACTCCCCCACCCCAAAGGACAATATTCTGGCTAAGGATTCTGGACACAACCCATATGTCTATTTATTGACCTGCTAGTCATTGGATCATGCAAAAATAATAAGCCTTGCAATCTATCTATCTGTCTGTAATCTGTCACAGCCAAAAGAGGACTGGCCACCCTGATTCCAGCTCCCCTCTAGGTTTTTTCTCAGGTTTCGCCCCTATGTAGGAGTTTTCCTCAGCCACTGTGCATCCATGTCTTGTTTTTGGGAGCACTTTGGGGGTTCTAGGCTTGGTATCTGTGTAAGCACTTCGTGACAACTGCTGATGTAAAAAAGGGCTTTATAAAATACATTTGGTTTGATTTGAAGAGATGCGCTGTTTGTGAAACTGTGCTGTCGTCATGATAAAAGTGAGCCATCCATCACTGGTAGACACTGGCATACCCAAGTTAGAATCGGCCTCCCACATCTTCAGAATTTACACTTTCCTGTAAACGAAAAAGTTTACAGCCATACACAACTATCTTGTTAAATAGGCATAGGCCCGATTCAAGCTTAGAAAATGATGCCACTTCAACTTATTGTGATAATGCACTATTGTCAAAACTTCTGTGGGTAAAATTCCACCATAATACGCTTCCAATAGGCTTACGAAACCATCAGTTTACAACCAGGAAAAATAATACTGTAGGCTACCAAGAAAACCATGGAAAGAGAAGAGTGACCAACAGAATGATATCTTACCAATACTGAAAAACAAAAAAATGATAGTCCTAAAAACCAGTGCTGGACTCAACTCAGACAGATCCCTTATGTCAACTTCCAGTGACCAAACACACTGATTATCCTATTTTATTTTTTACTTCAAATAGGTAAATAAAAAATGAAATAGTCCTTTAACCTGCAAATTGCTTAAGAAATTGCATTTGGTTTTATAGCACCTTCGTTTCAGTCAAATTCTTATTTAGTCTATTGAATGTATAGTTCTGTTGTCTCCAGTTCAGATCTTCCTTTCTGAAGTAGCACACATCATGATTTCTTAGAAATGCAACCAGGAATAGTTTGAGGTGCTGCTGTTTTAATCATTGAATTTTGCCCTCAATACACAATTATGTCTGAATTAATTTAATTATTTTTACTTGAATCAGGTTGGAGGAGGAGTCTGAGAACTAGGCCAGGGTTGCGTTGAAACCACAATTGTCTGACTCATGGATTATCAGACACAAAAACACAGAAAAACTAGTTTTGGGTTGAATTTTGGAATGCATGTGCAGTTACCCCAATAATGTATTTTTAAGCAAATTTAAGTGTGTCATTCATTTATTTTGAAATACATTGCCCCAGAGTTACAGTGGTCTAACTAACGACCTTGCATCATTATGGCTAAGAGTTTGACTCCTGGCCATGGTATATAGACAATGCCCTGAGGTTTTCTAGTGGGCAGTACAAACTGGGTCAGCAGCACCCAGTCAAATAGATACATATCAGTGTTGCCTTGTCTTTTCATGCTTTAGCAACTCCTTGTGGTAGATTGTGCAACGCAAGCTCAATCGTTGTTATATACCGGGGAATGTGCACTCTTCCAGTGCGTATGTGCCTGGTTGAGCAAGCAGGGTAAACAGCTGAACGCCTTGACAAGGTGTGTATCAGAGGACGTGTCCCGACCTTTGACTCTCCTAAAGCTGCTGTGAAGTTGCAATGAGGCAAGGTTATAGTGGCGAATTGTACATTACAAAACAGAGCTTGCAGGGCGTTTGCTATAGGGAGATACATTATCTCTCTTTACAACCACCCAGACAGAGAGCAGATTGAAAATATTGCATCTGAATTAGGATTCTCTTCTAAAATCTATAAAAAAACAAATAATCACAATGAAAAAGTGGACATTTTATTTGGTATTTTATTTTGATGCCCATTAGCTTCTGTCAATTGCAGCAGCTACTCTCTCTTGGTTGCTCAGGTCATCAGTGACTTGCGTTGCAAATGCAATCTTGAGAAGTGTTGGAAATTAATGTCCTATGCCCTCTGTCTTGGCCTTTTCATTGCCCTGCTTCATATGGTGTGGGATTAATGAACAGGAACAAGGTGGAAATGTAAAGGTGTGGTAATTGTGTTCAAGGCCATGGAAACAGCCTTAGAGGTCCATGGAGCCATTAGTGAAGAAAACTGTGAGAAAAAGGGATTTCCTGGTTTTACTACACTACTATAATACTGGAATCATACAGCCACATGTCTGACCATGGCTCTTACCAGTGTCAATGCATATAATAATAATATTGTGTCCATTACTGTATATTACAGTGTTTCTGTGTAATATACAGTGTTTAAAGGGACATTTCACCATAGTTCATCTAATTGATGTATTAATTACTAATGTACGCAATATGTAATAAAAATAAAACATTCCCCAAGTTCCAGCATTCATGATGAACATAGTCACCGCCTCTCTAATAAAAATGTCAATCAAGAATACATCAGTAATATTTAGAAGACCGAAAGACACTATTTATAAGGTGTTGGCTTGTTCAGTTAGCTACCTAGCTAGCTGACTAACATTCGTCAAGTAGATGTAATTAGCAAATCAGCTGAAGAATTCAAGACACAAATGTTACCAGCAGAGAAGCCCATATTTCAACTTCCATTAAATTTGCAATTTTTCTTCGAAAACTTGTTTGGCATAGAGCACCGGTCTGATAAACAGAGTTCACCAAAATGGGTTTCATACATACAGTACTGGCGTTCTTTCATTTTTTCTTTTAGTCCAGTCCATTCTGTTTAGTTCATTTACTTCTGTTGCATTACCTCGGCAGTTAATGACAAATTTGACTTGCTATTGCATTGTTACATTCTTTTTGTTTTATGTTGCTGGAGATACTGCGTGAACTAAGGGAGAAGTGAATTAACAGTAATATATTATGTTCTTATCATTACCCCCAGAATAAATTAAGAAATTTGAAGGAACTGTCAACATGAACTTACTGGGCTGTAACATACAGAGGGAAGGACTAGGTAGTAACTGTACAATAGCATGAGGCTTGTGGACACACACATTTGAGGAGCTGGGCACAGTGGGTTAAATTGCATCATGTTCTCTCATTTCCTTTGTCATATCTTCCCTTTGTTTTCTGAGTAAAATGAGGTCATTAAACTGATAATATCTTCAAATTAGGTGTTGGGTAAAGTAATGACAATGACTTGTATTGTGCACTTTCTGTTATAAAAAAAAAAAAGTTTATCAGGTCTTTCAGAAATAACCAGAACATCATGAGGGGATATCCTTTTTGCTAACTTAAAGTGACAAGTGAGTATTTACTCTTCACATTACAATTTGAAATCAATAAATCTAAAAAGATCCCTGTCCACTCATACACCACATTACTGTACACAGGGTTCCCACACACTGGTCTTGCAGAGCTAGGGTTCAGGCTTCATCTCCAGCCCATCAGGAATACACATTCAACAACCAATGGTCATATGTTTGGACTAAAATAAGCTGAATAAGGCGTGTTCTCACTGGGCGGGTAAGAAAAACTGCGCAGCATGTTCGAGGTCTCTGGCCTACACAGTGTTCACACTGTTTTACAGCCAATGATCAGAAGCAGAGAAAGAGAACATGATGTCTGAAGATGAGCCTGGCCTGGAAGACTTGGCATTACTAAGGACTGAAATACAGAATTACCAAGGATTGAAATAAAGCATGTGATGGATCCATGGTCCCGCTGAGTGCTGAGCTTAAGACCCAGCAGCAGTATTTTTTATTTTACATTTAAAATTAAACTACATTGCGGTTTCAAGAGATTGTGACTATGAAACTATGCAATTTGCTCTCTGAATAAAGATATTCATTTTATTATGGTAAAACCTTTTTCTGTATTTATTTGGGATGTTGGAGGTATAGGTTGTTATTTGTGAAACAGGTTCATGTGGTAATGACAATGTAAGTCAATATATTCCAATTGCTGTCATTTAAATCTAGTTTTATTTGTAAAGTTAATTGCATCCAGTACAGCAGGCCTAGGAATTAAACATATAATTTGATTGACAGACTTTAAAATTGGTTATGGGCTTTGTTGTTTAAAGAGCACACTGCGTCCAACTTGTATGATACTGCTCCAAATGATAAAACATTTTTTAGACAGTTTAATAAAGTTTAGCCTGAACTTTGCTGTAGCAGCCTGTGCACACTGGCTTGGGGTTGAGGTGAGAAAATATGAAAAGGCATGAACAGAGAAGGGAAAAATCTGCCAGCAGCGGTGTACACACGGTAAGCAGATTTTTCTCTGCCACGCCGCAACACAAAACGGATAAGATTGCGTTAGTAACTGTGGTGCAGCTAGGTTTGGTAAATGTCGTCTACAAATGTGATCAAAGTTCTGTTTTAAATTAAATAAAAATTAATGCCAAGTGATAATGAGGATTGCCATCGACACGCGCGATCACGAATTTAATCTTTTTGCGTCACAACCGGTCACGACCCGCGAGCCCGCACGCGCACGAAGAGGCACCGCTCACAGAATCGAGCGTGACTTACCGCGCCGCTTGAGAAACTGCCTACCCCTATTGACAGCCTATGAGACCTTCGTCGCGGCCTGTCTGAACTTGTCTACATTTGTTGGGAGGTGCAGCGCATACCAACAAACATATGTTATTTATTGACAACATCGATAGTAGAGTAGCCTACACACAATGGAGGAGAAAATTAATGGCTGTTTCTTTGCGGTTTAGTTGCGGTACACCACGGCCCGTCGGTTGTATCAAACCTAGAAGATTAAACTAGCTAGCTGAGAATACAAAACTTTAACTGCGTCTTTAACCCTCGAAAAACATTCAGATAATTAGCTAAATAGCAAACCTACTGTACGTACCTGTTTGATGCTGTAGCATCTCATTTGAACTTTTAGTTCTTTCATTTTAATTAAATTTTCAATTTATAATATAAACATCTCATACTTGCCACATTTCTAACATGAAGTTAGTGATGCTTTGATTACGCTACACGCCAGTACATAATTTTTTCTTTATCAAGCTTTCAAAAAATTGTCTCTTCTGGAATATTCTCTCTCTCTCTCTCTCTCTCTCTCTCACACACACACACATTCACACACACACACCCACACACACAGTGGGTATGCGCTCTCCAAGGTGCTGAACAACCGTCTGATTTTTTTGCCTGTCTCAGAGGCTCTGGGAAGACTGACCATGACTCACATCAATGATTTCATAATCTTATTTTGGCAATTATATTTATTTTTATATTTTGCAGAAATACAAAGGTACCATTAACTTAATTATGGCTTTGCAAATTGGCAAATACTCTATATTTCTATTTTGACAGTTTGGCACCTTCATTGAATTTCAAATGACACTCTTGGGAAGAGGGTGGTTGTTGGTATTGGGGTTATTCTGGTCTTTGTTCCAAGGCTGTCGTGGACTGTGAGAAATGTTCAAACTCCATCTTTTTCAATTTGAAAACATAATGTGTTCGCTTTTGGTTGTTCACCAATGATATCGATAAATTACTCCCACTTGCAAAAAATTTAATTACATGATGTGCTATGACGGTACATTGAAGCGTTGCTATGTTCAAAACCAATGTAAGCTTTTTCGGCACTGACATGAATCTCATGAATGCATAAAATACATGTCCACCAATATTGCACTCAGCTGGAATGTAAATGACCCACATGGCTCCCCTGTAGTCATTACCATTATTGACATTCTTTACTTGGTGTATCTAACTTGGTGATACACCTTGAAACTGTTGCACATTTTGGGACAATATGAGTAATATTCTGATTTCATAAACATGCCCTTCTTACTATACATCATCAACATTCCCAGGGTAACCTGGTTCTTGAAGGGGGATTGGCGTTATTAGATACAATGTGTCAGTCTAGACACTGTGATAAAAATAGCCTCATTAAAACCCAGCTCAACGTGTTTTTTTCTTTTAATACCATGTGAAAGTCCTTTGCTTCATAGATGAATATAATGTATTTTCCACAGCTCATCGTGTCTCTTCCCTGCCCCTCCAGTAGAGGCTAACTATGATGTGCTGATCAAATGGTGGAGAGAGCAGGAGCAGATCGTGACAGGGAGAGACAGAGGGAGAAATAGAGAGGTGGAGACAGAGAGAGTGAGAAGCTGGCAAGCAGCGAATGTGTCCCATGCTTCTCTGTCGCAGGCACAGACAGGGATCCTGGAGAAATGTCAGTCAACCTAAACATAGATCAATAGATACATGTGGAGCTGTCAGTGTGCATTAATGCGCCTGAGCTGATGTTTTTTTTTTTAATAAGGCTGTGTTAAACCCAGCTCCTAAACAAGCCTGGGGAATCACACGCCCTCACAGGAGCATTGTCAAGCCATTCACAAACACCAGGAAGCGGAGCATCAGGCAGACATCAGGCAGCAGTCCTGAAGAAGCACATTCTCTTATCTCAGGAGCATGATGGAGCAAATGTAGCGATTATTATTCCCCCCAACTGTGGCATAGCAAAGGAAAGTGTTGTTGAGGAATGGATGTCTGAGGCGTCCTGCCGGCTGCATTCGAATATCTGATGCTCTGTATCAGGCGGAGAACTATGACAAATATTGTCTATTTACAAGGTCAGATCCATACCATCCATTTCATCCCTCATCAATATCCCCTCAGTAATCCATCAGAGGAAAGAGTTCAAACATTCTGAACAGTGCTCCTTCTTATCCAATGGCATAAATCAAAACAGCCATCGTTGGTATTCCTGCTCCAAAACCTCCTCTTCACAATGCGAATGAATGGTTGTGAATACTGTGGTTGGTACTGGGGTCAATTATAGCAACCTATAAATTTTATGTGCACTTAAATGGAGTGCTGGTACAGATCGTAAAACACACATCTGCTACACACATCAGTCATTTTTATGGCCCCACCCCCAACAGCCATTTTCTATCTCTTCGGATTACTCTTGTGTTTCCAGAAACTTCCATGTGCTGCATTACTAGTAATGCCTAGCCAGGATCCTGTCTGGAGGGCTCTTGATTAATGGGCCACAAAGATATATTCACTGCTTCTGACCTTGAGACACAATTAGATTAAACATAATCTCCACTGTGAGACAAACAACCCGCTGCTTGCCATGACGGAAGATCTCCATCCTGTGTGTGGTTCAGTGGGGAGTAAAGTTAATGCTAGGCTAAATTATCCATGTTTAATACCCTTGTTTGGCCCAGTCTCCCTATGTGGCTCAACTCTTCCTCTGTCACATGCACAGACATATAGGTCCAACCCTATGTCCCCTGACATAAGACGTGACAGATCTTTAATACAATTAGCCATTGCTCATGCTTGTTTTTCATTTCAGAGCAATGATGCCCCCATAATATTATGTTTTGGTTTATAAAAATCCTCATCCACAATGATATTATTTTTATTCAGCAACTGTATGAAGTATTTGTTTATCAAAAATATCAACACATATTTGTATATTGGATAGACCTACTGTATTTGCTCGTTTCAGTTGAAGAGGACTTGCTGTTGTTGGCCTATGAAACACATTTTGCAGTGGTGTGGAACTTCAAACCCAGGACCAGAAGCCATGACGACAACAGCTCATTACTCAAACAAATACTGTTTCCTAATGACTATGTCCCTCATAACAAGCACTAAGGGGTTTGTTCTCATTTAAGTTGTTGTTGACTTTTTAGAATTAATTCATGCTGACCAACTCCATGCATCTTTTGTGGGGAAACACTTGAAAATGTGCCCAGACCTCGTTTAGTGTGTTAAAAATCTAATAACAGAAGACATAAACTGTAGACTGTGGGGACTGACTTTCTTATTCATGCATGCTAGTTTAGGTTTTCCCTCACTGGCTCCCTGTGCATCGTACTCATACAGACTATATTTTGAAATGGTTAAAACACTGATGTGTTATGTTCCCAGAGGTATTAACATCTTTAACAGATGCAAACAGGACAACATGTAAGTTATCAATTTTATGAGATGTAGGAGATCCGCTACATCTGATAAAATTGCTAACTTACATGCTGTCCTGTTTGCATCTGTTAAAGATTTTAATACCTCTGGGAACATAACACATCAGTGTTTTAACTATTTCAAAATATAGTCTGTATGTAACATCCACAATAATACCGTGTAGTACCTTGTGTGTACAGTAAAGTGCAATTATGTGGTATAGTATGTATCAACTCCATAATGCTGAACTCCCTTAACGCTAAATTATGATTTAGAAAACACACAGATCTACATCCAAGACACCTGGGTTAGAAGCTATGTCAGAAATCAAGGTCAATGTATGCCAATCACCCAGACACAATAACAATCTAGAGAACAATAAAGAGAGCGTGGCAGAAAATGTTATTCCATCCGTTAATTTGCAGATCAATGAGGAAATGATTGTGTCATCTTATGGACTCCACAGAGCAATACGAAGACACGTAGCAATGCACTCTCAAGTGAATACTGATATCAAACACTGCCGGTGAGCTAATTAGGTGCACTGGGATGCGTTTACTAATTAATTGTGAAAACTGTAAGCCTCTATGCTAATGGTCTACCTAATGTGTGGGCAACTTGGCCGTCCTTTACTGCACTGCTGTGTCTCATCCTCCACCAAGTCTTATTTCTTTGTTGCATCCCGGCAGATTTGTTATTTTATAAAGAGGAAGGATCCCAGAATCCGAATCTATTATCAGACTTAAAACTTAATTAGCTTTATGGAAATTCTGTGAAACTTATACGACAGGTTTCTGTGGGTGGATTCAGCGTTGATGTAAACACTGAACAGTCCCAGATCTGTTTAGACGTTCTCCACAGACTGACTGCAGGTGGTGACAACACCCCAGTGCCATTTGCTTGCCTGCTCCAGCTATAAGGAACATCCATGTTAGTATGACTGAAGATGGGGGTTATGGACTGAAACAAATGACAATCATGCGTAGGGTAATTTGTGTGCTGACTTTCATTCCTGATTTGATTGGTGTTGGAACTAGTTTGCACTGCGCCGATGAAGTTTCAGAGAGACACACTGACTTCTTATAACAGTGGCTATTCATGTCCCCTAGCAGACAAAGGGTACTAAAAGGACTACCTCAGGAGAACAAATGGCAAACATTCCTTACATGGTCATTTATTAACATTTTTATTAATTTCCACTACGGGACTAACCTTGAAAACCATGCTAATGAACTTGTTTTGGCTGATAGATACCCACTAATGTTTAGGGTCCCTCAGTGGAGCCGGCCATGCAGTTAGAAGCTCAGGCATGTTTCAAAGGAGCAGCTTTTATCCCCTCCAATGAATATGGATGAGTTACTGCTGTGGGACTGGCTAGGAACTATGTAATCAATGCATATCAAAGTTCTCTTAGCTTGTCTTCCAGCTAATTAGAGCTGGGAACATATGGCGCTCGCTTGCATTGTTGAATGGGCTGAGTAATGACTGGCCCGGTTTTGTGACGCATGCAGAATCTCTTTTCTCGGCCGGGTATTTAGGCACGCAGCAGGAACTCGTCTTGCCATATGAGATGTTTGGGTCTCGCACAACCTGTCATTTGCAAACCGTGTAGTGTGCAAGGTCCAACCTGACTACAGGCCTTGTAGATTAAGTAGGACCACGGGGACAGGGCACTGGGCTCTGGTCGTGGATGGAGGTATATATCCGTCTACACATTTGGATGACAAACTCTGACAAGATGAAACGTCTGTGTCTTATGCATCTTGAATAGACACTAAAAGAGCAAACCAATTTGAAACATGAGGTGAGAATTGGGTCACATGTCTTTGTGTGCCAGTCCTTTAGTCCATTACAAACTCTACAAATACATATTGTTACAGGGTATAATTTTCCATGTTAATATGGGAAATTGAAAATCAAGGAAGGAATGGTAATGATACAGTAATAGCCACTCCATTTAATAAATGTGGACTGACACAGCCGAACCAATTTAGTCCGCTTGCAACAGTAAACTCCCATTCACCTGGTTGTGAAGACGGGAGTGTCATAGCAACCATACCTCCCCCGGTGTAAAGACTAGTAATATTATGTGGCTGACTGTGGTTGGTTCAGAGCACGTCTGGGTCTGAATCTGTTGGGTGAAACCTGCTTCAACTCCCGGCTGCCTCCTTTGACTGCAGATGTCCATCCAAGGTCCAGAGACAATGCCCGGGGCAAAGTCTCCTCTTTGTTACCCTAATTGGAGAGTGGACAGGGCCGTTGGAGTGCTAGCTATCTACTCGGCTAAAGGTCAGTGACTGACAGGACCAGCAGCCGACCAATGAGGAAGGTGGGCTCATCAAGGCAGGCCCCGCTCGCTTGGAGTGGCAACTTTACCAGGCCACCTGCTAAATGTCCGCCCTGTACTGTGGTATGACCTTTCCCTACAGTGATATTAAAGGCACTGCCATAGTAGGCTTTTTACTGCTTTTATGTCCCATTACAATGACGCGATGATACAAAGAGACGCCACCAATTATTGGTCATGAAAATGTGTTAGTCACAGAGAAGTCATGATGTTCTATCTCTTAAAAGTCACAGAGAATTCATGATAGTCTGTTTATATGTGTAAAGCCCTTAGCCATGTATTTTCAGATCTCGTTAAGAAGATACATTATGAGTTCATAATGTGTCTGGTCACACATTGACTGAAGTTCCCAAGTACACCATAAATTAGATCTAGTGACCGTTATTATTATAATGTACCCCATCTAGTGACCTGTATTACTATACTGTATCCCATCTAGTGACCCTTATGACTATAATAAATGATATCTAGTGACCTGTATTATTATACTGTATCCCATCTACTGACCCTTACTACTATACTGTACCCCATCTAGTAACCCATATTACTATACTGTACCCCATCTACTGACTCTTATTACTATACTGTATCCCATCTACTGAACCTTATTACTATACTGTACCCCATCTAGTAACCCATATTACTATACTGTACCCCATCTACTGACTCTTATTACTATACTGTACCCCATCTACTGACCCTTATTACTATATTGTACCCCATCTAGTAACCCATATTACTATACTGTACCCCATCTACTGACCCTTATTACTATACTGTACCCCATTTTGTAACCCTTATTACTATACTGTACCCCATCTAGTAACCCATATTACTATACTGTACCCCATCTAGTAATCAGTATTACTATACTCCATCTAGTAACCCATATTATTATACTGTACCCCATCTAGTGACCTGTATTACTATAATGCACCCCATCTAGTAATGTGTATGACTATACAGTACCCCATCTAGTGACTCGTATTGCTATAATGTACCCCATCTAGTGACCCGTATTTATATAATTTACCCCATCTAGTGACCCGTATTTCTATACTGTACCCTATCTAGTGACCCGTATTTCTATACTGTACCCCATCTAGTGACCCTTATTACTATACTGAGACATTTGCTGTTTCTCATACGATGTGTTTAGGGGTTTTGTTGGCCTTTGTTCTTGCTTTAGACTAATCTCTTCAGTCTATGATTAAGTGCAGTCTGGCCCAGGGGTGTGAAGGTGAACGGAAAGGCTTGATACTGTCCACCCTTGCTGTCTTGCCAGGTGAGGTCTCATGTCCAGTGGGATGCCCTCTCTCCAATGCAACGCGGGGGAGGGGTCACTGGCTTGCTTTTATCTCTCTGTTGCGCCCCTCGAGCGATTGGAGTGAACTCGGTTGGTAATACTCAGCCCTTATTCAGGGTGGTTGCGGTTGGTTGGTGTAACATAACTGTCCAGAGATGTAATTTCAAGGATTAAAACAAAATCTTTTAACTTTTAAGTTATTATTCAAAGTATGATATTGAAAATGCAAATAATGTATGTTTTTATGTCATGCATGTTTTTTTCTTATCAGCAATTCAAGTTGTTTATTGGTACACTCCAAATAATTCACTCAATGGAATTTGTGCCCTTGCCTGTGGCCTTTGTGCCCTAAAATTTTTTGTGTCACTGAAGGCTAAATGGCCTTGCCCATAAACGATGAAATTCCAAGCCCATTGGTCACTCCTCTGAGCCTGGTTCCTCTCTAGGTTTCTCCCTGAATTTCAGCCCCTTTTAAGGAGTTTTTCCTAGCCACTAGGATTCAACACTGTTGCTTGCTCCTTTTGGTTTCAGGCTGGGTGTTTTGTCAAAGCACTTTGTGACTGCTGATGTAAAAAAGGCTTTATAAATAAATGTGATTGATTGATTGCCTTGATAACCTCATCATCAGGCTATTGCACACAACGCACATTAGCCTGGCACTAAAAACGCCTTTAAAGTTGATCTTAGTAGGATTGACCTTATCCTTCTTGGAGAATGATCGTACTGAGTTAAGTATATCATTGTTTTCATATTTGCCAATTTAATTTAAATTTGTTATCCATTGCAGAGAGGGTTATACATTGCACATTATGGCCTGAAATCTCCCACCACGAAGGGAGTTAATAATTGGATTGTGTATTAAACATTTAGATGACACTTACTGACCCATCAGTTCAATACATCTTTGTAGTTTCACTTTAGTGGGAGCAAAACAATCACCTGCTTTAGACAACTTGTACTAATTTATTTTACATGGTGTTAGGCATTGGAAGGCTTACACTGTATGATGTATTAACACGATACAAACAGATTTGTCATGGAGGCACTGAGACGTGTTGAAACTGGTGTTGTCGGGTTGAGAAACTGTCAGTTTTCGTCTAGTGGCAACCTTTGTCCCGTTCTGTAGCTCGTTCTACTGTTGCCTCAATCTTTGAGTTCGACTATGTTACATTTATAAACAATCTCTAAGAAAAAAAAACAGTAAACCAAGGAGATTTATTTTTTTCCAACACACAAACGACTGAGGAGTTTGATAGCTAAGGTAAACCACCGCTCTCAACTTACAAAAAAGAAAACTGTATGAGGAATCATCCATATAAATAACCCCTGATGGTATGCAGTCTCTGTACATGCATCAAACAGTGCAGACCGTAGGTACAGATTTAAATCTACCTGTGCTGGGGAAACAGAAATAAAACTGACACTGGCAGCTTAAGATCATGACTTTGCACATATCTGCATTAGTTGTGAAAAGGAAATTATGAGACATTCTTTTCTGGACTACTTTTTTACAGAAAGGTAGAGGAATTGGAAATGAGAATAAAATGGTCAGCAGTAAATATCATCCAACATTGGGGGTGCATTCTTGCAATTTTAAGAAGGAAAAGAGTCTGGCCAAAGTGGAAATTTCAGCTATTGATACAATCTCTAGCCGCCAGCAGGCTCAAGAAGATAAAACCTTTTTCAAAAGAAAGCGGTGTGAAATGAATGTGCCAAATCAACCCACCTCTGATAAAGATGAAAGATAGCACAATGTTTGGCTAGGTGATATCCTTAAATCAAACTAAATCAATGCTTTGGACTATTGAGAATGACATTCGTAATCTTTATGGTTGTTCTGGTCTGGGGACACATCTGTAGCACAGTTTGTGCATATTGCTGATCTACTCTGAACTGTGCCATTACACAATGCTACTGACACTGTTATTAGAACAGTCACTTTGGGTCTTCCCTGTAAAAAGGGTCGCTGGACATTGATATATAACAGATGGTCATCCCTTGTATAGCAGAACTTGGTATTAAATAACAGAATGCCCAAAGGCTGTAAATGGTACACTCTGATCTGAAAGGAGTCTTGAAAACCAACCTGATTAACTGTTCAATTCAAGGCTTGAAACCCTTAAGAGGACTGACTAATAAGGGAAGGTGCTTAATATTATGCTGCCTAAGAAAGACATATTGTCCTGCCTATTCCCCTGTCATAGCGGTCTCCTGAATAAATTATAATAAATTATAAGCCTGGACTACTGTACAGCCATGTTCAGATTGTTTAAAGCCTCCAAAAAAAAAATGACAGCAGAGGAACAGTGGGTATAGAAGTGACTAGCTTCTTTTAAAATGCTCACTTATTGTTGCCTCACAGACTAACCCACAGTAACCTACAATAATAATTAAAAAAAAGAAACATTTTGGAACATTTTGCAAATATAGGGGACTGTGTAATTTTATGTGCATTTATTATTAACAATTTAAAATGGCAACATGGCTGGGTTATTCTAAACCACATGACAATGGTTGTCACACTGTGAAATACTCAAATGGTGATCAAATATGATAGCATTTTTCTCAAAAAGCATTTCCTTGTGAATATGTTGCGTCATATCATGTGACTTGCAGCAGTGGGTTTGAAGAATAAAATGTAACATATTCAAACAGCTGTGCAGTGTAGAGTTTTAATACACAGGATATGTTTAGCTTAACTTCCAGATGAGTGTTGTCGTGGAAACCTAGCCTGACTGTCAGTGTAACACTGGACACATAGCTTAAGGCTAACAGTCAGCTGGAACATCCACATAGAGCTGGAATGGAATTTAATGTGACAACATTGAGTTGTTAATGGATAAATACAATCTTGGACCGGCCTGGAGGCTGGGTGCCTGCTTTCAGTTTGTTCTTTTTTTAGCTGATAGGAGTGTGTGGTCATCTGCCACAATAGCCCATATCTGAGAAGGTCTTCTTCGTTGTGCTATCAAACTAGACATTCTGCACACTGTTGTTACTGTGCCATTTATTGCCAGTTTGTGGCCCTGTTATTAGCTTGCCTGGTTCTTGACGTTTTCCTTAAAACTCTATTCGTGGAGCTGTTTGTGCCCTCCAGACTGCCCTGTCTACCTGCTATATATAGCAATAGGATGAGTACCTATAATCTCCTTACTTAACGTGTGTACAATAAAAACATATTTTTTTCCTGCGCTAAATTGGACAATACAGTGATAAACATGTTTTGTTAGTGGGCTTCTCTCTCTCCTTTGTAACTGTATGTTTGTCTCGTTCACTGTTGTGGGGAGATTTCTACTTGAACTACCAATTGCATCATCTCAGAGAGATTTGGAAATAAGAAAAGCTAAGATTTTTCCACTGAATATTACATTGGGTTCTCTGATACCATGGCGTACTTTAAAAATTCTAATAGAAAGAGAATCACATAGAGACTATTTAGGAGCCTCCAGTCGCTTCCTATAAATTAGCTATTTTGTAGGAAGGCCTATCCTGTTCTTGCATGTCTATGTTGTCATAAAAGGCTGCCTTGTTGAGACAATCAAACTCTCTGCTCCCTGTGAGAGGATAAGTGAACTCACTGTGCTTAGCCAACTTTCCTTGCATGGAGAAGTATCTGCCTTGAAAAGAACTTCAAGAAGCAACAGAAGTAAGCAGAACTGGTAGACAGTCCACCACCCTCTCTAACCTGTCTGACATCATGGGTATACTTAAAAGGCCATTGGGAAATATGTTGCTGTTTTAGAGTTGTATCACGCTAACGTTAATGCCATCTTGTGGCTGACTGTTTTGGCTTCAGTGTATGCATTTCCTGATCTTCACCTTTGCTGCAATGAAAACAGGCAAATTGGATACCACAGAATTGAAAGAAAAATCTGATTAAACATTTATTTCCAAAAAACAAAAGTATATAGCTTGAAAGAATGAGACAACCAAAAGCCCTAAATGGAGACAGGCTTCTAAAAATACAGCTAAAGGATACTTTTAATATTCTCAAACAGTTCTTGCCTTATTCTATAATACACTTTATGTCTGGACACTGTCCTTTCCAACAAGAACATCACATTTTACAACTGTAAGCATTGTTCCAGATGGACTAAACTTTTTGTGCCCTGAAAGCACTAGAGATGTGCATAGCAACTAGTCACTATTATCTAAGGGCATTACTTATTTATTACAAAGAACTTACTTTTTTAAGCTCATGTTTCAACATAATGTATAGAAGTACCTGTCTAAGCAAAATTATGTAAAAAAAACCTTTTAGTTAATTTAAGTCAGTAATGCTCTACCAACAACAGATGCACTAAAACTTAAAAAACAAAATTGGTCATTTGTGTCTGAGACTTGTAAAAGTGTGCTTTATAAAATGTGCAAGCAAATAAATGTATAAACAAATTCATTCTAAACAGGTTTTAGTTGCAGCCACAACCAGGCTAAATTGTGAACGGTTCTTGGCGGAATGCCTCAAGGCTGGACTGCTGTGAGGGTGATAAGCATTATATTGTTTGCTAACTAAAGCCGCCCTGCAAACAAATTATTCTTGAGTTTGAGTTTGTTGAGCAGTTCAAAACTCCATGATCTGCTCCTATATTTTGTACATTTTGGTTCTATAAAGATGAAATAACATTCAATTATCAATTAAAATACCTATTTGCTTTTATTTTTACACAAATTACACAATAAGTTAAGATGTATTTGCATTCTATAATACTGCCTTCGGAATTATATATTTTTCCTCTGTGTTCTTGGGCGGGGCATGTTTTTAGACTTCTTGCTTAGCCATTAATCCTGCTTTCTAACTCATTGCAGTCAGCTAGGCAAAACAAATTCTAAAATAGTTTTACAAAATGTATATGTAAATCATAAATCAGCAACAACAACTAAACTAAATATTACCAAACTTAGTGTAGTAACCTATTGTCGGTGGAGAATGAGAGAGAGAATGTATAGTGACACGCAGGGGAATTGATCCAGTCATTTTAGACAGCAACAGGCCGGACTAGCTGGTGATGTAATTTTGGTCACAGTACTTTACCACAACTTAAGACAGACTATTTATTGCAATATGTGTTCTTGTACAGTGAGGACCTGGGTGAAAGTTGGAGTGGAGAGAAGAAGAATGTAAAATTATTTTAAGTAGCTTTCACGTTAGAAAATGTCACAGACTCTTGCTTTAGAAAAGGGTGCAATTACTAAATGTACGAAATATATTAATCTTTTTCTTTCACCCAGATTTTAGCAGCAATACAGAGAAGTATTTGTTTTTTTATTGTTTAAAACTGAACCCCCGATCAAAAGGATACAGTCAGCTCAAGAGATATGCACAACACTCCTGTGTGCTAATGCATAAAGTGCAGACTTTTTTGTTTGATAAGACAATAGAAAGGTTTTAAGTGAGAGCGCGAATGGAGTGGGTCCATTGTTAGTATGTAGCCCCGGGATTGTTTATATGTAGAGACCAGCTGGGAGCTCTTAAATCCTCTGGGTTACTCCTCTCTCATGTGAATGCGGAATGCTATGGAAGTTTGAGCAACGGGCCCCCCAAACCAGGTAATCCGTAGGTGTGGACCAGGACCTCATCTCCTCCTAAAATTTAAAACTGGAGGAGACTGAGGAAAGTTAGTAGTACATCCCTCATATCCCCCAGCACAATAATATAGCAGCGTAACACTTTGGAACTGAGATGGGGGGGTCCGGTGACACTGTGACCCTACCCCTACCTATGACACATCTTTCATAACACCACTAGTCTTAATGCTAAGGACATTGGTTTAAACCTGGAAAGCATTCATGCAGCGCATTGTAGATCTTCACTTTCGTTGTCCTCAGTAGCAACATCTGATTGAATCCTACAGCGTAAACATGAGCATCTGGAAAGTTTGTCTGTGCTGTAGAAGCCCACACAGTGTCCTTGGACTGCAGAGTAATTAATGTCTGCTTATTGTCTGACCCATTAAACCAACGTGTTTCGGAAAAAGTGCGCAATTCATTTCACACAAGCAAAAACTATCTTTTTGTAACATGAAGGTTGTAGTATAATTGAAAGGTGCCCCCCCCATAAATAGAACATGAAAAGCAACAGGAATGTCACACTAGAATAATGATGCATACATACTGAGTTCAATGTCTCCCTGTTGAAAGAAAGCAGCGAGATACTGTTGGTGGGCTGCCAAAATGTGGGCGTGTTACTTTCTACTCTGTTATTTTGATGTAAACAAATGTCTGATACCATCCGTACGATGCATCATGGTGATGGGAGCATCATGCTGTGGGGATGCTTCTCAAAGTCAGCACACAGGAACTTATACTGTGGCAAAGATTCATTTTTCAGCACGGCAACGACCTGAAGCCCACAGCAAAGACAACACAGTCTGTAAATGTCCTTGGCGTAGAACCCCAGTTTGAGAGGATATGCAAGGAAGAATGAGAGAAACTGCTCAAATCCAGGTATGAATACTTTCTGATGGCACTGTATTAAAAGCATTATAGAAGGTAGATAGAACCAGAAGGTTTGGAACTGTGATTTAACTGATGTTGTTTTTAGTGGAGTACAGACGCCCAAAGGGCAGACCAATCTCATCAATCACCCACATTTTGCCAAATATCTTCAATTTGACGCAACTGTTTACCTTTGGCTTTATTTGTTGAAATATAGGAATTATGGAAATGTCCTTATTGTAAGGCCAAGCAAGTTGATTCATATGTACAAATCGTCAGAGTGTAAATACACAGATGCTCAACATTAGCCTCACCACTTGTTCAGCCATCTGGCTCTGTGTTTGTGGTGAAAAGGAAACTGTTAAAAAGCACAAAAAAACATTAGCATATGTTTCATGAATGCTGCTTTGTTCCTGTAGCTAATTGCACTTCTGGAAGCCATTTTATCCAATTTTCACTGTAACTGGTTGAACAAAAAATAGCAAAACAATACAACACTTCAACTCTGTTGCATGTTGTTTAGTACTGGCATGCATTCTTTCTATAGAATTTCCAACGTCAGAGATCCTTATGCACCGATATACAGAAGATTACTGTACATACATCTATGATGTTATTGGTACAATCAGAAAATGTATCTAATTTGAATGAATCCACAGTTAGAGAAGAATCAGATGCAACACTCTAAATGAGAGACTTTTAAAAGAGTACCATTTGCACAGTATGTATGAATTGCCACGGGAAATGCACTATGTAAATTATTAATGCTCTAAGAACACTTGACTTTCTCCTTGATAATATTGCTTTCAAAAAAGGCAAAAAAAGAAGATATTTTGAAAGCACTTCCTGCTTTGTATCTGCCCCGTTGCACATTTTGTGACAGCACACTGATGGCAGTGCTGTGCATTCAGAAATACTCTGTGAGGAGGCAATGTAATTTCAAGACGGAATTATGATTGACAGGCAGAAATAAGAGGCATGTCTTATCTTCATTTGGAGGCGAGGCAGGGGGAAGGGTGTCGACTTACTGAAATGTACAAATGAGGCACTGAAACATTCACTATCATTTTTACTTAATTCAAACAGCGCTTAAACATTCAGAGCACAGGAGATAATGCAGAACTGCATACATTTTTAATGGACTGACAGCATTTGGATCAGAGGGAATTAATCCATCGCTTTGTCGCGGGCCTAATATGGCCTGTTACCCAGCCATTATAAGTGGAGTGACTTTGACGAATGGGGAATGAGAAGGGAGATAGTGTACACAGTCACCAGGAAGCAGACTGGGAGAAACAAGCTGGTGATGACCCAGACGGCCTGTCAATGTTGTGGGGAAAGAGCATGGACATGGACCCACATGCTAGAATGGAGGCATGGAAGTATTTCTCCAGTATTTATTTCTAGGCAGTACAGGTGTGTCAACAAACAGATGTTTTTACAATATCCGATTTAAGCTGGGAAAACTAAGAGTCAATCATTTTCTTTGAATGCCATTACAGTTTCAGTGGAGGGGTTATTAACATTTATATTGAAAGATGAAACCTATTACCAAGCAGATGGCAAAATACATTTGGTTAGGACGGTCTGCAAAACCCTAGATTATTAGAACGTCATGGAACTCATTTTCAGAAAGTCAATATACATGCCCTGGTGGTAATTTACATGTGACTTTTAACACATTTTAGGATCCTCTAAGCAGTTGTAACCCCACTGAGAAAGCTGTTACACTCCAACAGAACAAGCAGATGATCCTGGTAAGATACTATCTATATGTGTCATAAATGACTCATTAAAAACAGAACTTCTTCTGTGTCCATTGGGATGGAGGGTTAGTTGTTTTTCTTCTTGAGGGAACAAAAGGAGTTAGATCCAATAAACAAGTCACAGACTGAATGCCTGACTGCTTAGAATGGATTGACACCCCAGTGTTGGTGGCCACTGCAACTTCGACCTGTTAGGAAACAGAAGGGGACTCTGGTACGCTGTCAGGTCCTGGCTGGGGTGCCTCAGGGCCCCTCGATGTGCCTGGAGGCCAGTCAGGGCCTGACCGAAGATGTGCCTCTTGGCATCTCTGCACTCCACATTTGATTGTCCCCAATTAGAGGCAGCTGCCCTGAGTTGCCTCCAATTGGGGACCCTATTTAAGTTGCCCTTTTTGGCTTTTGGGTGTGGATCATTGTTTGTGTTATGTGCCTCGGTTCATGGCGTACCACGACTTTTGTGGTTTTTCTTCCTATTCAGGTAATAATAAAAGGATGTTACCCTTCTACTGCTCTGTGCCGTCTGTCCTTCCCCCCTTCAGTGTGACACACGAAAAGCTCCCCAGACTATGATAATCATAGCCTGTCCTGCTATCCTCTGTTGAACCAAAGCACTTTAGGTGAACCTCATAATTGTAATCTGTTTAATCTTCTTTCCTGTTTGATGCCAGTATTGTGTTGAGAGTAAGCAATTTCTAAATGTTTCTGCTTAAATGAGCTTAGTGTTAGCAGATGAGAATTTATGTTTACTGAAATGATGTCTTCACATTGTCAATGATGCATGTGTTTCCTGACATCAGTGCTTTTTGATTCGTTTTCATTAATAAGCCTCAAATAAATCAGTACTCATTATTAAAAGTGAAGCTTTTTACCTGGATCATTCCTTCCTTTCATTTACATTATGCAGATCTATAATTTCTCAGACTCACCAGGTCATGCCATGCTTTCCTAGACAACTACTGTACAGCAGCAAGAATGTGATTATGAAAAAACTAATTAATTCTCTCAAAAACACATTCACTTCACTGGTTATATTAGATAATGTGCTGTTGGTTGATGGGGCAAACTCTTATAGAAATATCTGTATGCTTCACCTCATTAGCCCCGACAGACATTATCCTGTCAATATTCCTTGAGGTTGGTGACATAGATTTAAGCCAGCAGGAAATCTAGCATACAGTGGTGTTTGCTATGAAGTGATTAAATCACACATGAAATTAAATATAATGAATATATCCTTACTACTACTAATAAAAAACAACTTAAAAATCCTCTCGTCAAGGACCCTAGCTTTAAAATCCTCTAGTCTTATCTTAAAATCTTCTATTCAAGTACCGTTATCTTCAAAACAATCTCTAGTCTAATCCTAAAAGATCCTCTATTCAAGAACCCAAAAGCTTCACCTTCCCTAACACTAGACCACAGGTGTCAAACCGGTTCCACGGAGGGCCGAGTGTCTGCAGGTTTTCGCTCTCACCTTGTACCTGATTGATTAATTAGTTCACTAATTGGTTAATTTCTACCCCCACCTGGTTGTTCAGGTCTGACCTGGGAACCAATTTAAAGGAAAACCCAAAGACCTGCAGACACTCGGCCCTCCGTGGAACCGGTTTGACACCCCTGCACTAGACCCTCTACAACTGAATGCTGCCTAAACACATGTATTGTATGATACATCTCCATTAAACAACACAGAGCCCTGTCCCATCGGCATGAGAGTAATAGCAATGAGCTATACTCATTGAATACAGCTCAGCTTTTAATATAATTTTGTGTATATTTTGTGTATATCAATTTTACTGTATATACACAGATTGTAATTTCTGTGTATATAAAGTATAGATCTTAATATTTCATTTTTTAAATTCTACTGCACTGTTGAGTAGCTGCCAACATAAGCATTTTTTTTTACAATGAATTTAACATCTGTTAAAACTGTGAATGTGACCAATCAAGTTAATTTTATTTAAATAACATAAATGCCCACTGCCTACCAGGGCTGTATTAATGTTATGACTAAGAAAATAAGTGACAGTAGAAAGAGTGCATATTACACAATGACTAAAATTCATTCAAAAGTCTAAAATACTATCCACGTACATGAGCCAGATGATAAAACTCCCCTACATTCATCATTCCAATTCCAACTGAACCAACCAAGACAGGTGATCACAATAATATCACCAATATCATCAAATTAACTAAATACAAACAACTGTAAAACATATACTTTGATGACGAATGCATCAACACAATATTAGGAGCAAACAAGTCTCAAGTCAGTATTTAATTGCCCTCACCATCTCTTGCTGACATTTCTACACAACATCCCTTTAAAGATGACACGTAACCTATACACAACTAAAGTTGATTGGAATAATCAGCACATCCCTGAGAATGGGAGAAATCCAAACTCAGGCCAAATCCAGAAAATAACATTTAATGAAGGTTTAAGTGGACTTCACGCTATACCTTCAAGCCATTATAGTAGTGTTTCTCAACCCTGCTCCTGATCAAATGATCAGCTCATTATCAAGTGCTTAATGAGCTAGATCAGGTATGTTAGGGCGGGCAAGATCTAAAACATGCAGGGAGGGGGGGGGGGCGGTGTCCAGGAGCAGGGTTGGGAAACATTGGGCTCCAGCATGAGCTGAGGTGGGGGTTTCGTATCTATAGCGTGTCCAGATCTTAGAGAGATGCGAATGCCCTGAATAAGGATTATCATCACAGTTGACCTGATGGGCTGTGGCTATTGTCCCATGCATCTCCATTTTCTGGTCCTTTCACAGCTCCACCTCTTTAATCACACCACACTTTACCCCAGGAAAAGGCCAGGAGCTACTGACTTCCGGGTTATTGTTGCAATGGCGTTCCATGGATATAATTCTGCTGAGGAGGATTTCTGGAAGGGAGCACTGATGATAGTTGTGTCAGAGGGCCTGATATTAGCCGTTTCAGAACCATTAATGCTTTTAACAGATTTTTATAATTGTCAAACTACAGCCTAAAATCCTTTAATTGCTCATGCCTTTGAATGATTACAGCTGTCCTGGCCACACACAGGGTCGCTTATGAGCTCATGAGGGGAGAAAGGTTTTGGTGGGCGTTACTCATTCTGTTGTTAAATTCTATTTATTTCTATGTGGCTTCTCGGTGAGAGGCTAACAGGAATCCATTGATTCCATTGTAGAAATGTACTGCTGTCTAGACATTGCAAACCATATGTTGGATTAAGCCTTTTATATTATTATATATTTTTTGTAAACGTTGATGTATATAAGAAAGAAGGGCTGTGGCCCTGCCTTGTCTGTGTATCTGAATTCAATAGAGAGGCTGAAGCTAATTTCCCTCTGGAAATAAACACTGTTCAAATGCAAGAAAATCAAACAACTCTTTCCCATTGTCATTTGTAATTGAAAACCACCAAATTTGGGCGTAGTCTTATTTTAAGACCAATTTAGTTTTCTTTCTCCCTTTGTCTCTCTGTCTTTCCCTCTCAAGCACACAAATACACACACACTCACACACACACACAATAAAATTGTTTTACAAGTGTGTAATTCAACATACAATTCTAAGCTAACTAGCAGGAGTAGGATTCTCCTGCTAGTTAACATTCTTGCGTGAACATTCTTGCTCTACAGAATGTTCACACACAAACCTTTTATTGTGCGTTTGCTCGACACAAATGTTACTGATCAGGCGTTGTCTGTTCTGCCGCCGGCATATCTCCGGGGAGCCCTTTCTTTCCATTTCCGCCCATGAACCACGAAAGATCTGTGCATGGCCCTGGTTGGTTTGACTATCAAATCCATGCTGTTGTCCCCCCCCCCCGTTTAGGCAGGCTCATCTATGAAAGGTGTGGCTTCATTTGTTGATTAAAAAAATTAATTAATGGGCGCCATTGCCCTCTGTATTACTATTAAGCATTTAACAGACACCCAATGGATACACAAGCACATGAATCAATCTTCCACCAGCCATATATGTTTGGCTGGGAGGTGTCAGTCAAACAATGGGCAGAAACCTATGCATTGCAGCAAGGCTGTAAATGAGCATGCAAGAGCTGGGAAGTAAATCTCAGTGACAAGCATATCATATCCAAAGTGTGTACAAGGTCAGCCTGACAGCTAGCGTAGATAGGGGAAGTGCTCTGCTTCCAATCTCCACCTCTGATTTAGATCTGAAGATAGGAACGCGTCTACATTTTAAATTGCATTTCTGCCTGCGTCTCCTGTTCCTGCCTCAATCACCACCACTGTAATTCATACGCTGATGGCTTCGGGGAGGACATAGAGGGCCGTGGATTGGCAGTGCACTATTGCTGTCTGCCGAGAGGGACAGTGTCTGGTAAACCAACCACTGCATATTTTATCTATACCCTTAATATTGTCTGTTGTATGTGGTTATTGTCACCCGTGAACATGTCTGTTACTGCTAGTCCCGTTATTAGCCTTGACTTTTATTATTTTAAGGATGGTTTTATTATTATTTTAAGGATGGTTTTATTGTAAATGAAGCAATTATTTTCCTGTGTACAATCTTTCATTATGTACATTATATGTCATGTCATGCCAATAAAGCAATTTCATTGCAAGTTACCCCAGAAAGGGGATATCAAATGCAAAATTGCTACCATTCACTTATAGTATAGTTACTTTCTAATCAAGATGAGATGAGTTCCTGGAGTATTTTCTTCCCAGTTAAATAATCTCATTGTTCTTTATGAAACAAGAAATCTGAACCAGGTAAGGTAACCAGATGTCATGACATACTTCCATCTAGCTGACAAATTTCGTCCACTGGGGAGACGGGATATCTGATGTGAGCAGCACTGTAGTCTAACTTTTAGGATAAGGGCTGGGACTTTAATGGTGTCCTTAAAATTTTATAATATTGAACCAGGTAATATAGTTTCTTGGCAATGACACAAGTATAATGTTAAGCACCACATTTATACAAGCCTTAAAACCTTATTATATTTCAAAACTTGGCGTAAAATCTGTTAAAAAAAAATACTTTAGTGTTGCCGCTCTCAGAGAACTTGGTGTTCTGCCACCAACATGGTGGGCATTGCCCTTTTGTGGCATCTTTTGCAGAAACAGCAAGTGGTCTTTACTGTAGAAGATTAAACACTGTATTGATGTTCTAATATTTAATCTGTATACATTCCACTCTGTGTTTGTTCAGTAGGTTTCCCCCAGAGATGCATCCCTCACTCTGCCAGTGTACCAAAGATTATAAATCAGGAACACTATAGTAAATACCACAATAATCTGCAGTAAATATGGCAGTAAATCAAAGTAAAATAGGCAGTTCTTCCCCATGTGTCTTGCTCCCCACACACATGTACAAGTGTGCTGGTATGAAGAAATGTCTTGTTTGCATATCCTACTCTCCCTGAAACTCCCTGTGAGAGTGGAATCACAGTACAGGATAAAAGCCATCATTGACTGTGAACCTCAAGCAGTTAGGGGTTAAGTGCTTTGCTTAATATAGTAATACTGTGGTATTTAGAGTAGAGTATACCATATTGTTTTTTATTTGGGTAAACTATGTACTTACTTGTAATGCCAAATGTTTCTAATTTTGATTAATTTGTCCATTAGTTGGACTGAAAAGTAAAATCTGTCTTTCTTCTGTTTCTTCAACAGTGGGGTCTTTAATTAACCACTGAATGAGGAGAACAGTTTCTGTACACCAAATACACAAAATGAGAGCTACACTGAGGATTCTGAGATACATCAACCCAAACACAGTACATGTTTGACTAACAATGCGTATGTGTGCTCCCAAAGACCTGAGAAATGCGTTTTGCTTATACCTCCACGCATATTATATCATAACTGTATGTGAGACAGTGGGCAGAGGGAGTCTTGTGGCCAATTTGGAGCACCTTAAGCAGCTTCTTTGAAATGCATGGTTCTCTTATAAAGGGCTTCACTGCTGGAGCCAGTTAAGTGTGACTGGATTTAAGCAGAGCTTGTGGCTCTATCACAGAGCAACCCAAGTTCCATTAAGACTCTTTTAGATACCAAATAGGGTCTAAACGTTTTTCAGCTTTTGCTCCCTTCTACAACCTAATCTGAGACTTTAATTAAAAGCAGAGAGTGTGCATCAACAAACACATTCTGCTGCTGAAAAGCGATTTATAAAATCCTAATGGAATTCATTATTTACTTAATTTGCAAAGTCCTTGCACTGAACAACTAAGCGTGAACAGTTCACTTTCTGGACCAGTCTGACATATGGCTTCGGGCTTCTGTGAGCCGATGCACAAACAATGTGCATTAAATATGCAGGATCAATAATGCAGAAAGCCTAGACCACTTTTCAAAAACGTATGTCTTAGAAAAAACAATACAGTGGCTACTGTATTTCTGGGGAATTTTTGGAGAATTTCAGGGGACTGAAAGAGTTTGTTGCATATTTGGGATTATATCCTGCATACTGGGTAACAAAGCAACCTCAATGTCAGGGGGTTAAAGAAAATGATGGTTTATGCTGCTTCCTGGCTTCACTCTAAAACATGCCTTGACATGGCGCTCTCTCTCTCTCCACTGGCACAGTACGGGAGTAGGTGTGCTTTACATGCTAATGCAGACACATTTGAAAGCGCCTGTATTTTTGAGAGGCGAGGGAAAGTGCACAGGAAATTGTACTTGACATCAAGGCAAACCTTGCCAATTAGGACATGGCTTTCAAAAAGGAAAGTGCACTGGAGAACACAGACAAGAGCATCTCAGATCTCTGCATTAAAGTAATGAACACCAAAACATTGTGATTGGCTTACCGATGGGCTTTACATAACGTCTCATTTGGGCCTGTCTAGATTCTGAATACCTTCCTTCTTAGCACACGGACTTCTCTAGTTACGCTGACGTGTCTCTCCGGCAACGAGAAAGAAAGCTGAGAGGTGGGAGAAAAAAAACGTTCAGACACTCCAGCATTCTGATAATGCACTCGTGGATGTTGGCAACTTTCTACGAAATAGCACACCGATCACCAAAACCCCTTTTAGGTAGTTCAGCGTTCAGAGGTTACGGGTGCAAATGGGACAATTGAGGCTGCGTGGATCACACTGATCTCCTTGCTTCGCTCCATTAACACAGACTGTGATTGAAACCCTAGCATGATGAATCCAGATGAATTACTGTGATTAGTCTCAACGGACAGATTGGGGTTCGCTGTCATCTGCTCCCACTGCTAAATATTGACTCCCTCCTTCTCAGTTCACCAAGTCAATGGCACCCAGAGGTCATCATACAATATTTACTGTGAAACTACACTGAACTAAATTATAAAAGCAAAAATTATGTTTTTGCCCCCATTAATCATGAGCTGAACTCAAAGATCTAAGACTTTCTCTATGTACACAAAAGGCCCATTTCTCTCAAATATTGTTCACAAATCTGTCAAAATCTGTGTTAGTGAGCACTTCTTTGCCGAAATAATCCATCCACCTCACAGGTGTGGCATATCAAGAAGCTGATTAGACAGCATGATTATTGCACAGGTGTGCCCGGCATGTGGGTATGTCTCTTTCATTAGCGTCTGTACCCCTCGGACGTTTCCACTCATTACAGCCGCATCATCATCATCATCACCAAGTCTGAGCGATCAGCTTTTATCCCAGCTTCAGTGGTTCTAGCACACCCTTGATGCTGTTAGAGAGGCCGAGTCCAGTTTAATCTTTGACTTCCACAAACTCCAAAAACCTCTCTGTCACTGTATTGTCAGGCAACATGTATCACAATACAACCACCATTTGTGATTTACAGGAGACATCAGTTGTCTTATCTGCCTGTATGGCAACAAATGATGTCTCATCCACTTTCTTCAGTTTCTCCTCCCTGTACACTTCATACATACAGTCTAGCAGTTCATTTTGTACAGTACTAGATGTCCCTTTGAAGATGGGCTGAGCGTCATAGTGACTCTGAAGTCTCGAATCGGCCTCACACATAGTCTTGAAAATGGATCTGAATATTCCAGGATTCAGGGAGTCCACCGACTTGTCGTGCCCCTGCAATGCGGTTTCACATTTTCCACACAGTTTAATGCATGTTATGATCCAACTGAGAATGTACCTGTTTTCCTCCACCTGTTTGTGATGCTGCTCAATGGAGCGCCTGTACGCACTGTCAACTTGGGCTGCAACATTTACCTTTCCAAGTAAGCCCAATTTCACAGCATTGTCCAGATGACTCCCGCTGCTCTCATGTTTTGCAATCCTCTCAGAAAGATATTTCAAATCTTTGTAACCCATCCTCGACCAAGTACCATCTCCACCAAATAGCAGACATGGAAAACAAAAGAGTGCCTTCTTTTGTATGCTAAGCCACTTTTTCTTCAAAAACCACTCCACGTTAAACCTGCGGTTACTTTTACTAGCTGTTTGAGTGATGACAATATCCCGTGGCTGATGGGCACCAAGTCGCTTTACTTCATGTTTCTCCTCCAAATTAAGGGTTTCAAACCAGTGCTCGAGTATGAAATCCACTATTCATTTTCTCAAGTTATCTGGCGTTTGTGAAGCTAACAAGCTAGCTAAGACAATCTACACCTCCTCGCTCTTCTTGACGACTAATGTTGGTGCCAGACAGACAGACACCCAATCAGGTCTGAAATACGAAATGACGCCATAGTGGGGCTACCAGCTGTCAGCCCCACTTGGCATCAAATTTGTGTGATCTACATTGATCACACTAACATTCTGAGCATGCTTATTAATATTTTCACACATACAATGTACATTGCATTGTGAGAGAGGGGCTAGCCCCACATTCACACTTAGCCTATGTTCACTGTAAAATAATATTCTCAATAATTACTGCATGTCTTTCTCTGTACCTTTTCTCCAGTCATCTTTCATGTAGCCTAAGATGACAGATTAATTTGTTTGCATGGAACCCCAGGGGCAGAATGGCTCCTCTCTTTGTCTCTCCTTTTGAATGTTACACAAGATCCTACAGTATGCTTTAATATCCTCCTCTGTGCCTCTATTTTCATTCATTTTTATTGATGAGATAAACAGAAGAGGAATAGATAAAAAGGTGTGACAGCTCCACACTGAAAAACATGCTGCATAAAGCTTTTTCTTTTTTTCTGCGTCAGGACAGCGTACAGAGAAGTGTCATCTTAACAGTTCAGCTTTTCAGAAACAGTGTTCATGAGGGGACAGGTGTGCACCCAGTGAGCAGTATGTGCTACTAATCCGAGTTGCCAGTCATCTGCAAATCAGACCTGTGTTCCAACCAAAACAAATACACAATTGACGGTTATGGCTGGGAGAACAGATGGAGAGACAGAGAGAGAAAGAAGAAATAGTCATCTTCCTCCACCAAATGTCAGCAAATGTATTGTAAACACTACCACTGAATGGAAAGCATAGTGAGAATATTCTGTTTATTTTGTCCCCATCTTTCAGAGCTCAGTGACTAATTTACCTACTATCCAGTCCTACTCTCTCACTTTGACGTAATAAGTCTTTTGACCATTTTCTGCTGAGTGCCGCAAAAGCTTTGTCTGTGTTTCTTGGCCAAGGCTGGATAACACTTACCAGGAATTCTTTATCTTCTGTTGTAATTATAGAACAATGGAGCTTTTGTCTAGCATTTGTACTAGCAGCGTTTTCCAAGAAAGTTGTTGAAACAAAATAATTTTTTTTAAATGCCTTGTTCAGAGAAGCTCGTGAGGCTTGCAGGCAGTCAGACAGACACAAACGGTTTAATGTTATTACGCTGTGGGCTCAGAAGGAGGAATAGGAAATATTGTCAGGCATAAACAATAATCTGTCTGCTTAGCGGACCCTCTGGCTCCGTGCAAACTTCAGAAAAATCAATACAGCTGACCACAGATACACCCTTCTGGAACTCCAAAACATCCGGAAGCTACTAGCAAATCATTCAAAGCATCACAAAACTCACCAGTTGAAAATGCTTCAGATGAATCCTTGCTCACATTCAGTTGAAAACTGAAGATAGTGAGCTTCTTACACCAAAACCACAAACATTCTCATATTTCAGACTGTGCTTAACAAATCATTTATTAGTTTGTATTTATAACCATTAGGTCTGAACATTGAAAAAGCACAGGATGGTATTTCCTAGACTTGTTCTTTCAGAATATAATTATTTGATGAAACACGGCCTTCCCCATGCAATTAAATACAAGAATAGCATAAAGGTGTGGATTCTGGAGAGCCAAACACTGTAAAAGAAACATAGACTCTACCACAAACAGAGCTATTTACTTTAATGGATTGTGATGGCGGCGCACTCTATTGCTGTCAGAACAATAGACTTAACCACTTAAGTCCAGTGCAGAGATCTTTATCTCAAAGTAAACATCTGGGTAAAAATGTACCGTTACCCAGTTACACACACTTTACCTCACTGTCCTTGTTTTCAGTTACAATGTTCAGAAGGAGCATTTTATTTTTTACATTTAACCTCCATTTTATAAATTTCACTTCTTAGCAAAGTGCATTTTCCAAGGAAAAAATATTGCTAGGACTCCCGGGGGGTGATCTAAGAGGGCAAGGGAACCTTAAAAGAAAGCTTTTTTCAAAACAGTTCAAAAATCATCATAGTTTTCCCAATTTCAGAGTGTTATTTCATAGTGTGGAAACACAACCAAGAAAAGAGGACTGTCATGTTTGGGTTGCCACAGGGCCTTGCAAGGGACAGAGACTTGAGGCTGAGGCTCCTGTTACTCGCCGGATATCTGTCAGCACCATGTCCCACCTCTAATAGTGCAACCTAGCGAGACATGGGGAGTCACACTGGGAGAAATGATGTAAGCCTGTCAGGGAGGTATACACTGTGTACCCAGCATCAGACCTGCTGAGGTTTGTCAGGCAGCGCAGCGTGTGTGTGTGTGTTTGTTTGTGTGTGTGCGTGTGTGTGTACGTGTGTGTGCGCGTGTATATATGTGCTGAAAAACCTATTGCTCTAAACTATGTACAGTATGTCATGTCTTTGCTGGTCTCTCAAAAAAAATACAAAATTCCTCCCAACAATTCTGTGGGGTCCAATTAATGATACCTGCCATGTCTCATTGCAACAACTTCCGGGCTCAGTGGAATGGAAGATCCGAAGCTTATCCCACCAACCCCTTCTGCTTCTTATCATACTACTAGCTCTACCAGGAAGTAGGCTGGGACCAACACACACACCACAACTGAGCTTGCAGGCCCCCGAACCAACCACAAGGTGCTGCTATTGTGCTCGGCGGCAAGTCAACCCTTTCCGACCATCCCTTCTACTGCCCTGGACGGAGCTGAGTCAATTTGCCCCACTGTTTGCGGGACTCCCGTGCATGGTCGATACATATAATAGTGGTCTGGATAACACCTTGGATTGGAATGACGCAGCTGCATTGAAGCCCTTCATCTAGAGCTCTTCATCAAGCATTCCTATCTAAATTATCTAAGTGTGACCATTAATGGCTGAATCAAAGATGGTTGGTATATTAAAAACTTCCCCCAGTAGGACATTTAGCTAGGTCATAATTTTCTATACATTATTTATGCCTTGGGTAGGCTTATGAATCCCTGGCATTTGATGTTTTCATCTCGAACGTGCCTGTATAGGAGCTTTAATAAGTAGCTTTATGAGGTCAGATCTTTGAGGTGCACTGCATGAAAGTATGGAATATTGTATGGTAGATCAATTTACTGCATGGTAAACCTCCTTCTGAACAAAGCCTCCTTCTGTTATACTTCATAGGAGATATAAGCCTGTCTTTTATACGGTCTACACCATGCTACAGTAGTCAGCCCTTAAGCATGGTCACATGTGAGATGCATGCTTTACTTAGATGATTTTTCAAAGGTGCCAATTAAGTCATCATTTAATCATCCTTTATTCATGCCTGAAGTGAGACCTTTTTACATCATCTGTCAAGCCACCTCAATTACTTATATGAGCACGCATTGGAAATAGATGGCTTATTATCTCTGGAGAAGTGACATGCCCAGGTGGCAGGAGATCAAGACCGGGGTGTTCTCATGCATATCATCAGCGCTGTATTGATCGAAGCATCGCTAAAGATTTGAGCAGATTGCATCCATCAAGACTTTTATTTCAAAGCTGAAACCATCTTATGGTGCTTATGACTTTGAGAAAATTACAGTGCTTCAATATTATATTATATAATTTTTCTAAAGAGGAATGCAGGAGAAAAGCTGTCAGCCAGTTTTCTTAATGTTGAAGTTTTTATTTTGGGTTAAAATTTTGGGTGAATATTTGCTCTATTAGTTCCTTTGTAGAAGACCAGAACAGATCAATAATTAAGTTCTAGGTTAATTTAGTTCTGGGTCCAATTCCAATATTATAAAGATACTAACACCAGTCGTGATTTGTCCTAAGTACGGGAAGATAATGAGTCTTTTCGGCAAGCTGGATCTTTTGGCTGAATTCACCTGAAAGAGCTGTAAATTTCTCCTATGTGGGTTTTTATTTAGCAATGCTGTAAAACACTGAAAATGTTTACATTCATAATGTAAAAGGTTGTCAAATTACAGTAGTAAAAGCACAATTTCTGTTGTATCTGATATACTATATAGCCTTTTTTAACCCAATGAAAATGTGATTGTGGAGCAGAAATAGGCAGAAATCTCCTAAATACCTATTGTTCCTCACCATCTCAGGTATATGTTTTATAACTAATCCATAGATTATCTAAAGCTCAAAAAGCTGCAGTATCGGTACACATATCAGGGAGACAGAAATGTCTCTGACCCTGACATTTTTTTTTGTTACTGTCCACCTCTACAACCATTGCACACCACTCTGTAGTACTATTTCCCTGTGGTCAGAAGCTTAATTATACATGGATTAATGGTCTGTGAAGTGTGTGCGCGCGGGTGTGTGTGGGGGGGTCTAGGATTGAATGGCACAGTTTGTGGCGTTATGTGAGTTTGTTTTAAGAGATGTGATACTAATGAGAAAGTGAGTGGGGTGTTGGGGATCTACTTACCCTGTGGCATTTCTCCTCAGCGCTGTGCCTGCCTGACTGACTTCCTGCCTGCCTGACTGCCTGCAGTGATATATTTTGACTGATCCACGTAGTGACTCCCATGGCAGCCCCCTAACCCAGTACTGAGCACATTCCGCTGACAATTATCTCACTGCTCTGAGCGCTGCCTGCCTCACGTCGTCAGCCGTGCTGAGGAAATGAAAACAAAAAGGCTGAATTCGGTACATTTTGGTTGTCCGAAAACTGAAAGAGTTAAATTGGTAAAACGTCCGGGTCTAGCTAGAGTGTTCGCCAAAGCACGTTTAGAGAATGAGCTACAGCAAAATGATTAAAATACAAAACAAAACATGTTCCGTAGCCTGTACTACCAGTAAACAATAGACGTAGCATTCTAATTTTGACGCTGTAGCACAGAATCACTCATAAATACCTCCAAAGAACCAAGCAAAATTCTATAAATCTGTCTCCTTGTTGGCCGGGAGGCTGTAAAGCAGGCAAGCAGGCACATACAGAATAGAATCACCGTCTGATTTAAGGCACACAATCAGGAGTCCTGAGGATAAATCACCAGAGGATGCAGCACTGTTGTGATAATTACAAGCATGCAAAACACTTTTCCGCCTCATTTTGCACAGGGGCACATTGGGATTTTGCATTAAGTATGTTCACTGAGTGATTTGCAGTAGGTTGACCTAAATTAATGAGGACTGTCTGTTGCTACATGGCTGGCTATACTGAAGTCTCCTCTTGTCCTTTACATTCTTCTCCTTGTCTTCTTTCAGTTACACTCATTGTCTTCTGCTCATTCTTTTCCTTATCCCTTTCATCTTTCAGGTGCTCTTTGTGTCTTTTTCTCCTTTCTATTCTTCTCCTTGTCTTTTTTCTTTCTTCTCCATTTCTTCTTCCTCTTCTTCAACTTTCTATTATTTTCTATTATAGGGCAGGGGTATTCAAATCTGGCCCTCAAAGCCAGTTCCACTTCATGTTTTTATTGACACCTCCTAATCAGGGACTTATTTAAACCTGGGACACCAGATAGGTACAATTAATGATGAGGGAGAACAGAAAAGCAGCAGGGTCCGGGCCTCCTAGGGTTAGATTTAAATACCCCTGGTATAGGGCTAATTAGGCCCTCCAGTGGCCCCTATGAGTGAATGTGCAAACATGCAGCCTCCTCTAGCAAAGTGAAATCCCATAAGTCATACCTTGCTATTTTTGCTTGTGCAATTTCACACAAAAGAATGGATAAGCATGCCTAAATATTTGACTTGTGCATTTGTTTTCAAAACTTGACACATGATAAAAATTAATATTCAATTGTTGATGATGTTGTTTTCTTGTTAAACGTTAGGGTTTTGTAAATTACAATTTATAAGCTTTTATTAGTTAAAGGTGGACCATGAAATCCATAATTCAAGTCACAAGTGTGTCCCAAAGTTGATGCATTTATTAAACCCCTAGCCACTGCGTTGAAGGCATCCTCAGAATCTTGTCAGTAACACTTGACCACGGAGGCCACTCCAAGCAAGAGCATATATTGGGGTCGATTTGAGATTGACGTTTGTTTTTCTCCTTCATCTCCTTTATATTCTTCTCCTTGTCTTCTTTCATATTTCCCTTCCTGCTTAGTGTCTTTTCCCAAGTGACTTCTGCGTTGGTACTGAGCTGAAGTCTGAGTTTCCCAAACTTTTTGAGCTTTTTGCTTTTTTTGTAGCTTCAAGCAAAACCAGTGTTTTAGAGATTAGTGGGCATACTAATGACTTGTGCATCAAACTGTTCCCAGTTTGGGTTTACTGCATAAAAAATTTGCTCCTCCATCCCATCTATAATTAATCACTTTATGCAAGCTGGTTGGCTAGCACCTCATACATACTATCAGATGCGTTAGGTCTTGCTAGGCATGTGTGACTATGGAGGCGCAGGGTTCTGAAGTTGTTGACGCTAGCTGCAGTGTTAAGTGAAGTTTGTTTTGAGGTGAATGAGAAATTATGTGTGTTACTATTATGGTTCATTATACAGTGATTATAAAAAGTCTACACACCCCTGTTAAAGTGCCAAGTTTATGTGATGTAAAAGAATGAGACAAAGATAAATCATGTCACAACTTTTTCCACTTTTAATGTGACCTATAATGTGAACAATTCAATTGAAAAACAAACTGAAATCTTTGAGGGGGAAAAATGAAAAATAAAAACCTTACAATAACCAGGTTGCATAAGTGTGCACAACCTCTTATAACTGGGGATGTGGCTGTGTTCAATTAACCAATCACATTCAAACATATCTTAAATAGAAGTCATTACACACCTGCCATCATTTAAAGTGACTCTGATTAATTACAAATAAATTAATTTTCATGACATTTTCTTAGTTGTATCTCAGAGCAAAATCCATGGTCCGCAGAGAGCTTCCAAAGCATCAGAAGGATCTCATTGTTGAAAGATATCAGTCAGGAGAAGGGTACACAATAATTTCCAAAGCATTAAACATACCATGGAATACTGTGAAGACAGTCATCATCAAGTGTAGAAAATATGGCACAACAGAGACATTACCAAGAACTGGACCTCCCTCCAAAATTGAAGAAAAGACAAGAAGAAAACTGGTCAGGGTGGCTTCCAAGAGGCCTACAGCAACATTAAAGGAACTGCAGGAATTTCTGGCAAGTACTGGCTGTGTGCTACATGTGACAACAATCTCCCGTATTCTTCATATGAATGCGCTATGGGGAGGGTGGCAAGACGGAAGCCTTTTCTTACAAAGAAAAACATCCAAGCCATCCAAGCCATAATTCCAAGTTTGGTGCAAAAACAACACTGCACATCACCCAAAGAACACCATACCCACAGTGAAGGCATGGTGGTGGCAGCATCATGCTTTGGGGCTGTTTTTATTCAGCTGGAACCGGGGCCTTAGTCAGGGAATTATGAAAAGTTCCAAATACCAGGCAATTTTGGCACAAAACCTTCAGGCGTCCGTTAGAAAGCTGAAGATGAAGTTCACCTTTCAGCACGACCCAAAGCACACATCCAAATCTACAAAAGGATGGCTTCACCAGAAGAAGATTAATGTTTTGGAATGGCCAGCCAGAGCCCAGACCTGAATCCAATTGAACATCTGTGGGGTGATCTGAAGAGGGCTGTGCACAGGAGATGTCCTCGCAATCTGACAGATTTGGAGCGCTTTTGCAAAGACGAGTGGGCAAACATTGCCATGTCAGGATGTGCCATGCTAATAGACTCCTACCCAAAAAGACTGAGTGCTGTAATAAAATCAAAAGGTGCTTCAACAAAGTATTAGTTCAAGGGTATGCAAGCTTATGCAACCAGGTTATTGTGAGTAATTTTTTTCCCCTTTAAAGATTTCAGTTTGTTTTTCAATTGAATTTTTCACGTTATAGGTCACATTAAAGGTGGAAAAAGTTATTTGTATAATTTTTTTAAATCACAAGAACCTGGCATTTTAACAGGGGTGTGTAGACTTTTTATATCCACGGTACTTATTATAGTTTACATCTATTATACTTCATCTACAGGTCAAAACATATGCAGTGACATTGGGATGAATTCAGTAACAAAGCGTTCCACAGAAAAATATTTATATCTTTTAATGACAGGCATGCCAATCATTCTCTCCTACATCAACTATATTGTCATCCAACATGTAATCACTTCTCCCAGGAGGTAGCTGATTGTTTTCTCTCATTTCCATTACCTCTCACTTCCTAATTAGCAACAAATATTTAAGACAAATCTGTGACTTCACCACGCAGAGCTGACACAAACAAACAAAAGAACAAACAAATAAACAAACAAGCACAATCAGCAGCAACTCTGCTACAGTTGTCTTAAAACTACAAATTAACATATATATATTCTTTACATATGTTTATGAAGAAATATGTATGAAGAATAATTTCTTGTAATACTGAATTCAAGGCATGATTACAACCTGTCAAATTTTTGTCTAAACTTAATTTATTTTTAAAAAACAATAGATCCCTGATATAAAGTGAACCTGTGTATACTCAAATGTTTCGCTAGAACTTATCATCATTGGTACAGTCATTCAATCTCCTCCCAACATTGGTGTGCATGTTATCTTAAATTAGGGGCTACATAGCCTCATCTAAGGGAGGCATGACCTCAAAGTGTTTTAGGATGTATGGCTATGCAAGACTATTGATTATGAAGGGCCGAGCAAGAAACACATCGTATTTGACAAAAACGCCTCTCTGCATCTCTTTCATTGAGGGTTACTGTAACTAATCCACCTCCCACAATTAGGATTTCACGCAGCAGCTTCATGCAAATTTGGAGTATTATCGGCAATAGGATTTTATGGGGATGCACATTTAGACTCCTCCTTGAGTTCTTCACACCTAATGAGAAATGAAAATGAAACGTGATGTAGTAGGAGGGGGTACACAGGCTTTGAATATAGATGCGTCAACACAATTAGTCCACTTCTTCCATCTAAAGAGCAGAATATGCTGTCCTCTAGGGCATTTTTAGAATACTTTACCAAATGCGCTTTCACCCAAACACCTATTTAAATTGGCCAAATATTTAGCATTATTTATTAATTTTGAAAACTAATTTAAATACACTCACCTAAAGGATTATTAGGAACACCATACTAATACTGTGTTTGACCCCCTTTCACCTTCAGAACTGCCTTAATTCTACGTGGCATTGATTCAACAAGGTGCTGAAAGCATTCTTTAGAAATGTTGGCCCATATTGATTGGATAGCATCTTGCAGTTGATGGAGATTTGTGGGATGCACATCCAGGGCACGAAGCTCCCGTTCCACCACATCCCAAAGATGCTCTATTGGGTTGAGATCTGGTGACTGTGGGGGCCATTTCAGTACAGTGAACTCAGTGCCACGCGCACTGATGGACACCCTTATACTTGAACATGGTGTTCGTTATGGAAGTCCAATAACTGAACACCGCTCAGGTTCAGATAAGGGGGGCCGTTCCTCCCAATCACGGCCCTCCAGGTGTCACTGTCGTTGCCCACGTGGGCGTTGAAGTCCCCCAGTAGAACGATGGAGTCCCCAGTCGGAGCACTTTCCAGCACCCCTCCCAGAGACTCCAAGAAGGTCGGGTACTCTGCACTGCCGTTCGGCCCGTAGGCACAAACAACAGTGAGAGACCTATCCCCGACCCGTAGGCGCAGGGAAATGACCCTCTCATTCACCGGGGTAAACTCCAACACATGGCGGCAGAGCTGGGGAGCTATGAGCAAACCCACACCAGCCCGCCGCCTCTCACCATGGGCAACTCCAGAGTGGTGAAGAGTCCATCCTCTCTCAAGGAGTGTGGTTTCAGAGCCCAAGCCGTGCGTAGAGGTGATCCCGACTATCTCTAGTCGGAACCTCTCAACTTCACGCACAATCTCAGGCTCCTTCCTCGCCAGCGAGGTGACTTTACACGTCCCTAGAGCTACTTTCCGTGTCCAGGGATCGGGTTGTCGAGGCCCCCGCCTTTGACTGCCGCCCGATCCTCTATGCACTGACCCCTTATGGTCCCTCCTGCAGGTGATGAGCCCACGGGAAGGCGGCCCCACGTTGCTCCATCGGGCTGAGCCCGACCGGACCCCGTGGCCCCAACCCCGGGCCTGGCTCCAGGGTGGGGCCCCGGCTGCGCCATACCGGGCGACGTCACAGCCCTCAAAATGTTTTTCATCATTAAAGGGTTTTGAACCGCTCTTAGTCTGACCCGTCGCCTAGGACCGGTTTGCCTTGGGAGACCCTACCAGGGGCACATAGCCCCAGACAACATAGCTCCTAGGGTCACTCGGGTACTCAAACCCCTCCACCACGTTAAGGTGGCAGTTCATGGAGGGGCTGTTTAATTGGACAGTCTATAATCATAAACGTCATACTGTAGGCCCTACAGTGGCCCCTTTGAGTGAATGTGCAACAACGCAGCCTCCTCTAGCAAAGTGAAATCTCATAAGGTATAAAGTAATTTTTTTGCTTGCACAGTTTCACCCAAAATAATGGATAAGCATGCCTAATTGTATGACTTCAGCGTTTGTTTATATCTGTTTTCAAGACTTGACACAGAAAATACGTCCTAAATTAAATGTTCAAATGTTGAGGATGTTTTCTTCTTAAACATTAGCGATTTGTAAATTATAATATATAAACTTTTATTAGTTAGTTAGTTATTAAACTCCTAGCCACTCTGTTGATGTCATCCTCAGAATTTTGTCAGTAACACGTGACCAGAGAGGATACTCCTTGAATGTGCATGTATTGGGGTCGGTTTGGGATTGATGTTTGTTCTTTTCCTTCTTCATCTTCTTTATATTCTTCTCATTGTCTTCTTCTTCCCTGTATTTCCCTTCTTGCTTAGTGCATTTTCCCAAGTGGGAAAATACATAATCATCATAGGTAAAAGGCATAGATGTTGCCATTTGTCTGAGACACTGTACCGCAGCAGCAAAGTGAGCACACCCTGTTTGAAATTCAGAGTGTGGCACATATAGCATACTAAACACAGCCCACATAACAGCATCCCCTCTGTGACCTGCAGAGGTGACAATATGGGTGTGTATTGTCAGAGCCAATGTTTATCCTGGTTAACTATGTGACCAGGGCAGAGATAGGCACACGGCTTCCACTTAAGTATCTCTTATGAGTCATGAACCTGAATTTATGCGCTCTCTTTTCCCCAAGAGAATGACAACGAGCCAGCCTACAATTCAGACACTATAACAGCCATGTTCTGATGAATAGCTTCATAATGGGAATGCCTATATCTGAAAGGGGCTTGCAAATGGAACTGTCGGATTGTGACTTTTCGGTCTCTGTGTATTCGTGGCGCCGAGAGGGATGCTGTAACCTGGGCCATCTTCTAACCACTGGAAGATGAGAGTCGTATAGATCTGGGGCTCTGATGCTTGCCTGCCACCTACTGATTCAAGACCTCCAAATGTCCTGATCATTGTATCTGTAAGGAGAATACCCAAACATTTTAATTTAACATCACTGTAACCACAGCATGGTTAACCTTACACCTCTACATCAGCACGGCTACACTGCTACCTCAGCATGCCTGACCTTACACCGCTATCTTAACATGGCTGACCTTACACCGCTACCTTAACATGGCTTACCTTACACCGCTACCTTAACATGGCTGACCTTACACCACTACCTTAACATGGCTGACCTTACACCACTACCTTAACATGGCTGACCTTACACCACTACCTTAACATGGCTGACCTTACACCGCTACCTTAACATGGCTGACCTTACACCACTACCTTAAAATGGCTGACCTTACACCGCTACCTTAACATGGTTAACCTTACACCTCTATTGTACATTAGCATGGCTACACCGCTACCTTAACATGGTTAACCTTACACAGCTACTGCAATATGGCTAACCTTACACCACTACTTTAGCATTCCTAACCTTACACCGCTACCTTAACATAGTTAACCTTACACCACTATTTTAACATGGCTAACCTTACACCACTACCTTAGCATGGCTAACCTTACACCACTATCGCAGAAAACAATTATGTTAACAATAAGACTTTACACCAGTTACCTTGTAGATTAGATTTCTTACAGTGGACATTCCCTCATTTACCAGCAGTAAAGGGATGCAAAACAGTAAAAGTCAACAATATTCTGTATGACTAACCAACAGCTTTCGGGCCTTTGGTCCTGTCAACCATGTTTGGGAACCCTATTAGACCCTGAATCCCTCACAAATCTACCTGTGGTCATGCTGCTTTGCTGAGCCTTTTCTAGTAATGCATCCTAGTGGGGAGTGAGATCTCAAATATGCCCATCCGAATGAGAGGCTGCTGGTATATGGCTAACGGCTTACATCCAGCTCAGAGGAAGCGTGAAGGATGCTCTAGGCTTACTAATAGAAAGCAGCAGACACCCCTGCACACAGAAACATGGAGTCCAAATAAAAACCATTCAATTATAAAATAAATTCTGATAACAGCACATCCCCAGTGCAAGGCTGATTATTGCAATGACTCCATCGGCGAGTTGAAATCATTGGTCTCCCGTATCCATCGGCTGAATTATTAACCAATGATATAATGAGGAAATGGAATTCATACTTCAACTCAAGGACTGAAAGTTTGTTTTCCCCCAAACCTTTTGGTAGAAACATTTATAAATAATGTTTCCAAATGACAGAATCAAAGATTTTGCACACAGATCACTGAAGATGCTTTTTGAATCCTGAAGGCTTTGGTCTACGTTAGATACCCACACGCAATACATTTTTTCATCATTCAGATACAGTGTGACACATTTAAAAAGGTAAGTGTAAACTTGTATCAATTACGGTGTTTTTCTTACCTTTTGTAGAAAAGTATACAATTCCTGAAGTAGAGTCTATCTGTAATGTTGCCTTTGAAATACAATTTGAGAATAGGCTTTAAAGTGATTACTGTGTGTATTGGTGTCTTTTCTTTGTACAGCACTGTGTGTTGATTAAAATGTACTTTAGTCAAGTAACATTCAACCAGTGCAATTCGGTTCTTTAATCATCAAAGCTCCCTTTATGTTTGAACATGGTGATTACTGTAACTCTCCCGGTGTGTGTGCTGATATTCTATTTTTCTGGACAGCATTAGGGAAATAGGTGTCACTCTAAAAACCCACTTCATTAATTTGGACCTCTCCCCCTGTGTGTGCCTGGGTTGAGGACCATGTTTACTTTAATTAATTAGTGATTGGGCATGCTGATCCAACACACAGGAAGTGGGTCTGAGATAAGTGGGAGCAGAGCTGGAGACTGGACTTGAATACCCAATGAGGAGGTGTAGTGAAAATGATGGACAGATGAAGAAGATTCGACTAGGGTGGACTAGGAATCTTAAATCCCATGGTTCTGGTTTCCTGACACCATTTGAAGTGTGAAGGCGGCAAGAAAATGTAGATAAAATAAAATAACACTGAGTCTTACTTGGACTTGTTAGAGAGAAGCATAAAGATATATGGGTTTATACTGTATATTATATATAAATACAGTATATTACACGCACACTGTATATATATATATGAGAACCTTAAACTATTGCACCACCTTGTAGGCCCATGGTTGCATTGTATATGAAATAGGTTTACATTCACAGGGATATGGAGAGATATTTTGTGTCCTGGCTGCTGGCCAGATAAATGGCAAAGCAAAGATGGATGCGCAGTGATTATTTAAATAGAGAGGAGTTGATACCATTTGGGTGATGTTTTTCACTGATGTTATTTTATATGGCTTGCAAAGGTCAAACTATTTCAAATTCATTTTGAAACAAATAATCTCATGTTGTAAACTCAATATACAATAGCTATATAGTATATTCCATGGAATATACATTCATTAACAATTGCATTTTCACACAGCATTCCTGTTTTCCATAATTAGCGTTACATTACATACACCTACAGTAATTCTACACTGGATTATCTGTCTGAGGGCTAAAGCCACAGTAATGAAGCAGAACTAGCTAGCTGGCATGGACCTGTTCTTTTACCTAACAACAGCAACATGTGTTCCTCACACAACATGCACCTCAGGTTTTGAAAGAATGCTCTGCTATATAATTTGGTGAAGTAGGGCAGCAGATAGCTTAGTTAAAGTCAAAAGCATCTGACCAGTAACCGAAAGGTCACTAAATAAAATCTCCAAGTTGCCAAGGTAAAAAAATCTGTTATTCTGTCCTTGAGAAGGACTATTAACGTTAATTATTCCTGTAAGTTGCTCTGGATAAGCGTGAAAGCTACATGTGTTAAATGAGAGATTGTGAGATGATTTTAGTGAAAGAGTCAAAAACACATTAATACCGACTGCATCCATCATAGGGATATTTTTATGACTGAACGCTGTTGTCAAAGAGTTTTTCTCAGAGGTGCATGTAATTACCTCAAACAATAAGTAATTGAATAATGTGGAGGCCATTTAACAAGAAGCAGCTCTGTTCATTAGTGATGGACCTTTCCTGAACAAAAAGCTATTTTTGACAAACGTCAGGAACCTTATCACACATTTGTGAAAGACATGTTACTCGGGGGTTAAATTGGTGCCAGTTTCAACATGACCAATACCGAGTACATGTAATCCATATGAGACCTTAAGCAAATATTGAATTATCAAACAAAAACAAGATTTTTCCCTTAGCCCACAACATGAGTTATCAACAGCAGAACAGCCAACCCAGATCACATCTTATGCTGTTCTATATTCAGTTAGTCAGCTGGTTGCATTCTTTGCGAAAAAAAGGACACTCCTCACTAGGAACTTTCAAATTTGAGTCCCACAGGGAGAGTAACATGCCACTCATTGTTCTTAATGCATTCACAGAAAAACATATTATACTCTTTGATGCCAAATTTAAAAAGAGACAGAACAGATGTGTTGGGATACTAAATTTGTTCCTAAACTATAACAGATGCACAAAATGTACCATTTGAAAACTCAAGATTTTAACAGCAGAATAGTGCTTACTGACACTGCAGGGAAGACTGGAGGTGCTTTCAGACATGTCTCACGGCTGTTGTCAAAAAAATTTAAGAGCTGGAGTGTGAATAAATGTGTGACTGTGCAACAGCGCACTTAGATGCCAATCAGAAAGCTAGATTAAGGAGCAAATACTTGGCTACTTTAAATTAAGAGTTGGCTGGGCTGGGGTTGGATGTTTTTCTACAGCATATCCATCCTGGTTAAGATGGTTCTGAACCTTCTCTGTCTGCCAGATGGTAGCAGTGTGAACAGCCCATGGCTCAGGTGGCTGAGGATCTTTGTGTCTTTCTGCCGACCCGAACGGTTAGAAAATGTCCTGGAGGGCAGGCAGTGTGCTCTCCAATCATATAAACAAGTTCAGGAAGAGTCTCAGTGCCGTTTTTCTAGCAGGAGAGAGTGCAGAAATTCCTGAAATCATTGGTGCCAATAATTGTGCACTTAAAGGCGCCATTTTCTATATCTTTACTGTAGTCCTAGCATAAATGACCAGAAGACTTTTGTTGGGAATGTTTTAAGCTTATGTAAAGGTTCCAAGAACCTGAGATATTCACATCTGAAACCTTCTTGAGAAAATATATTGTGGTCTCTTCATACTTACTTTAGGCACTCATGCTAAATCCACAGATTTTCAATGTGGATACAGGCTTTTTTAATCTTTGTCAAGGGTGGCAATAAGGATGGAGGTGACTATACACATATAAAATCATTTGGACTTTTACACTTTCAATCTGCCTGACCAATAGAAAAATCTAATATATTTATTAAAACTATGAACCTGTTGGAGGTGATTTTTAAGTATCTAAGTATCTTTTGTGTTAAAATCTTTCAATCCGAGCAACTTGCAGTAGTGATTGCATGCATATTTATATTTGCCCCTCAGGAGATTCCTGGCATGGCAAGCAACACGCACTACCAAGATATACAGGATTTACATAAAAAGAAAATGCTGGAAAAATAGTAGCTTATATAGTTGGGGATTTAATGTTCAGTTCAGAAGGCACGATGACAAAAATCACAGACTAATTCAACGCTCCTGAACCAGAAAGCAATCATTCACACCCCAGTAGAGTAATCATACAAGGAAATACAGTACCTCCCTATCCTCTTATTCTACTCTGGCCTGAATGGCAAAGTAATGAGTCGCATCACTCACTTTTTACTACCACCACGTGCCTTTGATTGAGAAGATACACGGTCGATAATAACTACAGCTCAGCGGGAGCTTTTAGTTGTTTGCCTCCCAACAAGGTTATTCAGTGGAGGCGCGTTGGAGATGCACTTCAGCCCCACCGATCAAAGGGAATTTATGTGCTTTATTTCTGCATGCATGTGAACTGAGCTCCCCTGCTGTGAGCCATAGCCTGTAGGTATAAATCCAGCTACTACACCTTGGAGTCCCATCAGACCCCTGCTGCAATATAAACCCACCAGAAGATCCCTCCCATAGGGGGAGACACCGCCGACAATGAGGCTGAGCAGCACTTATTTACTGGAATAGAGTAGATCTCAAAAGCGGTAGCTTTTCTGATATCTGCAAGACATGCACCAGTTGTAAGGCACACCAGAGGATTAGCTGTCTTTACACAACCAGGGTGGAAAAGAGGCTGTCGGCACATGTTAGCGTCTCCCAGCCCACCTACAGATACAGAGGCAGTGGGTTCCCTGTCTCCCTGCCTGTCTGTCCGTCAGTTCTCTGCTGCTCTCATTAAAAGGTTGTCACATCACACGGAAGTTTATTTTATAAAAGTTTTATCAGACCTATTTAAAATCTTTATACATCAATTCTTGTGACAAGGTTCTTCTGAAGACGGCTAGCCAAAACCCCAAAGTAGTAAGATGTTGAAGCAAAGTGGCTAGGAAAAACTCAGTAGGAAGTTCAGAACCATGAACTAAAAGTAGAAATTCTTTTTAGGGCTGTACCTTAATTGCAAGCTAATTAATTAGCGTGAAATTTGCACCTATGCATCTTAGGAGCTATTTTTAAAAATGACTTTTAAATACAGTGGGGAGAACAAGTATTTGATACACTGCCGATTTTGCAGGTTTTCCCACTTACAAAGCATGTAGAAGTCTGTAATTTTTATCATAGGTACTTCTATCATAGGTGACCGGATCTAAAACAAAAATCCAGAAAATCACATTGTATGATTTTTAAGTAATTAATTTGCATTTTATTGCATGACATTTGATGTATTTGATACATCAGAAAAGCAGAACTTAATATTTGGTACAGAAACCTTTGTTTGCAATTACAGAGATCATATGTTTCCTGTAGTTCTTGACCAGGTTTGCACACACTGCAGCAGGGATTTGGGCCCACTCCTCCATACAGACCTTCTCCAGATCCTTCAGGTTTCGGGGCTGTCGCTGGGCAAAACGGAATTTCAGCTCCCTCCAAAGATTTTTTATTGGTTTCAAGTCTGGAGACTGGCGAGGCCACTCCAGGACCTTGAGATGCTTCTTACAGAGCCACTCCTTAGTTGCCCTGGCTGTGTGTTTCGGGTCGTTGTCATGCTGGAAGACTCAGCCATGACCCATCTTCAATGCTCTTATTGAGGGAAGGAGGTTGTTGGCAAAGATCTTGCGATACATGGTCCCATCCATCCTCCCCTAAATACGGTGCAGTCGTCCTGTCCCCTTTGCAGAAAAGCATCCCCTAAGAATGAGGTTTCCACCACCATGCTTCACAGTTGGGATGGTGTTCTTGGGGTTGTACTCATCCTTCTTCTTCCTCCAAACACGGCGAGTGGAGTTTAGACCAAGAAGCTCTATTTTTGTCTCATCAGACCATATGACCTTCTCCCATTCCTCCTCTGGATCATCCAGATGGTCATTGGCAAACTTCTGACGGGCCTGGACATGCGCTGGCTTGAGCAGGGGGACCTTACGTGCGCTGCAGAATTTTAATCCCTGGCGGCGTAGTGTGTTACTAATGGTTTTCTTTGAGACTGTGGTCCCAGCTCTCTTCAGGTCATTGACCAGGTCCTGCCGTGTAGTTCTGGGCTGATCCCTCATCTTCCTCATGATCATTGATGCCCCACGAGGTGAGATCTTGCATGGAGCCCCAGACCGAGGGAGACTGACCGTCATCTTGAACTTCATCCATTTTCTAATAATTGCGCCAACAGTTGTTGCCTTCTCACCAAGCTGCTAGCCTATTGTCCTGTAGCCTATTGTCTACAATTTTATCCCTGATGTCCTTACACAGCTCTCTGGTCTTGGCCATTGTGGAGAGGTTGGAGTCTCTTTGATTGAGTGTATGGACAGGTGTCTTTTATACAGGTAACAAGTTCAAACAGGTGCAGTTAATACAGGTAATGAGTGGAGAACAGGAGGGCTTCTTAAAGAAAAACGAACAGGTCTGTGAGAGCCGGAATTCTTACTGGTTGGTAGGTGATCAAATACTTATGTCATACAATAAAATGGAAATTCATTATTTAAAAATCAAAATGTGATTTTCTTGATTTTTGTTTTAGATTCTGTCTCTCACAGTTGAAGTGTACCAATTATAAAAATTACAGACCTCTACATGCTTTGTAAGTAGGAAAACCTGCAAAATTGGCAGTAAATTAAATACTTGTTCTCCACACTGTATATTGACCAAAGTTGAGATAACGAAAGACGCTCAAAAATAAAGCATCGCCATTTTCCATCTCAATTGATATTAATTCATCAAGGGGTTCACAGCTTCTTTTGTATGTTTTCCTCAGCAACCAGCTCATGAAAAATATAAATACGCTGCCTGTTGCTCTTGGCAACAGATCAGATAGGACTTTACTCTTGAGAATATATTCAAATTATTTGAGCCATCTTGGATTCATATTTCATTTGTATCCAGATGCTTCAAAGGGGGAAAACAGATTAGTCTGCGTGACCCTGGGAGGAATTTCAATGAAATCAAATCTTGTTTCTGCTCCAACAGGGTGCCCTCCTCCCCTGATTGGGGTTTACAATCTTTAATTCTTAGGGTGCCTCTATAGTCTCTGGGGACCACAGTAGGTTTAGTGCTGATTAGATAGACCCGTGTTACTGGGTTAAATTCTGCATTAATGTCTTACAGTATGTTCTTCATCAACTCTTTGATATTGGTTTCCTTATGTTGTTATTCTGTGCTTTAGTCCATATCTCTATGACTGACAGTGTGGTCTCTATTGTCTCTGTGAGCTGGAGACTGATTTAGGGACTGGACACGGGTGGGTGAGTCCACACAGGGATACAGTGTTTGAGACGATGAGTTTTCTTCTATGGCCAGGCCTTTGTCTTAATCTGGCTTGACGTTTGTCTCTACCTCTCTAACTCTTTCCAGGAAATTGTTCCTTAAATCAGACACACCACTGCGAAAATGATCCAAGGAAACCAAGGGAAGGGGAACAGTCACTTCTTGGTTGTCTTATCCTTTAGTTGTCCATAAATCGATTCTGTTTTCCTGCTCTAAACAATACAGCGCTGGAACCATAAAATAGTGGAACCATAAAGTAGTGGAACCATAAAGTACTAGAATCATAAAGTACGGGAACCATGCAGTATGGACTGGCGTTTCCGAGGTTATGTCCGGCAATTAAAGGGGACTCACAAACATTACAAGGCAAAAGCTCTTAAAAAGTATTTGAGTGCTGGCTTTAGGACCATGGGTATGTCTCAGTACTGTTGGGCAGGCTGTTTACCACTAAAAGGGAGAAGGATTTGCATGCAGATGCCTTGCAGCGGGCGGGTAAACAAAACAGCGTTTCTCTCTGAACAAGTACAGAGGTGAAAGATAGCAGTCGGCTAGATAACTTCTGTTTGACTTGCCTTGAAACTACAGTTTTGAATGCTGGTACTCAGCTGCTGAACAGTGTAGCAGCTAATTGCTGTATAAGGTGTTTGAAAACTTTGAATGATGGTACAGCAGCTTTGTGATGATAGCTGGCGGGTGAACTGTGCAGCATTTCTCTGAAGAGTGCTGATTTCCGAGGTGGAGAATGGCTTTAGGGGACACTAGGTAACCTCTGTTTGACTTGACACGGAACTACAGTTTTTAATCCAGATGCCGAGCTAGGGCGTAGCAGCTAATTGCTGCATGACTTGTTTGAACGAAGGAACACCAGTGATGCATAAAAGTGCAAATTATATAAAATGTTACACTTATCACTTTGCCATACGATAGGTTTAGCTGAAGAAATATAATCTGAGATCCATTCTATTCTACCAATTTCTATAGCATTAGCTGGATATATAAAATGCATTATTTTACATTGACTGCATATTTTGCTCCTGGGGATTAGGGTTGCCAAAACACAGGGTGCTTTATTAAGCTTATCAGATTCAATGATGAAGCTCATGAAACACAAACGTGTCAATTAGCGTGTATATATGCATGCCAAAATAACTGCCGAAGCAACAGGATTTCCCATGAACTTACGTTGCACGCTTTTACATGTTGTGTACTGGCCTGCAGTAGGAATCGATCCCAGAATCATGGCATTGCAAGAACCATGCTCCACCGAACTACAGTACATAGGTGTTTATGCAGAGGATGAGATTTCCCCAAGGAGAGCAAATTCTCTTAACAGTCAGAGGCATTCCCTCCCTCTCTCTTTCTTTCTCCCCCCCTCCCCCCTATATATGGTGGGAGGGGGGATACATTCTAATATATGGATACATGGATCCCTGGTATCATGTTTGAGCTAGAGGTCTTAGGCTGCATTCCCATGCTAATTAGAACTGGGCACCTACTTATTCAATGGTATTTGTTTAGTTGTACTAATTTCCACATAGTAGAGTGAAAGTGAAGACATCAAAACTACAATATGGAATGTATTTTGATCGGTTTAACACATTTTTGGTTGCTATGTGATTCCATGAGTTATGTCATAGTCACGGTCTTTTCTGTTCTTCTGCAATGTGGAAAATTGTTAGACCCTTTATAAAACCCTCGAAAAATAAATTAGTATGAGTCCAAACTTTTCACTGGTACTGTTGTTATGTTGTTGTTTCTGTGTTTGTTGTTAATAAATGTATTACATAAAATACATCAATTAGGATAAAAATGTGTCTTAGCTGTAGTTCTGATTATAGGATGATCAAGTAGGAGAGTGCCATTCTCTTGTCCCTGAGAGGAAGAACATGAGGTGTTGATGCTGTTGTGAACCATTTGTCAGGGTGGGAGGGAAGACAGATCGAAATGTTTTATATCAGGATGGGGGGGGTGACTCAACAGGGGGTAGGAATGGATAAGAATAAAGTAAACATGCTTTGTCAATAGCAAGACAGCTGTGCAGCAACTAACCAGACCTTGCCTCCTAAAAGTAGTCAGAGATTTTTCACTGGTTACCTTTTTAGCACGATCACTCTCTCTCCTTGCAAGTTTCAATGAACTGCTATTGTGTACTAGAGGACTTGTCTCTAGCCCACACTGAGTGAGTTCTACCGGATGGACTTTTAATTTCCATCACACTGTATAAGCAATTAGCGGCACACTTTGTACACATATGACCCTTATCAGATTTCTGCACTGACACTGATGTAGGCTCTGCAGTAGCGTACCACTTCAATTCTAATTTCCTGTCACTATTTCTTTAAATGTAGGGGTGGCTGTCATGTAGAAAATTCCCAAGTTCAGAGCAAAGAAAATCACATCTGAACATCCAGGTTGCAGGTATTCAGATAATTGGCCCAACATCTAAATGGGGCGGCCTGTGTAAATCACAGTCCACAGATGCAGAGGCGCCTTGGTTTGGCAAAGCATTGTGAAAAACCTCACAGCTCTGAGACCATCATCCGCAAGGGATATGCAGCCCGAACGTGCAATTTCCAACCAACAAGGCTCTGATACACATCATCTATTCATTTAAATGTGTTGACAGCTGGAGAAATTGCTTGAGCTGCGCTGAGAATTCGAAAACCTATGAAACGCAACAGTCCAAGATTCTACAACACATTGGACTGTGATAGACACTTCATAGTGGTTTTGGTGTTTCTTTCAGGCAAGTAAGTTCTGTCTGATATCAACCCTGGTCTCAAACATTCTCAAAATGTTCTTGAGCTGGTTCCTATACCCTTGCCATTAATAAATAAATTCCTCATTAGTTAAACTCTTACTAACAATTACACTAATTACATTTTGACCAAGAAGGTTCCCTACTGTTAGAGAAGAAAAACATTCACTTGAAAGAGCATTACTGGTAGAAAAATAATTGTCTGCTTAAACTTTGCTTCTCTCAAGTTACGGTTACTAAAATGATATTCTCCTTCATGAATAAGAGTATTTGACAGATTCTCCATTGGAAGACACAATCCTGGGGTTTAACAGACGGTTATAACACATTGTTCGCACTTCATTGGGGCTGTCAGCTTTCTCTAGTCATAATCTTTGCCTTTTAAAAGACCATTTTAAGAAAACAATCACACTGACTCTAGCAGGTGGTGCCGGCAGCTCCTCTCTGCTGTTTATATTTCTTATGGCATAGCATTCTGAGGTGTCAGAATTTCATCTAGTTGAGTGAGCAGTGGATATATGCTGCACACGCTCCAGAGCTGAATGAGCAGCGGGCGCTGGCCGATCGTACTGTTTGAGGAAATCCATTAAAACAGGCGAGGCATCCCCCCTGGGAGTGTATTGTTTCAACAACCTTCCCCCATCACTCTGCCGCTCTGACACAGAGAAATGAATAAGACAGCAAGCAAAACAAACCCGATATACACTTCTTTCAAACAGCTTCTGTCGTTGGAAATGCATTATTTTATTTTTTTACCACTATCCTTAATCATTCAAACATGACCAGTGTATATTAAATGGAGTGGCACTTTTCATGCTGAGTATGGTTTGCGGGGACACTAGCTGTGTGTGAGTAATACTGGAATAACTAGTGGAGAGCAGAAAGTAATCAACTGTTTGTTTACTGTCAAATTTGTTTAACCTTTCTGAAAACACTGAAAATAATTTCGCAGTGACTCCTTCAAACTAATCATTAAACAGGAAATTTCAGAAAGGTTGAGACTTTGCCCTTGAGACTTGGCACAAGGCATTTTGACATCTAGACAGACATCTTTAGCTGACAAATCCACAAACTATTCATTTGAATACATACAGCAAATCTCTGTTCTGAAGTGTAATTTTGGGATTATAGAGGTCACTGTGGAAACAGCTCTCACTAATGAAAATAATTGCTTCCATCAATGGTGGCTCCTGATTGGCTGTGTAGTAGGGGTGACGAGAAAGTGTAACAGATATTTTTAAATCAACAGACATGGATCCCACGTGACTTCAGACAGCTTTTTTTGCGCCATGTTTTAGACCATTATGTCCAATGCTTAATAAATCTTAAATGATAAAACTGTAAATAATGTAAATAATCCTGAAAAAATTTTAAGACCTTTGGTCACCAATGATGAGTATTTAGTTTGCCAAGGTCACGAAAGCAAGCATTATTTGCTAAGCTTGTTAAAGTTAGTTAAACCAGCCAGTCCTAAGAAAGGGGTGGTGCTAAAAGTGCAACACATAGAGAGTATCGTAAATTACTACAGTTAGCTGGCTTCTGTAAATGAGTAACTGCTAGCTAACAGTAACTTCACATGATGCCAACTGCCTGTTGCCGCTACACTGAAATGCTTTCCAGTTACCTACTACTCTGTCTCACAGAAGCTCTGCAGTACACCCAACGCTGGAATTGCATGACATGTGCTGGCCTATAGGACAGTACTGCACCAATGAGGGAGTAGGGATTTCATTCCATGACCTTTACAGCACAATATTAATGGACCACTTTGGGGCGTATTCATGAAAGTAGTTCAAAGTAGTAGTCATTTTTCACAAGCCATTATTCAGCCCAGTCCAAGCTTGAAATTAGCTAAATGATCATTCGCCAAATGCATGAATTGAAACTGTGTGCCTGCATTGCAGAAACCTACTTCATAACACACTCCTTAGAAAGTAGTTAAATGTAGGTAACTCAACATTGTTTGACAAACAGCATGCTGAGCTGTTTCATTGACCATAATGTATTAGACACGGGGTCACTACATTTAGTCAGTATGATCAAACAGTTTGGTCAAACAACCCGCAATGCACATTTGTTTATCTTTTGCAGCAAACACCACAAATTTGAACTAGTTTGTAACACTATTTTCTAATAGGAAATGGAATCTCGTCTGCTTGGACACATAATTTAGCAAGCTAACATAAGCTTATCGCCTCGAGATACCTCACTAAAATGTATCTGCGCGCTTATAATAATAGAAACAAGAATATCCAATTATTTTCTTTGTTGATTAATAAGTTCTCCATCATCATCAATCAAGTAACTTACATAGTTGACTATCTAGCTAACTAGCAAAATATGGTATCTAATGTTACCTTAAATGTGCAGTATAAATTGTTCATGAATTTTTTTTACTTGCCATTTAATAAATGCAAAATCCAGATTTACCCTTTTTTTGATCTGTGTTCATCTGATGCTTGCTTTGCTTCTGTATATTTTAGTTCCTGGAGCGCTCTGTGTACATGAACCCAAACAAAGCCTGTCATTGGCCCTCACCACACACCCCCTCAAGGAAGTACACGCATACACACATCCCGTACTTCTGCATTCGACTTGCAGCCTTGGCAGTAGGAATGTTGTCAATCCTGACACTCTTCCAGAGACTCTTTTTACGGGTTATTAAATGGAAAATGCTATATAAGGCACCTTTAAGGATATTTTCTGTAAAAGCATGCTATATGTAGCCTTACTCTATTTAGCAATATTTGGCCTATTAGGCACTGATAACACAATATCATCAGTATCAAAGCAGGCTCCTCTCACAACCGAATGATTGTGAATGTGTACTGTTGTGTACCTGTTCAACCCTAGCAGATATCTCCTCTACATCTCTCATCTTCATCCGCTTATCAGGTATCGGGTCGCGGGGGCAGCAGCTCCAGCAGGGGACGTCAAACTTCCCTTTCCCGAGCCACATTTGCCAGCTCTGACTGGGGGATCCCGAGGCGTTCCCAGGCCAGTGTCGAAATATAATCTCTCCACCTAGTCCTGGGCCAACCCCGAGGTCTCCTCCCAGCTGGACGTGCCTGGAACACCTCCCTAGGGAGACGTCCTGGGGGCATCCTTACCAGATGCCCGAACCACCTCAGCTGGCTCCTTTCGATGTAAAGGATAGTAAATGGTAATTTGTTTGTAGTTTACCCTAAACCTAACCCCTAATTCTGAAATAGCCTGTAGGGACTACTGGTAACCACATGTACACCCAACAAAATTATAAATGCAAAACTTTTTCTTTTGCCCCCATTTATCATGAGCTGAACTCAAAGATCTAAGACTTTCTCTATGAACACAAAAGGCCTATTTCTCTCAAATATTGTTCACAAATCTTTGTGAGTGAACACTTCTCACAGGTGTGGCATATCAAGATGCTGATTAGACAGCATGATTATTGCACAGGTGTGCCTTAGGTGTGCCTTAACCATGTCATGTGGTCTGATGAGACGGCAACCAGGTGAGGAGTACAAAGACAAGTGTGTCTTGCCTACAGTCAAGCATGGTAGTGGGAGTATCATGGTCTGGGGCTGCATGAGTGCTGCCAGCACTGGGGCGCTACAGTTCATTGAGAGAACCATGAATGCCAACATGTACTGTGACATATTGAAGCAGAGCATGATCCCCTCCCTTCGGAGACTGGGCCGCAGGGCAGTATTCCAACATGATAACAACCCCAAACATACCTCCAAGACGACCACTGCCTTGCCAAAGATGCTGAGGGTAAAGGTAATGGACTGGCCAAGCATGTCTCCAGACCTAAAACCCTATTGAGCATCTGTGGGGCATCCTCAAATGGAAGGTGGAGGAGCGCAAGGTCTCTAACATCCACCAGCTCTGTAATGTTGTGTGGAAGAGAAGTCCAGTGGCAACCTGTGAAGCTCTGGTGAACTCCATGCCCAAGAGGGTTAAGGCAGTGCTAGAAAATGGTGGTGGCCACACAAGATATTGACACTTTGGGCCCAATTTGGATATTTTCACTTAGGGGTGTACTCACTTTTGTTGCCAGCGGCAAATTTCTCATTAAATTTCTCATTAATGCAATTATCTAATCAACCAATCACATGGCAGTTGCTTCAATGCATTTAGGGGTGTGGTCCTGGTCCTGAACTCCAAACTGAATGTCAGAATGGGAAAGAAAGGTGATTTAAGCAATTTTGAGCGTGGCATGGTTGTTGGTGCCAGACGGGCTGGTCTGAGTATTTCACAATCTGCTCAGTAACTGGGATTTTCACGCACAACCATTTCTAGGGTTTACAAAGAATGGTGTGAAAAGGGAAAAACATCCAGTATGCGGCAGTCCTGTGGGCGAAAATGCCTTGTTGATGCTAGAGGTCAGAGGAGAATGGGCCGACTGATTCAAGCTGATAGAAGAGCAACTTTGACTGAAATAACCACTCGTTACAACCGAGGTATGCAGCAAAGCATTTGTGAAGCCACAACACGCACAACCTTGAGGCGGATGGGCTACAACAGCAGAAGACCCCACCGGGTACCACTCATCTCCACTACACACAGGAAAAAAAGACTACAATTTGCACAAGCTCACCAAAATTGGACAGTTGAAGACTGGAAGAATGTTGCCTGGTCTGATGAGTCTCGATTTCTGTTGAGACATTCAGATGGTAGAGTCAGAATTTGGCGTAAACAGAATGAGAACATGGATCCATCATGCCTTATTACCACTGTGCAGGCTGGTGGTGGTGGTGTAATGGTGTGGGGGATGTTTTCTTGGCACACTATAGGCCCTTTAGTGCCAATTGGGCATCGTTTAAATGCCACGGCCTACCTGAACATTGTTTCTGACCATGTCCATCCCTTTATGACCACCATGTACCCGTCCTCTGATGGCTACTTCCAGCAGGATAATGCACCATGTCACAAAGCTCGAATCATTTCAAATAGGTTTCTTGAACATGACAATGAGGTCACTGTACTGAAATGGCCCCCACAGTCACCAGATCTCAACCCAATAGAGCATCTTTGGGATGTGGTGGAACGGGAGCTTCGTGCCCTGGATGTGCATCCCACATTTTCCATCAACTGCAAGATGCTATCCTATCAATATGGGCCAACATTTCTAAAGAATGCTTTCAGCACCTTGTTGAATCAATGCCACGTAGAATTAAGGCAGTTCTGAAGGCGAAAGGGGGTCAAACACAGTATTAGTATGGTGTTCCTAATAATCCTTTAGGTGGGTGTGTATATATATATATATGGATGGACAACCTCCTTCCCTCAGTAAGAGAATTGAAGCTGGGTCTTCCAGCATGACAATGACCCGAAACACACAGCCAGGGCAACTAAGGAGTGGCTCCGTAAGAAGCAACTCAAGGTCCTGGAGTGGCCTCGCCAGTCTCCAGACCTGAACCCAATAGAAAATCTTTGGAGGGAGCTGAAAGTCTGTATTGCCCAGCTACAGCACCGAAACCTGAAGGATCTGGAGAAGGTCTGTATGGAGGAGTGGGCCAAAATCCCTGCTGCAGTGTGTGCAAACTTGGTCACGAACAACAGGAAACATATGATCTCTGTAATTGCAAACAAAGGTTTCTGTACCAAATATTAAGTTCGGCTTTTCTGATGTATCAAATACTTAATATTTACTTAATTAATTATTTCAAAAACATACAATGTGATTTTCTGGATTTTTTCTGGAGTTTTGAAGGAGTTTTGATTCTGTCTCTCACAGTTGAAGTCTACCTATGATAGAAATTACAGACCTCTACAAGCTTTGTATGTAGGAAAACCTGCAAAATCGGCAGTGTATCAAATACTTGTTCTCCCCACTGTGTGTGTGTGTGTATATATATATATATATATATATATATATATATACATATATACACACACACACACACATACACACACATATAAACCTGTTCTCTCTTTCTTACTCATTCCATTTCTCTTTCCATCACACATACCACCCCACTGAAAGTACCAGACACAAATCATGTTGGGCTCTGTGTCAGAGGAGACAGAGTGGTGCTGCTTGGGCCCTGAAGCCCACCACCAGGTTTTTCCTGACCATGTCTTCCGCCTGTCACTGGACTGCTCTGAGGCAATTTCATTGGTGCATTACTGTCACACAGATAAATGGCAGTAATGGAGATCTTCTACTCTGCCACAATAACCAGGGAACAGGGGCCACTGTGTCCCCATAACTGTCACCAGGGATATATATGGTGCCAAGAAAGCCTCAGACAATCAAAAAGTTGGACTATTCGTCCCAACTATACACACAGTCACTGGGACAGGAGAAAACTTTCCAGACTGTCACTCACAACCGCTGTGTCAGAAACAAAAGTAGTTGACTTGCTCCTAACCCATTAGATGACAGTCTTTTAAATGACAATGTTGAGAAGAAAAAAATCCTCCCTGGTCCAATGCTGGACTTGCTCGTCCTTTGTCAGACATGACTGTTCTAACTGGTGCGCAGTAGGACCCTGGGAACAGTAAGCTAAATCAAAGCCTCAAGGTGATATAAACGTGGCTGTCAGAAACACCTCAGCCTTCACAAACCGCCTATCTAATACAGTGGACAGGCTTGACTGCACTAGCCGCCTCTCCATCCAGACGACAAGGACCACTGTCAGAGAAGGTGATCGGTCTGCTGCGTAACCTCCAGAAGGGGAATATCGACAGACAGGATGGAGGGAGAATTAAAACATTTTAGCAGCTCTTTTGTTTTTCTATGGGGGCACCCCCCTACCCCGTACACCACGATGTAATATGTCCTTCCTTACAACAGAGTGGTGTTGTTTTGTCAGACTTCCTGATGAAAAAAAGAGGAGTCCAGAGCATATTTACCGAGAATCAGACCAGCGACCTGGTATGCTCTCCGCGTGGCATGTAAAAAACAGACGTCAATGAACTCTTTGAAATCCCACATTCATTTTCTCCATTCAACGTTCTGGATAGACAAACATTTCACTGGCTACAACCTTCAGTAGCTATTGTTTTAGTAAGCCTAAAATAAAACTGTTAATGGTTATGTTGCAACTATTTCTGGTGAATTTTGGGCATGCTTTTTGGGGTAATATAGGCTAGACCATAACCCTTTGGGCAGTAAAAGAGTATGGTTTCCACGATATCGTCACCTATATTGATAGTTATCGTATCAATGTCATTCACGATTGAAAGACAAACGAACGTTGTTGTGCCATGAAATGGCCAAATAGCTTTGGCAGTGTAAAGTTCATTCCAATGCTTAATGGTGTCTAGCTAAATATTCAAACTTAGCGTGATGTTAATGCATGACAACATAATCCAATGTCGAGATGCTATACCCACACTCAGCATATGTTTAGCTCTGTGGTGTAGTCGTTAAAGACCCAGCCTCTCATGTGGAAGACCTGTGTTCGAATCCAGTGAGGGTCAGGAGCGACTGGTCATAAGAGGCAGCCCCACCTGTTGTCAACAGAAAGAACTGCAACAAAATTATGTACTTTTATTTCTCGAAAATTACTTCCTATAATTTATTATCTATGAATGTAGCATCTTCCTAAAGTGCATATAATTTTTGTTAGGATTTTATTTCATGTTCATTGGTCCCTGCCTTGCTGCTTCAGACTGCGTTCTCCCGATTCGATTTCACAGTAGTAGGCCATAGGCGAAGCATGAATGTGGGGCTAGCCCCTCTCTCACAATGCCATGTACATTGTACGTGTGAAAATATTAATAAGCATGTTCAGAATGTTAGTGTGATCAATGGTAGCCCCACTACAGCATCATTTCACTACAGCACCTGATTGGCTGTCTGTCTGTCTGGCGCCAACATTAGTCGGCAAGAAGAGCGAGGATGGTTGTTTTAGCTAGCTTGTTAGCTTCACAAACGGCAATTAACTTGAGAAAATGAATAAAGTGGATTTCATACTCGAGCACCGGTTTGAAACCCTTAATTTGGAGGAGAAACTTGAAGTAAAGCGACTTGGTGCCCATCAGCCAATATTGTCATCACTCAAACTGCTGGTAAAAGTAACCGCAGGTTTAACGTGGAGTGGTTTTTGAAGAAACAGTGACTAACAGTTAGCATTCAACAGAAGGCACTCCATGTCTGCTATTTGGTGGAGATGTTACTTGGTCGAGGATGGGTTACAAAGATTTTAAACATCTTTCTGAGAGGATTGCAAAACATGAGAGCAGCGGGAGTCATCTGGACAATGCTGTGAAATTGGGCTTACTTGGAAGGGTAAATGTCACATCCCAAATTGGCACTCCACTGAGCAGCAGAACAAACAGGTGGAGGAAAACAGGTACGTTCTCAGTCAGATCATTAAACTGTGTGGAAAATGTGAAACTGCACTGCGGGGGCACGATGAGTCGGTGGACTCCCTGAATCCTGGAATATTCAGATGCATTTTCGAGACTATGCGTGAAGCCGATTCGAGACTTCAGAGGTACTATGCTCACCAGCTGAACCTGACCTGCAGCAACTTTGTTCAGCAAGGATGAGTATCCTGAAGGTGTTTTTTGCAGATTTAACTGCTTTTGCCACCTTTTTCTTTGGCGCTCCAAAAGTTTTGCGGCACTTGCTAAAGCAGCACAGAGACGCATTCCAGGGCCCCCCGCTGTACGATGGAACTTTATAAGTAGAACTGTCAATGCAGTTTGGGAAAACCGTGTTGCACTGCTCCTGTGTATGGAGGACATAGACACACAACCAGGATGGGATGAGGCCACCATAAGTGAGGCATACAGCCTGTCAAAAAAACTCCGGGACTGAGCCTTTCTGCAGCTGCTGGAATTTTTTTCTTCCTTATGCCAGAAGTTGATGTTTTATACAGCAGTCTGAAAAAACGGAGCATCAATGCATCTGGGATTAGCAGTGCACTCACACGTTTCAAGGACAATGTCCAGAATATGGGGAAGCAAACTGATGAATGGGCTGCCACCGTTCACGATGGAACAGACGAGCCAGGCTGACGAGTAACCAACACAGCGCCAGTGATGAAGGAGGCATGCGACACAGTCATCTCCCAGGTGGAGCAAAGGTTTTCACAAAGTGACCATCTGATTGCTGCCAAGCTTCCCACAATTTGTCCCGTCATTCCCTACATCTGAGCTTGACTGTGCAGTGAAACTGGCCTCTAGGAAACGAGGAAAAGTTTAAGTCTGAGCTGACCACTCTGTACAGCCACACAGAGCTTCACACTGGTAAGACGGCCATGTCTCTGTTAAGATCCATCTTTGAGAACAACCTTGAGGAGGCTTTTGCTGAGACACTGCTGAAAATTATCAGAGTCAGAGAGGATTTAGGTTTGTAAATATGACAGTGGTATGACAGTAATTTTACATGTGTGTGAGAGAAGGAGAGCAATTACAAAAGAAAGTCTCTCTCTCTCTCTCTCTAGTATGTGTACTTCAACACCTGGTAGAAGTGCTGCTCTGTCGTTAAAAGTGTTTTGTGGAGCCACGCTGTTTGTTGATGTGTTAATAAACACATCAGTAGCAAGAGGGAGTTTTGTAGCTTTACTGGTAGGTTTCCTATACTTAGAAAAATGTTGTGCCCCACCAATTTCTTACATATAAAACGCCACTGTTGAGGGTAACAACATTTAGAACTTCTCATTGCGGGCCTGCTGAAATAGACTTACCTGGTCCCTTTTCTGGTTAAATCTGAGAGGGTCATGTTATTTCTAAACAATGACGTTCCAGTTTATCTCAGCTTTTTTAGAATGAGTTGCTTATTCTCAATGTAGCCCATTTCCTATCCTGTATGCATCCCCTATTTGCCAGTCTAGTCGACCGACCGGTGGGTCACGGGAGATTAAAAAAACAGGTCTGGGGGCAGACAAAGGCATTGACCCCCAGATATAATATGCCAAGGCATTTTCCAATGACATTCTCTGCAGTTAACCTCGTCCAACATTATTGCGAACAGCGTATTTGTGCACAAGTGTCTGCGAGCGACATTTCTCTGCTAAGTGTATTGTGCCTCTCCTGCACAATTAGGGCGCGAAAAACAATAGTGGAGTGTGTATACCAGCGTTGGCTATATACTGTGTAAACTGGATGCTAGTTGGACGCACTGGTAAATAATTGATGAAGATGGAGTAAAACGCAAACTGTCCAAGTTACAGCATTGTATAAATGTTAAATACATAATGAATAATTGTGACTGCAGAAATTAAATGCCTTCTGTCCATGCAAAATGAAAGCAAGAGAACCCCTTATACAAGGATGTAGCAGCCAACTTGCAACAGGAGTGCTGTAATGGTAGGCTATACTTTGCCACGATACTGCCAACATCAGAGATCACGGATACCTCTGCAGGCAATTCCCCTTTACAACTGCAGGCTGTAAAGTTGTCTGAACTTGACTGGTCCAGTTAGTAAACGTTCACTGTTGCCCATGCAGTATATGCAACTCCTCAAACTCTGTGCATTATTGTTTAAACAAATTAAATTCTGGTACCTCGGATTTGATCCAAAACTCACCCCTTCGCCCGCACTGTTCATTCCGCAATTCACCAATTCAGCACTGGTTTTATTATTGTTGCAATAGGGGAGGGTCAGTTGTGTTTTGCCATTAATTCAGGGTCGCGTGAGTATATCTCGCTATGTCATAGTAAGCCTACTATAGACAACTTCCGTTTTTACCTGTTGTGTTTTTTTTAATGCAAAACTGTATTCACAGCTGCGTGTCCTGATATGTAGAATAATAACATGCTTTTTAAGAATACTGCATAATATTAGTTTTACATTTATAATAATATTACATTTTTATCAGATATTGTTTGCAGAATTCTCATAACCTAAAATGCCTGGGCTCGGACCCGCCTAGCTCTCGTTTGGACCAAGGTGCCACAGGCTAGACCCTACTGGATATAAGCTCTGTGAACATGCGGAACGCGGTCTGGTAGAATTGTGAATTCTCCTCCTGTTACTTCTGGTGTCATTCCATGTGGGTAAGGCAGAAATTATAACCAGCTTGCCAACCCGCTCTCTAATTGCTGATATTGTGCACATGCAAATTTTGAATGATGACTGTGTAATTATCAAAGTTCTCGAAAAGATGCTAGCCTGGGCCCTCTCTTATTTTTGGGGTGAACATTTGCTGCAATCAATACACTGTTGCCTTAAAAGCCTAGGCAACTCTTTAATGTGTAATTATTATTCAGTATCTACAGAATTACCAGAGATATGTCTGGAAGGTAGAGTTCATACTGTCCATCAAACCATACTGAATAATTTTATGGAAAAAACTCTTAATTTAGTACAAATCTACAAAAAGCTAATTTGGCAGGAATTGTAACATTAATACGTTTTCTTGACTGACCTCAATAATCAAGAGGGATTTAGCTTTACTCATCTAAGTTCATAGGGTACGTGCTGTGTGTGTGCTGTGTGTGCTTGTGGGTGTTGATACAGGATCTGTGTATGCTTATGTGTGTGTATAAGAACTACATGCGTTCTTGTGTGTGTGTGTATATATGTGCTCTGTCTGTAGATTTGAGAGCTCATTGCCACCCAGATCACTGGTTGTGGAGGCTCCAGGGCCACATCATTAATTAGTGCTGGTATAATTTGTGCCCCCACGTTGAACTTTGCAGGGATTCCAGTGCTAGTGCAGCTGCCACCAAATTCACGTCAATGTCTTCGGATGCAAATGAGGGTCTTCTATTTTTGTGCTGCTCTCATAAACGCCAGTGGCTCCAATGCTCGTTTCATTGTCATTCATGTATAGCTACACTGATCGCAGAACACATTGCGCAACTATGTAAATACATAATCTGAACTGGAGTGTACAAAGCATCTATTCTGTATCATGAATGTTTAAGGTTTTCAATTAAAAACATTACGGCACGCCTACTGCTACCTACTGCTGTTGAATCCATCCATATGATATAGCTTGATGCTAGCCAGCAAAAATACCTCTACGCTTTTAGGAGCCCTAAGTGAGATTACCAGGGCCTAGTCGAATAAAGTGAGATGTTTTAAATGAAAATAAATTGAAATAAACAGGCTACAATTACAATTCTTTTCAGCATTTCCTCTTCTAGATCATTCCCTTCAGCTACACTCTCTCCATCCTGACTGATTGGGTGTCTTTTGGACTACAACATAGTTGCATGGTATTAGTGTAAATATACCATAATTTAATGACAGATGTATTAAAATGCATTTCCTGCAGGATGGTGACTGGAGGCTATTCCAAGACTTGCTTTACAGGTGCATCAGTATTGGTTATCTGTTTTATAATATGCAGATGATTATACTGTTGGCTGTTCCCAGCTGGTAAAAATATCTAGGTAATGTTTATTGCATGGCAGGCTGGCCGTTCAGTGGCCCATCTGACGAGACGACACAGACCATCTCGCTCACTGACCTTTCATCTCCTGTCACAGGGAGAGCTCCTGTGACTCACCACGCCAAACTCATTTAATGTTGTACTTTCATCATTCGAACACATTCTCAGTCTAACTGCCAAACCTTGCCTCTGCTCATATCCAATGGTGAATACCAAACCAGAAGTGTTTGGAAAGTAACCAGTGTTTCTGCATAGCTGTAAATATTATTGTGTGCTTTTCTTTTTCTTTGTCTCAATTCGCAATTTTAGATAAGTGTAATGAATTTGCAGGATTTGCCGGGTGAATCACTTCTCCATGACTGGGAGCCTGCAGAGGGCACTCCGTGACATATTGTGATTAGCATTTGACTGGAACTCTCCCTGGTACTGTATATGGTCCCCAACCCCATGAGGAAACCATATTGATAAATTAAGTTCAGCTAGTTTCATCTGCCCAGTCAAAGCTATACGAAAGAGAACGGTTGGATGCCAATTTATCAGTGTCATCTATCTTTCACCCAAAGTTCTTTATCACATCCCCAGCAAAACCTGGCCAGTGTTTACTGTACCGGCCTTATTTCACAGTAATAAATCATGAGTCATGGTGACCTGTATACAAATATTTATCTCTGTGACCAAAATACTTATGTATGGACACTAGCTAGAAGACGAGACGTGTTCAGAATTCACATGAAAGAAAGTTACGCAAAGCGTGTAATTACTGGCATCGCCACCCAGGAAAGAATATGTTTAAGGCCTGGTAGAGAGGTAAACGCAACTTTTTCGTCAGTTTGCTTTTTCTGGGTACACTACTAAACCTGTTTCTTTTTTTTTTTATAAACATGGAGTGACATTTAGCCCTGACCTTTAAAGGACACGCGCGTGGCGTTGTTACCCATCGCCCCCTGACGTATAGCAACAGCCACGGACTTGGGCGTGCGCCGCTCAGAACAGCGTCTCTGGAGTTGTGATATTCATCAGCATAGAAGCAGATAGTGCTTCCGTGAACACTGACACTAGCCTGACATTTCCTCTCACCAGCAGAAAAGTGTCAGAGACATAGCTTTCGGGTTTCTGGCTGCACACTCATTTGAACTCAAAACCTCCAAGCATCAATTAAATTGCTGCCGAAATGAATGTAGCATTTTTATTCGCTATCCAATGAGAGACTTATACACACACTATTAAACCATATTTCAATTCAGTCCATTTATAAAGAAGGCCAAGTTACTGAGAGCTCCTGTATCAAAACAAGGGGATTTCTTTCAGTGCTAGTCCAGTACACGTAATATGCTGAGCAGCTTACTGTCAGGCTCTCCTGATGTGTCCTCAGAGGATGACCTTTCTCAGCAGGTGGCCTGACACATCAGGAAGCATTCCTGCTATCATGTTACTGTGATGTGTGGTGGGGACCTGCTCTGATTTAGCCTTCTGTCCTTCATTCATGTAGCGTAGTGCCCTGTTAGGTACTGGCCCTTAAACTGACGGAACGACAATGGCTCACAGCAGCCTTGCGGCCAATGTCACGCTCTTAAAACGCCTGGTTTGGATCTTGATTTCCTGCTTTAATGTGTTGGATGAATCAGTGCTCTTTGTGAAGGAGCTGGATTTAGACCCGTTTTAAATTAATTCCAAATAGTAAATTAATTAATGTAACAAATGAATTAAATATATAAGGAGTGTATTACAATTACAGGACAAGTATCAAAGATAAAGGTTCTCTGGAGACACAAGATGTTGCAAAAGCAAAGTATGTATGGAGAGAGGAAAATGCAAGAGAGCCCCTTTCCACAACCCACTCTGGCTTTTATTGTAAAAACTAGTGGTGGGTTGGATAGCTAACCTAAAGATAACCAGACTAGTCATAAAGAATAGCCCATCTTATCAACTATAGGGACACATTCCAATATGCTTCCTGGCACCATACTGTAAACAGAGTGATCCGTTCACGGGTCAAGATAGGGTGATTAAGGCATGACCTTAGGTCCTGTAGTCAAACCAGAGTTGAACATTCTAACACACCAATCAATCAATCATTCTTTTTTTTACATCAGCAGTTGTAACAAAGTGGTTTAACAAAACACCCAAGGAGCAAGCAACAACAGTGTTGAAACACATTGACCAAGAAAAAACATAGAGAGGAACAAGGCTCGGAGGGGAGTATAAATAGAGCAGGAGACAAGGAACATTTAGAGAGTACATTCCTTAAGTTTACAAGGATTTACAATGGAGAAGGAGAACTGACCCTACTCCCCATAATAATATACTGTAGCAGCGTAAAACCTTGAGGCTGAGACAGGGGGGTCCAGTGATAATGTGGCCTTATACGAGGGAGGCTCTGGACAGAGCCCAACAGGCAGGAAGTCAATCCACCCACATTGCCAAGAATCAATCAAAGGGACACCAACCAACCTCAACCCCACTGAATGAGTTGAGTATTGCCAGCAGAGTTCACTCCAATTGCACGATGGGCACAACAGAGAGACAACAACAAGCCATTGACTCCGTACCTACAAGTGTTTCTGTTCCTCTGTACTGCAGTCAGGTCTCTGTTTCTTTGCCATTACTCATCCATTCTGGCTCAGGGCTCTTGTTCAGTATTCAAACAGGGACATATTCTCTCTGCAGATTCTCTTGCAACTAAAAGTTTTTATTGGAATTATTCAGGTTAGTCCCTGTTATTTAAAAAAAAAAAAATTATATTTTTGCTTCAGAATGGCCAGCATTAACACAGCTCAGGACATGGGCGTGCTCTTGAAAAATGTGCTTTAACTGCAGGGGACTTTGCAGGTTGTGGGTTATAGACGGTAGCATTATAAGTGATTCAATGACTGGTAAATCAGTGTTATTTTGTAACACCTCCACTCTCAAATGTATTTCACACTTGTCTCTCCTGAAAACATTGTCAAACATGCTTAATTGCTGGAAGCGCTTCATTACTATAATGTGCAGCAAGTCCCTCAAGATACATGTGATGTGATATCTGAAATCGCTAGTACAGAATTCAAAGCTGCATTTCTTTTGGGTGAAAAGGGGTAATAATAACAAGGTGGTCAGTGCGATTAATGTGGTATTGATTCGCTCACTTCTACGCCCAGTGGCAAGGACTCTTTGAGCAATCCACAGGTCAATTTACAGTTCTCCACAAATTCTCCCAAAGGGTCAGAGACCACTGGCTTGGATGACATGCAGCACTGCACACAGAATGAAAACTACCCTTGCAAAGCTCATTTCTTTGCCAGTCAGGGGCCTGCACTTTCATGCCTGCACCTATCCATTTCAGTCACCCTCCACTGACCTGGGACCTGTGGATGGTATGAGCCCAGTACTGTGAAAGTATGAGGAGCCGTAGTTACAATTTAGACACACCAAATTGCTTTTTTACTGGGATTATCATGTACAGTTGTCAAACCATTCTCTCCTATAAGCTTTCTGTTCAAATGTCTACAGCTGCCTTTCAAATGGCAACAAATGTAGATTAACACTGGGTCGAAGTGTTTCTGCAGACTAATACAATCATGAAAGGTTAGGTCACGGAGGCATTAAATGAGATGTGGAAAAAAGAAAATAACATACAGAGTCAGCCACTTAGCCACTAAGTTGGGGACAGCAAAGCCATTACTCTTTAAAAGGCCAAGCAACATTCTGAATCAACCAATTCAAAGCCTGTACCCATGAAAAATAATCGGAAGATTACTAACTAGCAACTCAGAATCTTTGTTCAGTAATAATCCTGTCCTTTAGTACCTTCTCGCTCAAAATTGTTTATTATTCTGGCCACCGTTCTATTCTCTCACTGAAGAGAATAAATATAAGACACACAGAAGAACTTGTCAAGCTAGGGGTTGATGCCAAGCAGGGTTTAAGCAGAGGGACTATGATAGTCTACCTCTTGCATATTAATCAACACCAGCCCACTTCACATTAAACAAGGCAGACAAATAATGGAGACTCAAGTCAGGGAGTTTCTACTGCAGCTTGCACTTTTAGATCAATAAACAATTCTAAATGTCTGTCGTCAGCAAATAGGTGTTTGTAAAATGCTAAGCTCAGATGACATCTTCAACTGAGATGTATATAATCACCTATACTGTGAGCAGGCTGCCCATACATAGACTTTATCTCTACATAATGGTGAAAGGTATTTAATAGTCATATCTAAAACACACTGCTCCTGTGTATTAAGGTTTACATTATATGGTGCCAAAACCATTAGTGACCACTGACATACTAGTGACATACATATATTGGTAATACCTAGCCTACAGTACTATGCTTAGGAAAGTATTGGCAAGTCTTCTGTTGTGTTGCAATGCTGTGCCTTAATGACCACGCAATCAGTGTAATGATAACTAATTAGCCAATATAAAATGACTTCCTATCATTTAATCTCTATCATTTAGATTAACTATTAGATTGATTACTGTAAAGGTTGCAGATGTCATTTCTAAAATGTAATCTTACAGCAATCTCCAGCAGACACGGCACAGTGTTGTCCAGTAATTACGTTTTTTAACATAATTGAAATAAACAGCTCATTAGTCACAAATTATTGAGTCAATTGGTTTTCGACAATAAATGCATGGGTTGTGCCAACAGAGGACAAAATGAACAGACAATCAAACCTAGATAGGTTACATTTTATTACAGGGAGATCAAAGACTAAAAAACAATACTTTACTTTTAAACCCCACTTCAAGTGGTAAAAAAAATTGTGACACTGATTTCTATCACTTCTGTTCCCCTCTGGCCTGTGTAGATAGTAAACAAACAGTACAACAGTTGCTTTGTTGGAGAAACCTAAGGCTTTAATGATCTCATTTATTATTCAGAGGTGTTGGGATCAGATGGTCAGGCTGATTTATTAATGAGGGTTCATCATATCAACAAGCCTCCCTCTCCCTGGTCATCTCCAGCAGACCCACAACATAAAGCTACTTGGTAAGCTAGAAGGCATGCATGCAGACCCCACACTGCTCATTATGGTTTGGAGCTTAGCGTCCGTCTAAAGGAGAGGCTGTGCAGTCATTTGCTGAGTAGAACCAGATGTAGAATGTGTAAACAACTAGTCATCATATTGTCTAAATGGTTGAACTGGATAGAAAAGTCCAGTGGGGTTACAAGTAAATAATAGTTGGGAAAATATTCATAACATTTTAAGACACCTGAAAATAGAAAATAGAAAAGACACGGAACAAATGTTTATTACTATCAATTACATAATATTACACGTTTTGATGTCGGTTTTCTTTTACAGAGAGAATTCACAATCCATACAACATGACATTTGGGACTCCCAAAGCACACACAGGCTAATCCCTTCATGGGAAGCATTTAGCTTCCTAATACCTGTCCTTGTCCCAGTGGACGCAGCCTGGTGAGTGAAGTCTATGGTGTCTCAGCACTGCTAGTGGATTCTCTGGGAGATATTCTTCATGTCTGTCAGCACCATTGTTCTGTAGCTCCGCTCAAGGCCCTCCATGTATTCCAGGTAATTACTCACTTTGAAACCTGGGATTGGCTCCTCCTTATGGGAAACACGGGGGAGAAGGAACGCAAATACTCTGGTTAGGCTTTGGGACCAGCCCAGTGTTGGCTGTGTGTGTGTACAGTATGTGTGTGTGTTTTTGTATATGTGGTGGTGACATAGTAATATATAACCAACAACAACATGGAATTTAACAACCAATAGCACACAAAGTGCAACCAGACTGTGTCACATAGCTTGTCTGATGTACAACGACAGTTCCACTAAGTAGACAGAGGCCAAAATGCAAGGGACAAAAGTACAACGTAATTGCGCAATTTGTACAGTAGTCAGCAACTTAATTTAAGACAATGAAAACAGAGAATAAGATGTTTACAGGTTCATTGGAAACTTATTGTGCGCTGTAAAAGCATATTATATTTTAATGCTTTGGTTTGAATTTAAGAGGGTCCAGACTGAAGGAACTCATTACTATTATGTTTGATATTGGAGGGTAAGTAAGTCAATAACTGAAACTGAAAACAAATACTGCCAATCATTTTGGAGGTGATGCAAAGAAAAACAAAAAGCAAAAGACTGAACTAGTTGGTGTGTCATAATCCCCATAAAATGAAACACAGACCTAATTTGAAATGGATCCAAGCATCCCCTATAGAAGACATGCATGCTGTAATAACACAACAAGCATCCCCTATAGAAGACATGCATGCTGTAATAACACAACAAGCATCCCCTATAGAAGACATGCATGCTGTAATAACATAACAAGCATCCCCTATAGAAGACATGCATGCTGTAATAACACAACAAGCATCCCCTATAGAAGACATGCATGCTGTAATAACACAACAAGCATCCCCTATAGAAGACATGCATGCTGTAATAACACAAGAAGACCCTGTCAAACTGCAGCAACCTTGTACTAGTTCATATGATTTGCATTTTAAAGATTTACTAACAAGATGTTTTCCTTTTATGATACTTAAACAAAGACACATATAGGAACGTGATTGAACTGTAAAACTCACAGGGCTGAACTGACATACAGATATGCAACCTTAACCCTAAAGATTCTAGGCATGTTCACACACTGTTTTTGAACAACCACTGACGACACATTTTTCTTTAAGGTGTTATAAACTACATTTCTGTGTTATAATTCTAAACGAGTAAAAATGAAAAACCCTGCGGCTGGATTCAGGCTACAACATTCTCTGTTTTTACATGATATATGATAGTAGCAGAAACAGGTAGCTAGATTGGATTAAACTTTATTGTCATTGAATAGCATGAGTACAGTACAAGCGTACAGTACTGTACAATGAGCACAGTACAGTACATAGCAACAATATGATGAATAATATTTTATAGTTATGTTAGCATATCATAACCTAGTTATGATAGCTGCTGAAAAGGAACACATTTTACTGCTTGTATGCCAAATATCATGCAATGCACAAGTCTATTTTGCATGTGTTTTATATTCTGACAGAAATATATTCTAAATAAATAGTACAGTTACAAAAGCAGTGTAATTTTCCAGAATCTTCACCACAAAAAATTGAAGTGTGAAATAAGAATTCCTATTGAAAGTTAAGTACCAAATGTAATGTAGCCTTGCTCTTAGTGTTACTGTGAGAGAGGTACGCGGGGGCGGAGATGAACATGTTAGAAGGCCCTTTAGAAAAAGTCTCAGAGCAGTTCTTTATAAAAGCCCAAGTCAAGTCAGCTGAAAACCTGTGGCAACACTGCATAGTGACAGGCAATTTCTTTTGAATTTTGAGGAACACAGACAGGCTTTATTTTCCATTTTGTTTCATGTAACATCTGAGTCGCCGACAATACTTTCTCACTTTGTGTCTTCCTCCATATCGAGCCTGCATACTGCAATTGTGACAAATAATTTTTCCATTTCCATTTTTAATTCAGATGAAATACAGATATACTCAGCAAGCGCGGATATCTCCGAAAATCCAAAAAACCCACCTAACCGTCTGCCGGAAATGGTCCACGTGTTGTGGAATGTGTGAACCTCAATGAGCGTGCCAACTTTCCAAGATGACCTGAAGACAACTAGGAGTGTCCAGGCAACAGACCGACCGACAGATTTACCTTGAGGAAGACCTGCAGGTCCTGGTTCTGCGTATGCTGCAGGATCTCCTGCTGCAGGTGTTTCAGCACGGCCACACACATGTACACCTGGTAGTCCGGCCCCATCACCACACAGGTGGACACATAGTGGCAGATCTCAGGCCAGTCCAGGTAGTTCCAGAAACACTGACCCAACCACTGCAAACACATCTGTGAAACGAACAAACCAAAAAAAACATACACACCGGATTTACACTAGGAAATGACACAGGTAAAGGGACCATATTACTGGTTATGAATTTAAACTAATCAACATAAAACTCTGAGAGTTTTATGAGGTCTGTTACGTGCTCCCTGTCCTCGGGCTACATTACCTTGCAAGTTTGACACTAACCATAATTAACTGTCTTGTTCCTCTACTCAAGGTACTGAACCAAGCAGAAGACAACCATGACTTAGAATGCATAATAGAATACAATTAAGCTCACATTTTGCATTACATTAAAGTAAGGACAACTTTGTATGACTTTATTTTATAAGAATAACAGATCTATCCTTGAACCATCAGAGTATGTTAAGAAAACAATTGTCTCTTTAAGCTGTTTTCAATGACAATATTTTGATGGAAAGAAATGACTTTCAACTTGAACAGTTGAACTTCTACACTGCAATTTACTTTGTATGTTTAAAGTCTCTGAGTATATCTCCTAACACCTCCAAATGATGTTAGCAAAGGTGTAGCAGGAATTTCAATAAGGCAGACACCCATGTCTTCAATAATACATTGAAGACTTAATTTGAACGTCACATACATACATCATTCCTAATTCTACATCAGTACTGAACATTTAGAAATCACACCACATTTAAAACATAGTCACCAAAGGTATAGGGACAAGTGTTTCTGTTCAATCAGGTCTGTACGCTTGGGTCTGCCGAGTCTGTCCAGCTTCCTCCCACGCCATCGGATCCAACTCACCACCAGGTGGTGATCAGTTGACAGCTCCGATCCTCTCTTCACCCGAGTGTCCAAGACATATAGCCGCAGGTCAGATGAAACGACAACAAAGTCGATCATCGACCTACGGCCTAGGGTGTCCTGGTGCCACGTGCACTGATGGACACCCTTATGCTTGAACATGGTGTTCGTTATGGACAAACTGTGACTAGCACAGAAGTCCAATAACAGAACACGGCTCGGGTTCAGATAAGGGGGGCCGTTCCTCCCAATCACGCCCCTCCAGGTGTCACTGTCGTTGCCCACGTGGGCGTTGAAGTCCCCCAGTAGAACAATAGAGTCCCCAGTCGGAGCACTTTCCAGCACCCCTCCCAGAGACTCCAAGAAGGTCGGGTACTCTGCACTGCCGTTCGGCCCGTAGGCACCAACAACAGTGAGAGACCTATCCCCGACCCATAGGCGCAGGGAAACGACCCTCTCGTTCACCGGGGTAAACTCCAACACATGGCGGCAGAGCTGGGGAGCTATAAGCAAACCCACACCAGCCCGCCGCCTCTTACCATGGGCAACACCAGAGTGGTGAAGAGTCCATCCTCTCTCAAGGAGTGTGGTTCCAGAGCCCAAGCCGTGCGTAGAGGTGATCCCGACTATCTCTAGTCGGAACCTCTCAACCTCACGCACGATCTCAGGCTCCTTCCCCGCCAGCGAGGTGACATTCCACGTCCCTAGAACTAGTTTCCGTGTCCAGGGATCGGGTTGCCCGATCCTCTACGCACCGACCCCTTATGGTACCTCCTGCAGGTGATGAGCCATACCGGGCGACGTCACGGTCCTCAAAATGTTTGCCATCATTAAAGGGTTTTTGAACCCACAAAATACCCTCAAAATAAAAGCACAGAATCTATATAACCTCCTTGTTTGACTTTAAATACCAGTTGTTTGATTATAGAGCCAAAAGAAGAAAAACAATATTCACTGTCCAAATTCTTATGCAGGGCGCACTATATATTATGTATATTATTATAAAGTGTTTTACACCGAATGAATGACTTTAAATCTACATTGTAAACTCTTGAGCTTAAGAGACTATTTGGCTTTAGTTCCTGTTGACACATTATGTCTGAGATGACAGTCAGCCGGAAGAATATGGAGTCAAAAGAAGATGAGATCAAAAACAATATTTTGAAGGTGAACTTTTGGTTTGGACGTGAAAGATTCCGTCAAGGGAACGAAGTACGCTGAGAGCAGGAGGATTCTGCAACCTCAGTTCAGAACTTTTATACAGGGAATGAGTGTCACCTTGAGTTAAACTTATTTAAGTTTAATGTTTCATGAAAATAAGGTCTAAACTAGTATACTCGGAGTGTCCATTTCATTATAACATGATTTTGTAAGTCCCAGTAGAAAAAAAGAAAAAGGATGGTGGGTGATATTGTACCTGGGAGGGGGTAAAACCAGACATCTTGAAGGCAGAGAAGACCAGAGGCACCTCTTTCTTCAGCAGCATCTCTACATAGTGTGTTGTACATGAGTACACTGGATAGATGCCAGACTGAGCAATCTCAACAGGGAGGTGAACCTGTATAGCAGAGGAAGATTTACAGAGCATAATACTTTAACTAAAAAGGCAAGCTCTGTAGGTTAATAGCTAAACTTGCCAAGTGTGAAAGTGAAATGCAGACATTAACAGACAGCTGCTTTGTGTGATTTTCCCTCTTCAATTTCCTCAAAACAACAGTATTTTCAGAGCCCAATGCTTCTGGAGAATGCAGTATATGCAGTGTACTGTGTGTAAATGCGCTACAACCCCTTAATTACTTGCCCCTCCATTCTCTTAGGTATTTACAGAATCAACCACATACAATTTACAGGCTTGGGCCGCCTCCATTTAGACATTCCCCCTAATCTGCAACATGGTGCGCTAACTCCCATCTGTCTGCATACGTCCTGATTTTCTTGCACCGCTGATCAGATGGCAGAACTGAGAATTGTAATCCGTTTTACAAAGTTGTCCATGGTAGCATTCCCGATTTCCAAGACATACTCTTTCAGCTGAAACTCCATTAACTGCAGCATATTCACCATCATCTGCACTGAGAGATTGCCGTTTCCAAATTTGATGGGGACAATGGTAATGACTATGCCCCCGTAATCTCATCATATTCACCATTTCCATAGAGGAAACATGAGGTACTAAGAATCCCTAGACTGCACAGATACAAACGATAACGTAACACCAAACTTGTATATTTGGCTTATGATGCATAAATGGGGGCGAGAATATTAACATTAAAATGCAACTCATCTTTCCAATGTACGGCCATACAAATGACAGCATTTCATAACAATCTAAATGCAGCAGGATTCGGCGGACGTGCCCACCAAATGAAAGGCTTGTTTATCTCCCGGCATACTTTCGGTGTCCTCCTACTTGATTACTTCCTAAGCTTCATGCAAATAGAAAGCAGGGAGACACAAAAGAGGGGTAGCGGACAGAGAATGCAGCGACGCTCCACTGTCAGCCCGAAAACCCCCGGTTAACGCTCCCTTTCTGGCCATCTGGACTCACCGATTTGTGGAGTCTGGCAGGCCAAAGGAAGGCCGATGTGAGCAGAGTGGAGAGGTGGAGGAGGATGCGGAGGGCTCTCTCCACGTCTCCAGCCACGATAAGGAACACAGTGGAGAGGAACCAGTCATGGCCGGGGTAGTCTCCCTGCAAAGTATCTGGTGATGCAGAGTCAAGTGGAGGCTCGGACAGGAAGCAACATCTGGGCCTTCTTGCTAGGCAGGTTAGCGTTTAGCGCAGCGAGTGCATGGAGTGGTTTTAAATGCTCCAACCTCAACACTAAAACCCATCACAACATTCCCTGCATTGGGGAGAGACCTGACTCCAGAACAAGATCCGTGACAAAAAACACCAACCTCTGTTTGACTGGATCTCCCCATGGCACCCCAGCAGAACAGCCAGGCCAGGGAAAAATGTCATCACATTTTATGGCACACCACAGATCAGTCTCAGCAGGCAGCATGAGGGAGGGGTCCAAGACTCTACACAATTTCTCAGCTCACTTAATTTGATTGACAGACAAGTACCATAGTGGAGTGGAAGCAGCCAATCAAAATGATAAACTTATACTTCTCAGCCTGGGCAAATGTCATTTTCTGAAAGCTTCTGACTGCTCATGTTGTGTATTTGGAGAAAATCATCCCTGTTTTTGTTCCTATTTTATCAGATAGGTGTACATTTCTTAGATAGAGGTAGATTTATAGTTTTGGAATTGCTTGTGTGGGTTTAGTCAGTCCCTTTGTGATTCATGCGGTTGTCATACATAGCTGATAAGGATACATAGGGTTGACTTGAGTCTGGCTTTCTGTTGTGAGAGGAGCGCTTGGCAATGTTTCATCAAAAGACAGAGGTCCTGCTCAGAATCTTCCCTCAGTAACTTCAGATATCTCCCATACCTGGAAACAAAGAGAACGACTTAGCAGGGCTCCACCTATCTTATGGTGACACATCACAAAGTCAGAAGGAAAACATTCAGGTTCCCAGATCACACTGACTCATTAAACATGATGTGGCGTACAATCAGAACAATTAGAGTTAATGGAAGGATATCATAAGCCCAAATGAGCCTTGTTTAAATGCTCATCTCTTCATTAGCATAATGCCAAAAGACAATATGCGATATCTTAATTGAGTTCATTGTAAGTTTACGTCTCTAGAACATCTCTGTTATACCCCTGATCACGCTATAATTCAGCAATAATTGACTTTTTTGTTATCTTTTTTGGCCGTTCAGTGCCCTCTCTGAGAAAGTATCTGGTGCTTACAGGGGGTGGGGTGGGGGTTGGGGTGTAGAAGACCTTTAGGATGCAGACAGCATACCTGACAGAGGCCTGAATCCCCAGCTGGGCCACAGGCGACAGGGTGCATGTCTTTAATCCACTCTCCAATGCTATAAAACAGGCAATAAAGGAGCTGAACATTACCAGGGGTTTACACGTTTGCACTCAGCAGCCATCAACACAAATTTCATTTCAATGACTGCTGCAAAGCAACCGTGGCTTTGGCAAAGCTCACTCAGGCAACAAAACGAAACTAACCCTAACTAATCTTGCCTCTGAGTAACACATTGCAGAGACGATCAAATGAGCAATCTGTATTCATCATAGACACCAATACATGCTTTAATTGAGAGAATGACCTTGATGTGAGTAAAGAAAACCTAGAATCATTGTGGCAGCTTCATGGATACTACTCCACCCTCCATATTAATATCATTGAAGTCCACTTTCTGATTGCAATTACTATCTAATAGAGACAAATGGTTTCTATCTCCTGTCTGCCATTGTTGCTTCTTGACAGATGAGTCCGTGAGAAACGTTTGGGAGAAATATGGAGGAGATCACAGGGTTAAACCTCCAGCAAATGAAAGACACTGAACAAAGTGCTGAGCCTGTTGTTACGTCAATCACAAGTCAGGACAGAAAAGGGGAAACAAAGCTGAACCGTATAGACTATGACAGCTTCTCCCCTGATGGGCCATTTGGCAAAAGGAATAACTTAATAAAGGAAATACCTTATGCGGAGATGGAGAGCGTGAGAAATGGTTATCTTGACTTTTTCAAGTTTATCTTGACTTTTTCTTTGATTCACTGAAATTTATGAGCTACAGCGTTTATGCCAGCTCTGGCGGGTTTGTCTCACACACAAAGACTCCAGTATGTGTTTGCTCGGAGTTCAATAAATGAAGCAAGAAAGGAATATATTCTGAACATACAGTGGGGCAAAAAAGTATTTAGTCAGCCACCAATTGTGCAAGTTCTCCCACTTAAAAAGATGAGAGAGGCCTGTAATTTTCATCATAGGTACACTTCAACTATGAGAGACAAAATGAGAAAGAAATCCAGAAAATCACATTGTAGGACTTTTAATGAATTTACAGGCCTCTCTCATCTTTTTAAGTGGGAGAATTTGCACAATTGGTGGCTGACTAAATACTTTTTTGCCCCACTGTACATGCTATTTCTCCAGACGTCATGACTAAAACACCAAGAGAACTAAATTATGAATGACTTAACTTACACATTTAATAATATAATTCTACAAAGACACAGATGCCATGAGCCAGTAGTAAGTGGCCAATAATACATTTAAATTACAATATTTAGGTTTGGATTATAATTTAAGTATCAGACAGATTTTTTCCTAACATGTCCATACAGGTGACAAGACTCATCACTAATTAAAACACAGTTTTAACTGACAAATGTGTAATTACTGAGATGGTGAAATAAACATATCTTAAATGCAAAATGTAAATGTACAGCAGTTTCATGTATAATAAAGAAAAGGTCTGCATGAGTAAGTTTATCTAAAATTAAAGAATAATTTTCACAGAAAGTAATAGGTCTACTATCATTTATATGTGTTTTTTTTTTATATTTGCTGAAGCCCCTCCTAGGCCTAGCTGTTCACCCATGGTCCAGTTCCACAGACAGTCCAGGGGCAGATAATGTTTCCCTCACACTGACCTTTATAGTCTGCAGATGGGAAGAAACGCTTTGATGGCGAAGCGGAAAGGTAGAACACAGCCTGCTCCAGTAGATCAGCCAGAACTGAGGAGAAGGCAGGAAACAGAGGGAGCTTTTAGGAACATCACAGAGGCCTTTGAAAAGATATTTATCTTCAGTGGTGCATCAGGCAAGTACAAATTGTGCTTCCTTTAATGTACACCCAGCCGGAAAAATGGGAAGGTAATCAAGCATCTTGTTCATCTATATGAAGAAACAAAGCTCTGGAGAGACAATTCATTTAATTTTGAAGCAAAATCTAAGGCCTTAATCCTGGGTGTTTCTTTGTCTCTGAATAAATATGAAATCAGGAAGTATTATTCTGCGAATCGCAATGCCTTCACAACCAATAGAAAGGAAAAAAGGAACATTCAGAGGAAGCAATTGGAAACACAAAATGAACGTAAATTGTGGTTTCAATGAAAATCAACAACCAACAAAATAAAAGTCCTCAGAGAGCCCGTAGACACATGACAGCAAAGGCAACGTTTATACTTTCACAATTCCCAGTTATAGGCAGTTTTCTACAGTTCAAAATGTATTATTATTATTAGTAGCATATCCATTAATGGCAAGAACATCGAAATGACGATATAGGGATTTATTCTGAACTAACTATCAGAAGTATAGATCTGAGTGTGTTTTTACCATAAGACTTGTTTTTACTAGATTTTCAGGTCTCGCAGAATGGCTATGTTTAGAGTATTTTAGAAGATACATTATTCAAATGCACCGGGTTTAGCCATAGGTGTGAGTTTATAACTCTGTAAGCCATTAATGACCAGAGTAATTCCATGGCATTACAAGCTGCCAGAATCTTTCCTGGTCAGACTATGTTATCCATAACCTCATAAAACCGTATCAGGTGTCACCTACCATTTCCTGAGACAATGTTGGACTTAGTGGTCATTGCTTTGCAGTACTGTTTCCTGCAGGTATCCATCCAGCTCCCATCCTTCTCTAAGTCCTTGGAGGATGCCAGGAAGGCAGTTATCTCAGTGTCTATAGACAAAATATAATCCTTACTGAATCCCACATGCAGATATTCACATTCAACTCCAGAATAATTGGCACTCTTGAAAAGAGAAAAAAAGCTATATATAAACTGAGTACATTATCGACATTTTATGCTAAAAATATGTTATGAACAAATATATATTATTTAACACTTAGTACAAATGTTTATGTAAGCAATAGTATTACTTAAATAAACATTTATATAAAAAAAGTAAATATGTTTAATGTCAAAAAGACAAGTGTCAAAAGGAATGACACCCCCTAAGAATTCTTATCATCAAACAAAATAAAATTACTATTTACATTTGAAAAATACAGTGCCTTCATTTTTTTCCATAGTCAGGTCTTTGCATTTTAGAATATTTTTGTCAATGAATGTTGTCAGATCTTCAACCTAAACCTAATATTAGATAAACGGGAACATGACTGAACAAACACCACATTTTCATACTGTTTTGATTCATTTATTAGCAGCACTGACTACAACCAAATGCTTCTTGTACTTATTGATCTTTCCAAGCACTGTGGAGGAATTTTGAAAGCTGACCTTAGATGAGACGAGTGAAGAATTGAGATCCCTGGATGTTGTTCTAGTGTTCTTTGTAACTTCCTGGATGATTTCAAAAGTGACACAAGCACCTAACGCTGGTGTTATTCTTATTCTAAAAGGTCGGACCAAAGTCAATGTAACAAATGTGCACACTGCAGAAAACCAGATTGGGAGAAAATACTTCTTCACATCACTGTCTCTTACTGTGGCCTTCCATTGTTTCCTGTTCTACGAGTTGATACATTTTAATTCATTATGTAACACATAGTGAGGAAGGACTTGGGAGACAGAAGAGCCACAGTTAAAGAGTTACATAACTTGGATGCATCTTGACGTTACCAGATCTCAGAAATCTAACATGTGACGACGCCTACATTCAAATTGCCTTTTGGCCATGGCTCCCGGAAAAAAAACTTATTTATTGAGATCAACCAAAGCATTTGGTAAGATTCAATATGTTCTCAAACAAATGACAGGAAAAGGGTCAGGCTCATTTGCACATACACAAGAGTGCCAAATATATTTTTCCTTTTGCATTGCAAAGAGAGCATAGCCAAAAAGGCAAGTGAACTGTTAGTTGAGAAGATGATCAAAAACGTATGGGAGACATGGGTGTTTGCAGGGCATGACAGAAAGAGGTCCATAACATGTCAGGTAGTTTGTTGAGGCCACACCTCCAGCCTTAATTCTGGTTTTGAAAATAACCCAAATAGGTTAGGACACACCCTCCAACCTACACTGCTGCTTTGTACCCTAAGAATTACTAAAGACTTGTAAAACTGGGCCCAGTGTCTACATTGAGCAACTCTAGCCTTCATCTCTAATGGCAGTCAATTGGATGATGTTCCTAATCAGACTCCACATTTCTAAATACCTTTTTTTTCAAGGGATCTACAGTATCTCACAAAAAAGTGAGTACACCCCTCACATTATTTGATTATATCTTTTCATGTAACAACACTGAAGAAATGACACTTTGCTACAATGTAAAGTAGTGAGTGTACCACAGTGTAGCTTGTACAACAGTGTAAATTTGCTGTCCCCTCAAAATAACACAACACACAGGCATTCATGTCTAAACTGCTGGCAAATAAAAGTGAATACACCCCTAAGTGAAAATTTCCAAATTGGGCCCAAAGTGTCAATATTTTGTGTGGCCACCATTATTTTCCAGCACTGCCTTAAGCCTCTTGGGCATGGAGTTCACCAGAGCTTCACAGGTAGCCACTGGAGTCCTCTTCCACTCCTCCATGATGATATCACGGAGCTGGTGGATGTTAGAGACCTTGCGCTTCTCCACCTTCCTTTGAGGATGCCCCAAAGATACTCAATAGGGTTTAGGTCTGGAGACATGCTTGGCCAGTCCATCACCTTCACCCTCAGCTTCTTTAGCAAGGCAGTGGTAGTCTTGGAGGTGTGTTTGGGGTCGTTTTCATGTTGAAATACTGCCCTGCGGCCCAGTCTCCGAAGGGAGGGGATCAAGCTCTGCGTCAGTATGTCACAGTACGTTGGCATTCATGGTTCCCTCAATGAACTGTAGCTCCCCAGTGCTGGCAGCACTCATGCAGTCCCAGACCATGACACTCCCCCCACCATGCTTGACGACACACTTGTCTTTGTAATCCTCACCTGGTTGCCGCCACACATGCTTGACACCATCTGAACCAAATACGTTTATCTTGGTCTAATCAGACTACAGGACATGGTTCCAGTAATCCATGTCCTTAGTCTGCTTGTCTTCAGTAACTGCTTGGCAGGCTTTCTTGTGCATCATCTTTAGAAGAGGCGTCTACTCACTTTTGTTGCCAGTGGTTTAGACATTAATGGCTGTGTGTTGAGTTATTATGAGGGGACAGCAAATGTACACTGTTATACAAGCTGTACACTCACTACTTTACATTGTAGCAAAGTGTCATTCTTCAGTGTTGTCATATGAAAAGATATAATCAAAAACGTGAGGGGTCTACTCACTTTTGTGAGAGACTGTACATATTGAAGATAATTTTTTTTTATTGAGTGCTGTTGAATTGAAAAACTGTAAATGAAAGGTAAGCATGATTTAACAGGAGGATTATTTGTAGCCAGCTGTGAAATTGGTGCTGAATAAACAGCATTGTTCGGGAGACCGTTTTCCCGGACCCCGACTTCCCAGCTCAGCCAAACTCTTATGCACACTTCAAACAGCAAACTATTAATTGACCTAAATGCCAAGATATTTCTGCATGAATAACACAAATATCATGGGGACGCACCGCAGAAGCAAATGTCAACGTTTGGAATGAATTCTTACCCTGTTCACCCTGGATTGTCTTGGGGAGATCTAGAATGTAACACTCAGGCAGAGGGTATGATGAAAACATTGGCCATGGATAAGGGTCAGGGCCCTGAAAGAGAGGATCATTAGGACAACACATTTCAACAGCCTTACGTATTTCATATTACTGACACGCCAAAATAGTGAACTGTGTTTTCTGAAAACACCATCAAATAATGTAAATGTGAATTATTCTATGTTTAAAGATTTGGAAAATAAACCATGACATGAAATGGGGGCATGGTTAACCTACCTGATGCGGTGTACTCTAAATGTTAATGAGGTTTTGTTTGCTCATCCTTATTGTCTTGTCCGTGCTTTTTACATTAATCAAATACATGTTGGTTTTAAAGCACATCTTTTCAGGTCATATATTGTATTATAATATTATAATAAGCCTTAAAACAGGTTACCTGGTTACCATAACTAAGTAAGACATGCAGGTGATGGTATTTAAGTGAGGGGTGATAACTGAAATTTAGAAAAAATCTGTAGACTATAATTTGTGTAAGGGCGTGGGGGGGTGTATAAGAGCAATGACCTTCTGAAGGGCCCTAGGGGGCAGTCTCCTCTCTGACGGCCCTCCAATCACACTCATACGCACCAGGATATGGTTCCTCTCTACAGATAGACCATCAATTATGAAGTCTCTGAGTGTGGAGTAGATGGTGAAAGGTGAGAAGGAAAAACAATGGAGAGGACAAGAAAACAGGTTATCACCACTCCAGAAAACCTCTGTTGCGCATACAAATTTATCTGAGACCGGACAAGTCGGAGTCTTTCAATTCATGACAAGACGCAACATTGGGTATGTATTGAAAAGCTATTTGGGAAATGGCTTTTGCTTACACTTTCTTCATTAAAATGTAACAGGCCTAATTTGCTCCAACATTGTGGATGTGCTTTATCACGCACTCAAAATAGTTTCTGGTGAGTTAATGTTGTGAAAATCTAGAACTGCGCCATTACTTCAGATACAGGGCCTCTCAAAAGTATTTACCTCCCTTGCACTTTGACAAATTTTATAGTGTTACAGCATGATTTTTTTTTTTGCCACTGATCAAGAGAAAAAGTCTATAATTTCAAATTTGCAAAACCTCCTAATTAGACCAATACTGTCAGGAATCAATGAGTGCATGTAGTAACATCATAAAATGTAGAAAAACTCAAGGGGGTGAATACTTTTCTTAAGAGCTATTTTATATTATGGAGCATTTCTTAGAATACAGTACAATAAATACAAAATGCCCGAAATGGTGGAATCACAGCCTGTCATAACTTCATGAGACACAAGATAATAAAACAAAATAAGTACCCTTTACCAGACGATGGATCTAAGTTGTTGTCCTTCTGAGATTGCAGCAACATGTCAGAAACTTTGTACTGGGACTCCAGAAGTAGTAGCGAATCTAGGTTGCAGCACATTACACACAGTAATCTGAAAGTACACAAAAATATTAACAAATTGATTTCTCAAGGACATACAGTGGGCAAAGGTATACTGCAGGATGGACATAAAGATTGTTTGCTACTTACCAGACAGTGAAATAATTAATTAACGGCATATACATGGCTGTTACAATGTTTTTGTAATAGTTTTCTTTTCTGTCAGTTTCAAAAATAAATGTTCAATTTCAATTTATTTTCAGTCAGTTTCCAATCTTTTCTAGGTAGTTTTAGTTAGTTTCTATTTTAAGTCATATTTCTGTTTATTTATATATATAGTTACGTTTCAAAAATGTTTGGGTTAAACCTTATTAGAGGACAGTTGTCTGCTCCATGCTTAGACAGTATACTTATCAGGTCCACCAATCCCAAATAGCTAAGAGAAATTAAATGCATACATTTTAAAAGCTCAGGTCTTAGGAGGTTAAATAAATTCAGATTTTATGCAACTACATATGTATATATCTCGATATTCTATATTTTATATATATCTATCTATCTATCTATCTATCTATCTATCTATCTATCTATCTATCTATCTATCTATCTATCTATCTATCTATCTATCTATCTATCTATCTATCTATCTATCTATCTCTATCTATCTATCTATCTATCTATCTATCTATCTATCTATCTATCTATCTATCTATCTATCTATCTATATATATATATATATATATATATATATATATATATATAGATAGATAGATAGATAGAAATATCCATTGGGGTTGAAAACTTTTGAGAGCCACTGTAAGTCATTGAGCACTCACTTGTCCAGAGCAACTTACATTACTGAGCGCACATTGCGCCAGTAATTGTGCTACGCTAACAAGACTTAACTTGAATAATTTCCAAACTATAAAAAGAGACAGAACAGTGGCATTGCCAAATTTTTTCTGTGTAAGTCACAAAAAAAAAGAATAATTACAAAAAGAAAAATGTATGTCTTGCAGTATCCTTTTAAACATTTTAAGAACGACCCAACCATTTGATTTACTGTGCTTGTTCTGGAAACCTATTGGGTCTAGCTGTCTACAGAACTGTAATGTATGACATGTTCTCTTTTTCCCAGGTCTTATAAAAGCTATAAATTGCTTCTGGTAGCCTGCCTTATTGCCTTGTATATCAACAGAATCCACAGAGGGCCAAGCCAGAGTGCTTTGCATAATAGGGAGAAAGAATCCCTAACTGAATTGTGGGTTCGGCATTAGCGCAGCAGTTGTGAGAGTAATAAATCATTAATGCAGATCCAGGAGAGATGTGACGGGGACATTGTGTATCTGTGGAGGATATGGCCGACATAAAACAGGTTGGTGGTAGTGAGCAGTAAAATATGATAACCCCCGGGTGTTATTGTTAAGTGACATTATTAGCCATTCCCTCTCTAATGGCTAATAATGACGGGATTTACTACCAGTGTTTGTTCACATCAGCCTGGTTCTATTGCATTGACAGTAACACAATCCTATTGCCCGGGATTCGTGCAGAAACAAGACATTCACAGCCAAGTGCTCACGTATTTCCATTGCAGCCTGCGCTTTAACCCAAAGACCAAAGCAATATTGGGACACTTGGAGCAATTCTAGACAGAACTGTTAGAATACAGACAGCAGCAGTGCATGTCTGTTTTTTGTAAACAGGAAGAAAGAACAGGCCTAAAGCAGTGAGAATTCTACCATTCAAGTCATTAACTGCAAGTGAAATATATGGTAATACTTATTAATATATGGTTACTCATTATGATGCTATCATAACATGCAATAACAACTGACATAAGTTGTCATAGCCTTCAATAATATTGTCACAACACCTTCATGACACCTACAGTGGGGAGAACAAGTATTTGATACACTGCCGATTTTGCAGGTTTTCCCACTAACAAAGCATGTAGAGGTCTGTACATTTTATCATAGGTACACTTCAACTGTGAGTAACGGAATCTAAAACAAAAATCACATTTTCAGATTTTTAAGTAATTAATTTGCATTTTATTGCTTGACATAAGTATTTGATACATCAGAAAAGCAGAACTTAATATTTGGTACAGAAACCTTTGTTTGCAATTACAGAGATTATACGTTTCCTGTAGTTCTTGACCAGGTTTGCACACACTGCAGCAGGGTTTTGGGCCAACTCCTCCACACAAGACCTTCTCCAGATCTTTCAGGTTTCAGGCTGTCACTGGGCAATACAGACTTTCAGCTCCCTCCAAAGATTTTCTATTGGGTTCAGGTCTGGAGACTGGCTAGGCCACTCCAGGACCTTGAAATGCTTCTTCTGGAGCCACTCCTTAGTTGCCCTGGCTGTGGGTTTCGGGTCGTTGTCACGCTGGAAGACCCAGCCACGACGCATCTTCAATGCTCTAATTGAGGGAAGGAGGTTGTTGGCCAAGATCTCGTGATACGTGGTCCCACCCATCCTCCCCTAAATACGGTGCAGTCGTCCTGTCCCCTTTGCAGAAAAGCATCCCCAAAGAATGATGTTCCCAACTCCATGCTTCACAGTTGGGATGGTGTTCTTGGGGTTGAACTCATCCTTCATCTTCCTCCAAACATGGCGAGTGGAGTTTAGACCAAAAAGCTCTATTTTTGTCTCATCAGACCACATGACCTTCTCCCATTCCTCCTCTGGATCATCCAGATGGTCATTGGCAAACTTCAGACGGACCAGGACATGCGCTGGCTTGAGCAGGGGGACCTTGCGTGCGCTGCAGGATTTTAATCACTGGCGGCGTAGGGTGTTACTAATGGTTTTCTTTGAGACTGCGGTCCCAGCTCTCTTCAGGTCATTGACCAGGTCCTACAGTTTTTGCCTTCTCACCAAGCTGCTTGCCTATTGTCCTGTAGCCCATCCCAGCCTTGTGCAGGTCTACAATTATATCCCTTATGTCCTTACACAGCTCTCTGGTCTTGACCATTGTGGAGAGGTTGGAGTCTGTTTGATTGAGTGTGTGGACAGGTGTCTTTTATACAGGTAACGAGTTCAAACTGGTGCAGTTAATACAGGTAATGAGTGGAGAACAGGAGAGCTTCTTAAAGAAAAACTAAAATGAGAGCCGGAATTCTTACTGGTTGGAAGGTGATCAGATACAGTGGGGCAAAAAAGTATTTAGTCAGCCACCAATTGTGCAAGTTCTCCCACTTAAAAAGATGAGAGAGGCATGTGATTTTCATCATAGGTACACTTCAACTATGTTGACATAATTAGGAAAAGAAATTCAGAAAATCACATTCTAGGATTTTTTTATGAACTCATTGGTAAATTCCTCTGTAAAATAAGTATTTGGTCACCTACAAACAAGCAAGATTTCTGGCTCTCACAGACCTGTAACTTCTTCTTTAAGAGGCTCCTCTGTCCTCCACTCGATACCTGTATTAATGGCACCTGTTTAAACTTGTTATCAGTATAAAGGACACCTGTCCACAATTTCAAACAGTCACACTCCAAACTCCACTACGGCCAAGACCAAAGAGCTGTCAAAGGACACCAGAAACAATATTGTAGACCTGCACCAGGCTGGGAAGACTGAATCTGCAATAGGTAAGCAGCTTGGTGTGAAGAAATCAACTGTGGGAGCAATTATAAGAAAATGGAAGACATACAAGACCCACTGATAATCTCCCTCGATCCGGGCCTCCACGCAAGATCTCACCCCGTGGGGTCAAACGGTGAGCAAAAATCCCAGAACCACACGGGGGGGGGGGGGGGGGGGGGGGGGGACCTAGTGAATGACCTGCAGAGAGCTGGGACCAAAGTAACAAAGGCTACCATCAGTAACACACTACACTGCCAGGCGTCCTGCAGTGCCAGACGTGTCCCCCTGCTTAAGCCAGTACCCGTCTAAGGTTTGCTAGAAAGCATTTGGATGGTCCAGAAGAGGATTGGGAGAATGTCATATGGTCAGATGAAACCAAAATATAACTTCTTGGTAAAAACTCAACTCGTCGTGTTTGGAGGAGAAAGAATGCTGAGTTGCATCCAAGGAACACCATACCTACTATGAAGCATGGGGGTGGAAACATCATGCTTTGGGGCTGTTTTTCTGCAAAGGGACCAGGACGACTGATCCGTGTAAAGGAAAGTATGAATGGGGCCATGTATCGTGAGATTTTGAGTGAAAACCTCTTTCCCTCAGCAAGGGCATTGAAAATGAAACGTGGCTGGGTCTTTCAGCATGACAATGATCCCAAACATACCGCCCGGGCAACAAATAGTGGCTTTGTAAGAAGCATTTCAAGGTCCTGGAGTGGCCTAGCCAGTCTCCAGATCTCAACCCCATAGAAAATCTTTGTAGGGAGTTGAAAGTCTGTGTTGCCCAGCGACAGCCCCAAAACATCTCTGCTCTTGAGGAGATCTGCATGGAGGAATGGGCCAAAATACCAGCACCAGTGTGTGAAAACCTTGTGAAGACTTACAGAAAACATTTGACCTCTTTCATTGCAAACAAAGGGTATATAACAAAGTATTGAGATAAACTTTTGTTATTGACCAAATACTAATTTTCCACCATAAGGTACCAATAAATTCATTAAAAATCCTACAATGTGATTTTCTGGATTTTCTTTTCTCATTTTGTCTCTCATAGTTGAAGTGTACCTATGATGAAAATTACAGGCCTCGCTCATCTTTTTAAGTGGGAGAACTTGCACAATTGGTGGCTGACTAAATACTTTTTTGCCCCCACTGTATGTCTTGCAATAAAATGCAAATTCATTATTTAAAAATCATACAATGTGATTTTCTGGATTTTTGTTTTAGATTCTGTCTAAATTACAGACCTATACATGCTTTGTAAGTAGGAAAACCTGCAAAATCAGCAGTGTATCAAATACATGTTCTCCCCACTGTATGTAGACTTGTTGTGAAAAATGTACAATATATGATACAGCAGACTGTATCATATATACAGTATTTACATATACAGTATGACTGCTACATAAACATGCCATAACCCAAAGAACTACTCAAATCAAAGTACTCAGACAACTTGTAAATAAATTGAAAACATGAGCATAACATTTCCAATGCTTTTTACTGACTTACAGTTCATGAAAGATAACCATCAAAAGAACGAATCAATACCTGCGCTCTATAGATTTCACCCATCACTGGGAATACATATTTGAGTGTTCGGAAAGTTTCTGGCTTGTTTTATTTCAGCTTATGAAACATGGGACCAACACTTCTCATGTAATATTTTAACAAAATCAGTGTAATAGCTATGTTTATCCAGGAATGTTTGGTAATATTGTTTTAATATAGAAGTCTGGAGTGTAGCTACCAGAATGCTGTTGCTGATGACTGTGATGAATTCAGGTGCAGATTTCAGGAAAAGTGAATATGATCAGAATCAGTGTCAGTATCCGACTCTAAGATTATGTAGTGTACTGCACAAGACATTATCAGTGGGACTGATACTGTAATGATTATGATCATATTCAGTAATAATGCTTCCTGACAGTATCATAAAGTTTATTTGCCGTATCTGATCTATCTTTTTTGTTATGTTCATTTACAAGTTGTTTGATTGAATGACTTGCCTTGGGTAGCACATTTTGTGGATTATGACACGTTGAGGTAGTGTCATAAATGAAAAATATGTCATAACAAGTTACTGTAACATATGTGTCATGACAAATATTATGACAGGTTATGACGTTCAGTCTGCGGCTCTTAAATGCTATTACATGGTTATGAGAGCGTGAATGCACAAATTCTAAATGCTTGTCCTGCATTTATAGAGTGCCAAGTTCCCTCTTTGTTCATGCAATTACAGGTTCTGATGAAAAATGGTAGCAAACATACTGCTGAGACACTTGTGAACATTGAATAAAACTGCACAAGAAAATTACACAGCTGCAGCGTTTTGTCAACAGGAAGCCTTCTTCCTCCAAAACAAGAGTCCAAATTGATCCAGTTTGCATATTTAGTGGCCCTGAACAGGTCCCACTCAAGAGGGTGTAGCTCTGGCTCTTTCATCGGTAGTCTCCACCAAAGTCCTACACTCCCTGAGAAACAAACACTGCCTTGCCCTCCCTCTGACTGGGGCGGCCATCTCAAGATTCATTTGACTTCAAAATCTAAGAAGCCTCTGGCAGAGAACAAGTACAAACGCACACTGCTGAGTGTTCACATACTTACAGAGCCCTGGAGGTGACATTGACAGAGATTTTATTTTTAAAGATGCTCACAAATTATAAAACATGCAAAAAAAATGTTTACCTGCTCACAGTGGGCTAGGGCGCCTTGGGCAAACCCATTTTCCTTTCCGACCAGGCACCCCCCACAAATCACACAATATGGACGCAAGTCAAAATAATCTTCTACTTTCAAAATATAATTATGTAGGCTATTTAACCTACCAAAAAAACAAAAGCATAATGTTAGTGTTTGGTGCTTAAATATTTTAGACTAAATCTGATGACGTTATCCAGCTAATGCTAGCTTAGATTACCTAGCGAGATAAATAGCCCAGTTAAATCGATAATGTTAGGTAATGTAATAACCAAATGCTATTCTGGAGGTATAATCCAGTTAGTTGTCCTGTCTTGCTTATCAAAATTGACAAAATGTACAATTTCAAATTTGCTTTATGAATGTAATGTATCCACCAGGTTGGTACCAATATTAATGATATTTTTGGCACTAAATGGGGAATACAATAATAACAAATGGCAGCAAGTGAGGCATTATGCTCCATAACTTTGGAAGTGAACTCAATTACTGTGAGGTTAAGGAATAGAAGATCTGAAGCCCATACCCACAATGCAAATATAAAAAAAGGCATTGCAGTAGCATAGTTCCTTTATATTGGAGTTGAAAGCTGAGCTTCCCATTAACATGGAAAATATATATGAAATAAATCCCAACTCATAGGCTACAATATGTCATTTTCACATTCAAAATCTATTAACATTGTCATCTATCTTCTAAGGATCTGTCACTCACAGCAGAACAAAGTCATTTACAGTAATGGAATACACAATATTGGACAAAGTAGCTCACTAAACGACGTCAAGTAAACAAAAGTAAAATAATATGGACTCAGAAAAGTCTACATAAAATAGACCTAGATTGAAAGCAGGAACAATAATGTCTAGGGACAATTCACAAATGATTGAGCTAGAGACAGAAAGGGAACAACTTGTGATGAATGAGCGAGGCATACAGAGACAAGGGTGTCTGTCTGAGGAATTGTGAGCGGAGTTAGAGTGGCTTGTTCTAATCCAATCATGGCAGCAAGCTCAACTGATACAGCGGAACATGCCAAAACAGTTGTTTGCAGCAAACCTCTTTGTACACCCTGTTTGAGTGGCATTACAAAAACCTCATCACAAAATAAAATAATCTACTCCTGTCAATTGTGAGCAAAACAGAATTTTACAATGAGATTACTTTTTCATAGAGGGCAATAATTACTTTATTAATAATTTATACATGTGTAAGTGTCTCATGGCAATGTGTTTGGCCCAGCAGCAAGAATGTAATGCCAAACTGATGGTCCGTCACAGAGCATCTCCAGCTCAGGGAGAGCTAGCATGACCCCAGTCAAACTAGCATGACTAGCCCTGCAGAAGCCACGTTGCGTGAGGCTGATAGAAGAACACAAGTCAGTGGCTTTCAGACTCGCGGGTAGAAACAGGGCCTGGATGATGCCAACAGAGAAGGCCACTTGATTGGAGGAATGGAGGATAGGAAAAAGGATAGGAGAACAAATACAATAGTAAACCAACAAATGTACTATTTCAAATGACCCCCCTGTTGGCTATATTTACCTTTTTTATTAAATGCCATTTATCTTTACATTTGTGATTTGTTCAGTGACGGAATCAATCTCAGCTGTGCTGTTTTAGCATAGGGCTAACTGTATTTGGTTACTTGATAACCCATACCTTAATTATGGGAACATTTGTTGAGGTATTACACAATATTGGACAAACTGTCATAATTGGGAATTACATCTCGACACATCAAATTTGGCCTCTATTTATTAATTACAATTGGGTTACCATAAAATAATCTATTTAATGTCCAAAGAAATTGAAGACCCACTAGTAACAACTGACTGACATACTGTAGATGAACCTTTGTAGCATTTCAGTGACTTTTGCTTATGAGCTGTTAACAATTAATTAAGATGCATTGTATGTTAATTGGCTGCAATTCTAGATGCAGCTCAAAATCCCAAACTAAAAGTATTTTTATAATGCAGGATTTGAGAGCAAGACATCCCATAATCGCCTTGTTCCAACCATGCTAATGTTTTGACCTCTGGGGAGAGGTGGGTAACCACATCATAATGGATCTATACTTATAAGGGCCTTTTGCTTCATTTAAAAACTATGACCTTCCTCGAGATTTCTGCAGATGATAGGCTAACACCTCCCTGCATTCTAAAATGCTAGACCCTTTGTATTGGATGGTGCTTCAAAATGTGCCTAACATCAAGCAAACTTGCATCTCGTCTGTACAACAAATTTCGATCAGTCTACCCGCCCTTCAAAGATTTGTTCAAGGCAAAAAAGAAGGAAGAACTGGGTACTACAATTCCTTGGTCAGATTGGAAGGATGGCTTGGAGCCGTGCATTCATACTTGTTTAATCGATTCCAGACTCTGTCATCCAAAACAAGCACAAACATTCTGAGATCAGGCTAAGGTCTACATCAACAAGGAATGTGTCAGAGTGCTCGTGTGTGTGTGAGATTGAAAGAGGGAGAAAGAGTGAAGAACAGTGGAAGATATATACTCCTCACTGTTGCCATTCCTTCTTGCACTGGAGGAAATAATCTATATTCCCCCTCAGTCACATCACTGATTTATCTGACTAGCCTAACTGTCATTACGTTAGATGGGTGAGAACATTCAAAACACAGGTATATTACACAGTCAGGAAAGATTTCTCAATATGTAAGCCTACGCATTTCATTTCCAAATGAATTAGCTTTGTGCAAAATGTGTGTTTGGGAGGCAATGTTTAGCCTGTTTGTAGTCCTGTACAACACCCTGTCAGATTTGTGTGTGTATGCGCCTCTTTTTATGCGTTGTCCCCAATCGTTTATTCACCTGTTCCTGAGTTAGTTGCTGAGGCTGCCTCCTATCAGTGTTTGCAGAGACACCTTAAAAGAATTCCAAAACAAAGAAATGATTTCCCCACACTGTTTATTCTTGAGAAGTGATCTGGCTTTCGCTTTACATTTTTCTGTTGTTTTTCACATGTTGTAAAATGCAATTACTCAATGCAACTATAGTTACATAGGCAATATTTGGACATTTGTGAACAGCCATCATTAACCACAATCAATAAGGCACAGACAATTAAGAGAGCAACAGCGTGATTCAAATAATTAAAACATTGATAGAATCATTTTCAAACCTTTTGCTCCCAGACCTCAAAGATGTGGTTGTTCAATCCTAAAATCATTTTTGAATCTCAGCAGTTTTCTAGAAGAAACGGTCCATTATTTGAATGCAGCGCAAGGGTGCCATGACAGTACATAGCCAAAAGCAACAAGACCATGTTTTATAAAACAGGAGAAAGTTACATTTAAGCAATAAGGCACACAGAGTCGTGATATATCGCCGATACACTGCGGTTAAGAGCTGGTCTTGGGCAAGATGCATAGTGGAGTGCCTGGACAGTGCTTGGTATATTGGGAATATACAACAAAGCCCCTGAATACCTTACTGCTTTTAAAGACTGGTTACCAACGCAATTACAGCACCAAAAAGTTATCTGATGTTATAACTGTATTATATGGTCTCAACATTTGGAATTCAAACCAAAAATATATGCTATTTTGTAGAGATTTCAATCCAGAACCACAAACAGAAGCAATGACAGTCAGGTGCCATGCTCAAAGGCATAACAATATTTCCCCCTAATAAAACATCAGCACTTAAACATTTAAATGCATTCCTAAGCATGTTTTATGTCTAAAATATGTCAATGTCACCTCCAGGTGTTCATACATTCAAAACAGCAAAGGAAATAGTCAAATGAGTCCAAAGGTGCTATCTGATGAAAAAAAGGCTGTATTAGAAAATCTAGGGATATGCAGATGGAGATGTGATCTGGCTAAGTAAGTACATTGTGAGTCGCTGCTGTGAGCATTCTGTCAAACAAAGATGATTAATTTCTGTGATGCTGTTAACTGTCATCACACCCCAGTGTGATGGGTGCCTTCAGTCATTCAGTGTGACGTCCAGTGGAAGAAAGAACAGCTTTTCAAGTTCTAAAGGCCATCCATTTTCCCACCTCATCCTTCACTGTTTGACATTCTGCTCATAATATAACCTTTATTCTTTTAAAGAGTTTCAGCAAAAATAAACTTTATCTACATTTATTTTCAAGATGCAGATGTTCTGATCACTTCCAAGGACATTTGTGCACACTGCAGAGAAACCCTAAAGTTTGTGAAAGGCACCCTGGAAGTAGAACAAAAAAAATACACCACATTTCCAAGGGCTACATCCATGCCAGAGAAGAAATACAGCCCCTCAGCATTGAGAAATGGTATTCACAGAGCTGTGCATTATTTATTCACTCTACCTCCACTAGGGAAATGGTTTACACAGTCATAAACACACAGCAGCTGCTACATCGACGTAGCACTGTCGCGTTTGAGACCGTTGTCCTAATATAGACACGAACACGCCACCAACTGGTCTTTCTCCCTGTGATGTCTTGCCAGCCACTCCTGCTACACAGTGATGGCTGCGGCAATTGTTGGGTGAAATAAGGACACGAGTAGGGCCAGTGGCTCAGTAATGTTGACTTCTCCCCAAATAGTCGCAATAAAGCAGAGGTTATCCAGTGGCATGGCTATAAAGAGAAGAGTTAAAGGTCTATTAGCCTTTTAGACCATGCCATGCTATCCTAGATCTGAAAAACTTTTGTTGAAGCAATGTGTTTAAAAGAGGTGGAACGGCAGTGTAAATCAGTAATGCTTTGCAACATGTCGATCCAATAAAATGCCTTGCTCACAAATCCAAAAAAATAGAGCTAGCCACACGACAACCACTCTTTCCCTCCATTTTTCTCTCATTTTCCAACAACATTCCGTTTACCAGCACAGTCACTGTCCTCATTATTAATAAAGTTTGTCACATCTTCATAAGTGCATTGTCATCATCCCCACTGTGACTGCTACATACAGTATCTCACAAACGTGAGTATACCCCTCACATTTAAGTAAATCTTTTCATGTGACAACACTGAAGAAATAAGATTTTGCTACAATGTAAAGTAGTGAGTGTACAGCTTGTCTAACAGTGTACATTTGCTGTCCCCTTCAAAATAATGTCTAAACCGCTGGCAACAAAAGTGAGTACACCCCTAAGTGAAAATGTCCAAATTGGGCCCAATTAGCCATTCTGCCCCCCGGTGTCATGTGACTCGTTACTGTTGAAAGGTCTCAGATGTGAATGGGGAGCAGGTGTGTTAAATTTGGTGGTATCGCTCTCACACGCCTTCATACTGGTCACTGGAAGTTCAACATGGCACCTCATGCCAAAGAACTCTCTGAGGATCTGAAAAAAAGAATTTTTGCTCTACATAAAGATGGCCTAGGCTATAAGAAGATTGCCAAGACCCTGAAACTGAGCTGCAGCACAGTGGCCAAGACCATACAGCGGTTTAACAGGGCAGGTTCCACTCAGAACAGGCCTCTTCAAGGTCGTCCAAAGAAGTTGAGTGCACATGCTCAGTGTCATATCCAGAGGTTGTCTTTGGGAAACAGACGTATGATGCTGCCAGCATTGCTGCAGAGGTTGAAGGGGTGGGGGTCAGCCTATCAGTGCTCAGACCATACGCCGCACAATGCATCAAATTGGACTTCATGACTGTCGTCCCAGAAGGAGGCATCTTCTAAAGATGATGCACAAGAAAGCCCAAAAAGAGTTTGCTGAAGGCAAGCAGACCAAGGACATGGATTACTGGAACCATGTCCTGTGGTCTGATTAGACCAAGATAAACTTATTTGGTTCAGATGGTGTCAAGTGTGTGTGGCGGCAACCAGGTGAGGATTACAAAGACACGTGTGTCTTCAAGCATGGTGGTGGGAGTGTCATGGTCTGGGGCTGCATGAGTGCTGCCAACACTGGGGAGCTACAGTTCATTGAGGGAACCATGAATGCCAACATGTACTGTGGCATACTGAAGCAGAGCATGTTCCACTCCCTTCGGAGTCTGGGCCGCAGGGCAGTATTCCAACATGATAACGACCCCAAACACACCTCCAAGATGACCACTGCCTTGGTAAAGAAGCTGAGGGTAAAGGTGATGGACTGGCCAAGCATGTCTCCAGACCTAAACCCTATTGAGCATCTGTGGGACATCCTCAAATGGAAGGTGGAGGAGTGCTAGGTCTCTAACATCCACCAACTCCATGATGTCGTCAACCTGTGAAGCTCTGGTGAACTCCATGCCCAAGAGGGTTAAGGCAGTGCTGGAAAATAATGGTGGCCACACAAAATATTGACACTTTGGGCCCAATTTGGACAATTTCACTTAGGAGTGCCAGTGGTTTAGACATGAATGCCTGTGTGTTGTGTTATTTTGAGGGGACAGCAAATTTACCCTGTTATACAAGCTGTACACTCACTACTTTACATTGTAGCAAGTGTTGTTTCTTCAGTGTTGTCACATGAACAGATATAATCAAATATTTAAAAAACATATGAGGGGTGTACTCACTTTTGTGAGATACTGTACATACTATACATGCCCCAACAGGAGCTGTGTATAACAGGAGACATACTCAACAGTGCTGAAGGCCTAGTTGTTATATTTACTTGATTTACTCTAGCTGGCAAACTGGATCAAACTTTATAACCAATCATCAAGCCCTAGACTAGGAGATTCAGGGGGGTAGTAAAGGGCTATTACAGAGTTATGTAATGCCTGGGGGTCTCAGGAGAGGTACGAAAACCGCAGGCTTAGACATTTTGGTTAACTTTTTCTAAACTCATATTTCAGCAAACTGTCCCTCTAAGCAATAGAGATTTATAGAGATTGCAACATTTCAGTCCTCAGTGGCGAAGCCCATAGTGGCACATGCTTTTGGGTACTAGAGATTTTTATGCATTTCTTTCCTCTGAGCAAAGCACAACTGCAACAATTCCATAAAATACCTGTCAGTTCATCTCTATTAGTTTAGTGCCAAAACAATTCATGGGGTTGTGAAGCACTCCAGCATTTATGTTTTTATTAAGTTCATCTGGTTTTTAATGGAACACACCATAGTATGTACGTTTGTATCATGTAAAATATGGTGTGTATTTAGATACGCAGTTATGTGGATAAATAGTGAACGGCTAGTAACATTTTGTGTAATGAAGTGATGTCAGACATTTAGAATGAATGTAGCCTTGTAAATGTCTTGGATCAAATATGTCTTATTGTAATGCCATGTACTGGGTTGACTGAATTATGATTTGGTACTCTTGGGTAATGCTCTTGTGTTTAGAATTCAATATGATAATATGTATTTAATGCATAAAATATGCTGATGCAAATATGTTTTCTGTTTACAGTTTCTAGCTCATATACAATCACGAGCACACAAACAAATGCACACACACATCCACACACACAGTAAAAAACAGTAATAGAAATTAAGCAGATAGACAGAAGTCTCAATACTGAACCTAATGTCTCTGTCCATCTTTGTCCTTTTCCCGGGAGAACACCTGCAACCAGTGAAACCACCCAGTGAAACCACTCAGTGTAACCACCCAGTGTAACCACCCAGTGTAACCACCCAGTGTAACCACCCTGTGTAACCACCCTGTGTAACCACCCTGTGTAACCACCCTGTGATGCTCACAAGAAACCATGCAACAAACGCTGACAGGCCATCAAGCAGTAAAATCTTCAAAATAGGACTAAGACTGAATCCTACTATGTCAGATCTGACTCTCGTCTAATGGGGTAGGGCTTGCAAACTATCTTGTAGTACAAAGGGAAATCCAGCCGCGAGCTGTCTAGCAACATAAGTCTACCAAATGAGCTGAATGCCTTTGCTGCTTGCTTTGAGGCAAGTAACACTGCACCATGCATGACTGCACCTGCTATTCTGTACGGTTTGCTCACAAAGGATCATGCGTGTGAAATAGTAATATCATCCCGTTGAAGCTCCATACTGCAAAACAAGCTCCAACATAGGAAGCAGAGGACGACCTGTTGTGTGTCCTAGCTATGCAAAGAACTCTCATTTGGATGGGTTCGATAAAGAACACTTGCTGTTATATCCATTGCGTTATGCCAATTGTGTGATATAATAAGTGTCATTGTTCAACAAGTTGTACAGATTCTATATTTCCATTTCAGTCATTTAGCAGGCATTTTCATTTAGCAGTTAGGGTTGAGTCTCTAAATCCAGGGTGTGAGATAGGGGCTTCAACTCTGTGACATGGCAGTCACTGGCCCAACACTAGGGCAAAACCACATCCATCATGCTGACCTTCTAAGCAAGGGCTCCTCAGGAGTGTGTGCTTAATCTTGTCCATTCCTGTACCTCTGGCAACCAATGGGTAAAAATGACCACACTGGACTCTACAGGCATTCACACACACACACACACACACACACACACACACACACACACACACACACACACACACACACACACACACACACTTTTAGATTCATGAAATATGCAGCTACTGTTTATCAAATCTGTTGCCAAGTCACCTTACCCCCACATATGTCCATAAACCTCAATCACCAACCACTCCTGCATGTCATCCAATTTATTCTAAATCCAAAACGTTCATCAATAAGCGTTCTTCAGAGAACTTTAAAGACTTTCCCCACAGTTTCAATTTGAAGAATCACAACAACAACAAAACTCCATGAAGCCTTTCTTTTGACAGTGTAGTACTGGTCACTGGCATTCCTTATTCACTGTGTTGTTCCTTGTGCTGCAATTTCTTCATCTTTTGAATTTATTTCAATCTCTATCTCTTAATAACTCAGAAAATGTGGCAACTGTGATTTGATTAGAAATGCGGTTTACTAAAACTGAAAGGCTTGTTAACACTGTGTGGAATATATTGCCCTAACCAATAAACACACATCACTACGATAATAGCATGTTCATAAAGAAAAATAATCATTTCTGGAAGAAAATAGGAACATGCGTTCTAGTAGCTTTAACAGCCTTGGTGGATCTTTTGTAAATACTGGAGTGTTAACACAAGTTGTGTTTCTAAAAGAGCAAATTAGGCTTAACTCAATAATGAATGCTCCTCAAAGAGAAAGAAACACTCGCCACTTCTGAAAACAGCTCTTTTTATGTAGTTGAATAATTTTACGAGGCAGTCAATGTTGTGTAATGAAAGCATAAAGCAGAGTGAATCTCATCTCGACTGGAGAGAGTGGCTAAAGGGAGTGTGTGACACAACAGGCTAATCAGATGGTAAACGACACAATGTATGTGCTGCCGTGGCTTTGCCTCCTGCCCCCATTCAGTCTGGACAAAGAAGGGATAAAATAATTGATCTTACCTCAGGCCAAACGTGTGAGATTGCTCGTAGTTGAATAGTGAATGCATTTTCACATCTGAATTCACAGCAATCAACCTATCAATCAAATCCTGTGGCAAAGAAGAACACAACAGAGTTAAAAAGATGGAAAGACGTGATGACGTGAAAGGTAGATAATGGAATTCTTACCAACCCTGATAATGTACAGAGGTTATTGATTAGGCTGTCTGCAAAAGCCCTTATTTAGGAAGAACTGTAATACAACAGCTCCATTTGCACACAACCATTCTAAGTATGCCCTCCTATGGCAGAAACCTGGAACTGAAACCATATTTAAAAGTACTATTTACACACTGTCTGGATTGAAACAACAGAAATAGAGGAATGGTGAGAGACAGAATCTCTGAACAAATACAGGGACATCCAACACCTGTGGTACTACACAAAACAGGTTCTTCCTACAACTTCCTGTGCTCCGAGTTGTAACATTGTATTCAAGATAAGGTGACATCCCTAGTTGTTCAGAGCTTTACAAAGCTCAATCCACATGGTTTTCCAACAACAGTAGCATCAGATGAACAGTTAAAATAGTCTCCAACGTGGGACACAGACCGTATGTCAAGACAAGCATTCTCCTGGAAGTGTGTGAGGGTCAGTGTTGAGGTCAGGACTCACTGTGATGGAGGCGGGAATCTCTCTCAGGTTGTACTCAGCCTTGTTGGGAAGAGGTTGCTGTCCTAGTAGCTCCCACACAGCATATGGTGAGGACAGCAAGTTGACCAAGGACAGAAATGACTGTGGAGCAAATAATCAAAACTGTAATAATTTCATTGTTTGGAAAAGCTACAGTCAATATTAGAGTATCAGTTTATAACAAGGCTAAGGTGCAGCAATCTTTCTACATTTATTCTATTTGATTTATTAAAGAACATGGGATATCAATCCCGTTACACATTTCCTGCATGAAAATACCCTATTTGTTTTTGTCAAAAGCATGCCAATTACATTCACATCTGCTCCAGACAGCGTATAACAAATTTATGGATCACCTCACAATGATATACCAAACACCAACTGTGAATATTTGAGAAGATTACTTCCTTTAGATTTTTTATACAAATGAACAATTTCAAATAAAACATTACAAAACAAGTGCTATGCAATTTTTCTATCAGTACCTTAATTTAGTTTAGGAATAAACCCCACCAAAACAATCTTTATTTATTGTCCTTTTTGCATGTCTGGTGTCACTGTTTTACAGACAACTGGGATGGTTCCTGTCTAGATATGGTAGTTTATAGACCTACCATTCAAAAACAGCATTTAACCCAGCCAGTGTGTAGAGCAAACATCAGAATGTCCATCCACACAACACCAACGTCAATCCGAGCACTGCTCTCTGACATCTGCCAAATAAGATCAACCAACCATCCTGTCCCTGTGCACTCTGTCTCCAAAGTGAGTCCTCGTACTGGCCTTGCAAGCCCATTTAAGTAGGGCTGACTGAACGTCAAGGCTGCGTTGTCTCAAGGATTGTCCTCAGGAGGTTCCACTAAGAAACCACGGACGTAGAAGCACACGCAGGACTGTCCAAAACTGAGAAGATCATTCACCTTCAGACAGCTCCTGTCAATGGGGTCCATGGGAGTAGACTTGGGGTGAACAACCCTCACGTCCTCTCTGCCACATTCCAAGGCTGACCACAGCTCCACCACTATGGCCTGCACAAAACCTGCCAGGTATGAATTGCACGTCAGTTGTTTACCAAGGTGTTACTCCTGTGTAATGTGCAATAACCGAAAATGCTGTCAGTGTTGTCTGTGCTGTAATGAAGTAGTACCTGAGCTGCGTAGAGCCACCACACCAGGGGCTGTTGCTGCTAACTGTGTCACCATCACGCCGTAGCCAAACTTCTCACATCGGCTGACCTGCAGAAAAGGGCCTCGGACAGATCACAAATACGCAATAAACTGCTCTTTGTCACAAGCAATTTACTATCCTACAATCATGCAAATTCAAAAAGTGTGTATGTGTGTTTGTGATCACTTGTGAGGACATTTGTTGACTATGAAAAAAAAAGGCCCAAGACACTTTTTTTATCCTCTGGGATATTTAGATGGCACTCAAGTGTATACACATCTCTACTTTACTAGTTTGCTATGTTTCCAGACTTAAACCAAATAAAAAGGATTTATTAACTTTTCAGACATAGAATACCGCTACAGTAACATGCCAATAGCAGCAGCTGATAACCTTTTAACACTAGAACCGCCAGGCCTTTTTTACCCCCTATAAACGCCAGAGCTGAATGCCGTTTGGCGTCATTTCCCTATAAGAGGTACGAAATGAATAGGTGGTGAACTGCAGTAGTGGGGCAATTGGGTTGCTTTCAACGCCAATGCATAGCTCTAGTTTCCTAGATAACTGGCATATATTTGTCTATAGGTAAATCAATCAATCAATATTCGAAAAACCGAGAGGAGCTATTTAGAAAAAGATAGAAACAAGATATCATTGGAATTTCGTTTTGTAAATATTATTCAGCCTAATACATTTGTAAAATATTAATCTTCAGTAAAATAAGCAGAGAAAATTCAAAGAGACGATTGGATGTTGGGGTGATTTAGTTTCTCTTTCCCTCCTAAAATAATGTAGATTTACATTTTCAATTTAAATTTGATGAATAACCCTACACAATAAGCTGAATCTCCTATGGAAAAATAGTAACACGTGGTAAGTAGCCGATTTGTATTATGTTTCCATAATAGCCTAATGAAGTTTCCATTCATCTGGGAGTATCACGCGTTCATCCACTGACGTCATGCATTCAGTGAGGGGTGATTAGCACCTGGGTACCATTTGGGTACCAACGCTGAATGTTGTGGGCTGTTGGCGGGATAAGTAGGAGAACAGGGTAAAAAAAACAAACAGGTAAATCGTCTCTAAATCGTTTTCTGTTTGTCAGACAAAGGAACAATGTAATATAGGCCTATTAAGGAAAAGTCATGGAAGGACGAGGGTGTAGCTTTCAAAATTGCACTTTTATTCTAATTACAAACTCAAACGCCAATTGGCGTAGGCATTTGCCGGTTCTAGTGTTAAACAAATTAAAAAAGTGTAGCATTACAAGCATCTGTATTTCGCACAAGATAATTCGGCAGACTGGTGTGATACAGGTGGGTTTTATTCTGCTTCTTTATGTTATGGTAGCAACATGCATTTTATTTCTCTTGGTAAGTCACAGTATTAATAAACCTAAATGTACCTTCTTAGGAGCCAGGCAGGCTATTTTTGATGGACAGTTCTGTTCTGGAAGCCTAGTGACGCTTCTAATCTCAAGAGGTTTCATGTTGGCATCTAAAAAGCCATGGTGCGCCCTTACATACATACATACATACATACATACAACTCTGGGCTGGAACCGTTTTTATGAAGAGTGCCTGTTTACAATTTTTCCTACCAATTCTGCTGATCTGGGTGCTAGTTATGATTTTCATATGTGGATGTCTAGCGGCCTGCCTGGCTAAACCAAACAGAGGCATTGCTATTTAATGGCCACAGATCTAGATCTAGGCCTACCTACCTACCTGCATCAGATGAGGCAAGGCTCATAAGGCACTCTCCATGGTGCTGAATCTGGCACAGAGTTGTGTGGATTTTTTTTTTTGCAGGTTATTTTGATATATTGAACTATTCTTTTCATCAGGCATTTCGATTTAATCAAATACAATAAAGTTAGAAATACTGTTAAGTACGTGAATCCTTGTGGTTCATGTATTTTGGTCAAAGAGTAGGCTTATCTTTCAAGTCACATACTTTTTACAAAAAAGTTACTGAAATGAACAATTAGCAGGTATTGTTTTTAATTATAGTTAAAGTTTCATAAATTCAGTGCGACTGTTTCTGGGCAATATTTGGAGATTTTGAGCTGCACACAATCTTTGAGTTGTCCGTTGTCAGCAAGCTGAGCTTTTTTTGTGAAATTTTTATAAATAAGTGGTGTTGCAAAAAAATACTTCTAAGCTATCCCAGCTATGAACATTTAAAGGACCAGAGGGAGGATGCCCTGAGGATGCCTTGAGCTTGATCGTCTGAATTTCAAAGTCCTCAATCCACTGAAACAGGGACAGGTACAAGTGGCTCACCTCAAAGATGTCTGGCTTGATCAAAAAAGAAAACATTGGGCCATGTTTCTTGTCTTGAATTCTGACAGAGTACTTAGTCTTAAGCACTCCTCCGTATTCTCTGATGACATCAGTGCTCACAGTGCAATGACAAGGCAGTGTCTTTATGGACTTGGTCCTGCAGTGACCAAAAGTGTCTGTATGTCAAACATCAGCACGCAGCAAAGATTTATAACTACAACTTAAAATCTTGAAACAGATTTGCTCGGAAAAACAATACAGGGAAATGTAACCACTGGGTGACCAATCCTATCTTCACAATCAGCTTTGTAAATCTATTCTGTCTCCCCACCATAGTGTGGGTACCATAAGTAGTAATAGCAAATATCGTCTTTATACTGTAAACTCTCTTTCCTCAAAATTATTTGCAAAAGATTTTGCTACATCTTCCCCTTTCAAAGGCAACATTTTGTTTTTGCCAAACATGGCGTTTGGCATTGCGCCCAAAAAACATTTTTTGGTCTTTATCCAAGTGTTTTCTGGCAAACGGCAGTCATGTCTTGATATTCTTCGAGAGCATGGGCTTCTTCCTTCTGAACCTCCGATAAAGGCCAGGTTTGTGCAGTCTCATTCTGACAGTTGACTCATGCACCTTGACATTGACTACGGCAATGAGAATCTTCTATGAGCAGCTTTCAGGTAGCTCTTAGGCTGATTTTTGGGGGAGGACATTTGCAAGTGGTCTGGAAGTGGAATGCTTGAAAAAGAATTTGTAACCTCATGGGCATCAAAAGACCAACCAGAATGTTTCAAATCTTAATGAAAGGACCCTCCCAAGTGAAACTTTAATGGTTTTCTGATCACTTGCACAGGTTTTGGTTAGGGGTGTACTTATAATAGAACTTTCTAGAGGGTGTACTTATATTTTACATGACCGTGGTGGGCATCATGAAAACAAAGTGGAGAATTGGACAACATTTTGCCTGTTCATCCCTACTGTGATGTTGTCTCTCCACTGTCCCGATAATGCGGAACTACCTGCAGTTTCTTGGTGAACCTGGAGAACATGTAATTGACACACTCATGGATGGCTCCAGTCTGCTGGAAGAGAAGCAGGCCTTTTGGAGAAGCAGCAAAGTTCAGCAAGTTGTCCAGCAAAGCCTCTTCCCAAACAACTCTGTGACTAAAAACAGAAGGAAAGATTGACGGGAAGACTCATTATTTGCCACCTTATTTACCTTCCCCTAAGTTGACGACATGCCACAGGGGTGACTGAAAACCAAAAATAAAAACATAATTACCATATATACACAGGCGCTGTTTGCCTGTGGGGGAGACACAAGAAAGAAAACTCACATATTCTTCAGTTCCTGAGAGGATGTGTCGGTGATGGCTCCAGGAACTGGTGTGGGAACTCTTTCTGACAGGGAGCTTGTCTGTGATAGAGAGAGAAAAACACTGCGGACTGGGCTTTTGTTTTTTCCCCTGAAACACTGAACTTCAATACTACGATATCAGCAGTCATGTTAGGAAAGACATTTATTTTGTAAGTGAGATCAGTTCTTATATTTTAAGTAGAAACTATTCTGTAACAGTTCATGCATCATTTCAAATAACTTATTTTATATATTTAAATGTTATGTTCCCATTTAACAACCCCACCATCTGTATTGTAATCCTTTATTTCAAATGTTACGAGTGTAAAAAATGTGTTTCCATAGTAAATATAAGTAGTGGGTAGCCCAGGGCTCAAACCAGTAATCCTTGCATATATATATATATGTAGATCTTGTACATACATGGTCAGATCTTTTGACAACGGTCAAATTAAAGGTTACAATAGTAAAAAAATTGTTTGTGAAAATGGTGTATGTTGTTGTTAAAGGTGCATGTTGTATAATTCAATGTTAATAGAAAATCAGCTTCTGTCTTAGAAACAGTACTCATCCACCCATTCTCCACCAAGGGTTTCTAGCACACAGCTTAGACCTACAGTACTAGAGTGTATTTTTTTCTTACAATGTGTGGGCAGGTTCCTTAGAATTCAAACATTCTCAAACAAACAAATGTATGCTCTTAGAAGGGCTCCCACAATAACTGAATTTTCATTTTCAACAAGGTCAAGTATTTACACAAGACAAAAATACATACTATTTCATTAGTTACAAAGATGGGGAAGATAAGTTAGCAAGGTGACTGTGCAATGATTGCCAGTGCCTGAAATGGTGGTTCCAGCATCTAAGAAAAAGCTGACCTCGAGGGATGATCACACAAACCTGTCTATCGAGTTCACAGACAAAGGTGTGATTACCCAAATATGTGTCAGTTCTGAAGGCAAAAACACATTCATAATGAGAGAGGTGATAGAAGAATGGCCAGATTTGTTCAAGCTGTCAAAAAGGCCATAAACGCTAAAAATAACCACTATTCGAAACATTGTGTTGAACTCTGAAGCAGACAGAGACAATAGGCGTTCATACTCAACACTACATAGATGGACCTAACAAAGTAACCAGTGAGGTTACGTGATAGAGATAGAGATATTAAAACTGGTCAGTAGGTGTCCTACTTGACAACAGGTTGTGGTGTGTTGGACAAATTCCGGCTCTCACAGACCTGATACTGAGCATGAGTATATACAAATTGTTACAACAAATCGAAACAAAGAATCCTTTACAATTTTATCCAACCAAGTAAAGCAGGAACAGCTACAGAAAACAAGATCGGAACATAGTCAGAAGGCATGCGCAAGATCACTTATAGCCAGAAATCTCACAAAGTGAGACGTTGTCTGCATGTTTCTTGGCTATTTACAGTGTTTTGTACACATGCTTCACGTTTTTTCAATGTTTGGGTTAAACTGCACTGTTAGCATAGGCATGAGATTACTACACTAGTCAGCTTAAAGACAGCAAGAAATGTCCCATAGACATAAGTGCATGCAAGTGCCATTTCCACGGTTACCTCCTGGCCATAAAAGTGTAGTTTAATATTTGTCCGTGGAGTTAAATGAAAAGCAATATATCATGTTAATTCTTACTAGGAACAAGTTTTTTTCTTTCAGCGGCATTACACAGCATACTAATCACCGAGAAAAACATGAATGTGTAAAAACTACAAAAGATTGCCAAATAATCACCTGAATGATCCTCAAAAGTTCTAGAATACGTTTCTATGGACAGATGAGTCAAAAGCGTAACTTTCTGGGGAACATGGTCTGTTATGTATGGTGAAAACATTGGTTGCTGCATTGTGGTTTGGGTATTTGTTGCTGCATTAGGAACCATAACAACTTGCCATCATTGAAGTAACCATGAATTCTACTTTAAGCAGAGATATCCTCAATAGAATGTCTGGAAATGCAGCAAAACATGCAGCAAGGCAATGATCCAAAAGATGCAAGTATGGACAAGATGTTAAGTCTTGGACAGTTTTAGTGAAAGTCAAGCAAAGTGTTTCTAAATGGAGGAGTGGGTCAAAACTCTTCCACGGTGCTTTGAGAGACAGATCAATAACTACAAGGAGTGTTTTTGTCAGGGTCATTGCTGCTTTTTCACACAGCGGCACTAGGTGTTGCATAATTTTCTTTACTAAATAAATTAAATTAAAAACAGGACAATAACTTAATAAAAGAAGGCAAAACCTATAATGGAGTTTCTTAACAAAAAGAGAGTGAATGTTCCTGAGTGGTCAAGTAAAAGTCGTCAGTTTATTCAGCATAAACATATATGGTACGTAAATAAAATTGCATAATCCAAGTCTGCAAAGCTCTTAAATACACACAAAACTCACAGTTGCCAACGCTGCCAAAGAGGTTTCTCACATGTTTTACCTCAGAAGGGGCAGTACTTATCTAACCAATGTAGGCTACAATAGTCTTTACATATTTACTACGATCACATGAAGATAGTCAGGCACGATGGGGAGGGTAGGCCACTAGAATACCCTTACACCAATTTACAGAGTATTCTGTGAAGATTCTGGACAAAAAATAAATAACTGAATCAATCCCATTTTGTAGCTCTATTTTTTTATGTTGAAAGAAAATCCTAAGGGTATAAATAATAATTCTATATTTATTAATCTGAAGAAATGTCTCAATAAGCTTCATTTCCAGGAACATTTCTAGCTTCTTCCGTAGCAGCACCGGAGTTAGTCACTGGCAAGGGGTAGAAAGTTCCCTTCCGTCTTTTGTGGCTGCCTGTCTGCCAGACACTACCCTCATCACATAACAATGACTTTGGACAATATGTTTAGCTCAAATGTTCAGGATATTTGGTTTGTGAAGGCAGCCTGTTGTTCTAGGGATGTAAGGGCAGTTGTGAAGTGAGACACCATGTATGCTGGAGGATGATGATCAACAAAACAGCCTGTTAATCATAAACTATGGTTTTCTGTAAATATACAGGCTGTTGCAGAAATGTAACTAAACTGAATTTCTACTCTTCGCCACAATAATGACAAAAACCATATCCTAGGATACACAGATAAAAGCACATTCTTCAGTTTTTTTCTCCCACCCAGTACAACAGTTAATAATTTATGTTATGTTTGTGAGAGAACGGGATAACAATTACGTTGAATTCTATTTGATGAAGGCCTAGACATAGATTAGTTGTAGCCAACAGCACATGATATGGGCTATCCAGCCACTGAGTAACTGAACCAATAAAATGGTTGATAAAAGGCACACCCTTACAACACAGTCTTCTTACCCTACGCTACCTTTTACGGGTCTTTTTTGTTATTGTTATTATTATTGTTAAAAGCCATTGAGGAATTAACTGATATACAGTAGCTGCTCATAACAGGAGTTTGTATTGGCAAAACTCATAAAACAATTCAAAATGAATTTTCTGAAATCAAAGTACTGTAGTATTATGATGGAAGTACTACCTTTTTCCAAGCGGCAGCGATGACCTCATGCAGGCTATAGGGACTGAGCACCTGAAGTCCTTCACATGTATTGTACATCTGTCGACACACAAAGATGAAGGCCCCCCTCACGCCAGAGCTTGTCGCTGCCTCCTGTATAAATGGTAGCTCTTTAGCCAGGAGCCTTAGGGTGAACTGGACGATCACATGTGCAGCTGAAATACTAGACCACAAATCAAATCCTCAATGAATGCCTGATCTCTTGCTGGTCTCCCAATAATTTTTTTAAATGTATCTAACAATAAATTTTATGTTTTGCTATCAACAATGAACGATTAGCAATTCAACATTTCCTTATAGTGCTTTTGAAGAATGTAGTTTTTTATTTGAACACTCATGATACAATATTACTAATGATAAAAAATGTATCCTCTGTATAAAACTATTTTTTACTTACCCTTCTCCATCCGCCAAAACAAGATTTCTTTCATACAAAAAAAGTGATAATCCTCGCTCAGTGGTGGCAATTCTTGCAAGCGTATCGGCTATATGAGTCAGTGTAGTTTCTGGAGAGCTTAATTTGGCCTGTAACTCAAAAAATATTGAAAATAAAAGATATAAAATGACACAGACAACCCATATGCACACACACCAATCAGCCATAACATATAATATTGACCCGTAGAGGCATGGACTCCACTAGACCTCTGAAGGTGTGCTGTGGTATCTGGCATCAAGATGTTTGTAGCAGATCCTTAAGGTCATGTAAGTTGTGAGGTGGGGCCTGCATGGATCAGACCTGACTGTCCAGCGCATCCCACAGATGCTCGATTGGAGCATCCTGAACAATTTTTGCTGTGTGGCAGGGCGCATTATCCTGCTGAAAGAGGATTTCAGGGAATACGGTTGCAATGAAAGGGTGCACATGGTCTGCAACAATGCTCAGGTAGGTGGTACGTGTCAAGGTAACATCCACATGAATGGCAGGACCCAAGGTTTCCCAGCAGAACATTGCCCAAAGCACCACAATGCCTCCGCCGGCTTGCCTTCTTCCCATAGTGCATCCAGTAGACAGGGGTTAGCATGGTCACCCTGACTGGTCTGCGGCAACGCAGCCCCATACGCAACAAACTGCAATGCACTGTGTGTTTTGACACCTTTCTATCAGTACCCGCATTAACCTTTTCAGCAATTTGAGCTACAGTAGCTCGTCTGTTGGATTGGACCACACTTCGCTTCCAACGTGCATCAATGAGCCTTGGCCGCACATGAACCTGTTGCTGGTTCAATGCTTTTCCTTCCTTGGACCACTTTTGTTAGGTACTAACCACTGCAGACCAGGAACACCCCACAAGGCTTGCAGGTTTGGAGATGTTCTGACCCAGTTGTCTAGCCATCACAATTTGGCCCTTGTCAAAGTCGCTCAGATGCTTACGCCTGCCCATTTTCCCTGCTTCTAACACATCAACTTTGAGGACAGAATGTTCAGTTGCTGCCCACCAGCTGACAGGTGCCATGATAACAAGATTATCAGTGTTATTTACTTCACCTGTCAGTGGTCATAATGTTATGGCTGATTGTTGTACAGTAAAGCTTCCTGTACATACAAATTTAAATAATTTAAAAGATGCTTTAACCAGAGTAACTTTACATTGATGAGTGCATTCATTTATCGTTTATTCCACATTGGTTCCTTTTGAGAATTGTACCAACAATTGTAAAAAGAGCTTTATAAATAAATTGGATTGATTGATTGACAATCCTGGCACTGATCAAATTAAAGAATTCACAAGACAAACCAGATATTGTCGAAGTAAAGGCTGAAATAAATACAAATCATGATGAACCTATTATTCACCTTCAATAAGATTATGTATGCAATAACAAAGCCAACATTACATGTCACCTGAAATAAACAAACTACTGTTAAGCATGGTGGCAGCTGCATCATGCTATGGGGTTGCTTCTCTTCAGCGGGGACAGGGGCTTGAGTCAGGATAGAGGAGAAACTGAAAAGATATTTAGGCGCAAACCCTGCTGTCCTTTGCCAAGAAGCTGAAGTTAACAAATGTATTTTTTACAAAAAGAAGATCAATGTACTGGAATCCAGTCCCAGACTTCAATCCTACAGAATATTTGAAGACTGACCCAAAGAGGGCTGCTCACAGGAGATCCCCTCACAATCCAAGAGACCAATCCAAACACACATAATGCTATAATTCAAGTTGAGGGCTTTGCACACTTATGTGCTTATGTGCTATTGCTGTTTATTTTTATTTATTTTTTTAAACATTTCTGAAATTATTTTTCCACTTAAATGTCGTTGGAAACAATAGCTTCTTAAAAGGTAAAAAAAGTTCTTGATTTGTCTTAATTTGAGCCTTTTCATCAACAAAATCTGCATTATCAAAAAGGGTGTTGAGACTTTTGTTATTCATTGTATAATCTGTCCAAATAAACACTCAGGTGTAACTCAGATGACCCAGAGTTACACAAGTGTAATAGATACTAGTTCATAAACAAGAGAGACAACTTTATTAATTTACAGTATTCTAAAGTACCACATGACCTAACATACAGACATCTGAACCAGACCTGTTTTCCTTCAAGTAGAGTGATTATAGGTGCCAGCAATGTCTCTATGACAGGGGTTTGGTAAAGGCACTCTACTGCACACTCAGTGCAATCACCCAGGTTTCTCAGCACCTCCATGACCAGACTGGTGGGAGACAGAGAGTCTAAAAACACGTACGCAGGCACGTGCACACGTACAGGCAGACACACACACACACACACACACACACACACAGGAATCAGTTAACTTTAGGCTTTTATTGGACTGTAAAATAAATTAATATGTTATTGTAATCAGCACAAAGACAATGGAGGGCAATCTTATTATGTAAGTTAGTGACAGACAAAGGATATCCTGTGAGACGGGGAAGGTACTATTGATTACTTGATTGGTAAAAAGGTATTACAGTGTTAGTCATAAAAGTAAAGGAGTAATAAAGTTAATGTTTAATAGCTCAACATGGTTCAGGGAGGTTTTTAAATCTCGACTTTAATAATTTTACTAGGTTCAACTGAGAACACATTGTCATTTTCAGCAAAGACCTAGGAGCAATTTAGTTTAACTTGCTCAGGGTCAGAAGTACAGATGTTTTTACACCTTGCCAGCTCATGGATTCTAGCAAACTATTATATACTGGTCAGATACTGTAACCAGTACACTTCCTTGTTGTCCCTATCACACTCATCTGAATAAAAATAATAAAACTATGACAAACAAAGGTATCGATTGTTGCACCTTGAGGCACGGTTAATTCATCATCTTAGTCAGTAATAGGATGGGAGAGGAAATGTAAACCACACCTGCTTGTGATGAGTCACTGTAAGAAGGCTTGGTATGTTGGTATGTGATTCTAATCAGAATGACAATCAGGTCTGTAAGACTGACTGGATCTGTAAAACAGGAGAATGATAAATTGATCAGACAGGGTGGGGACCTATAGTAATGTATTGCAACAGCTGGGATCCACATTCGTTTTGTGAAATAACAAAAGATGGTTTTAAAAAACATCAACATCTAACTAAAAGTATTTCTGCTCCTACCTTTGCGTTTTTGTACTTTAATGGGAAAAAGCTTTCTCCCATTTGTGTACATTAGAAGCCTTCCAAGCACAGATAATGAGTGAACAAAGTAAGCATAATCCAGCTCCTTGGCACTGTAGAGAGTCCTTTGAGCAATGCCTGGGCAAAAACCATTAGAATTTAACAAATGGTAACGGAAAACATAGAATGCTATCTAAAGCCATTTAACATTTGATCATGTGAAACTCCCCAAAATACAATTTCATCACAAAGCTATCTTTTAACATATGCGGAAACAATACATACACTGTAGGCAGTGCTGACATTACAGGATCTCACAAGGGACCTTTGTGCAGTAACTGACAGCAGGGCAGTTTATCTGTGCTTATCCAATGTAAGGTCAAGAGTGTAGCCTCACTATAAAAGCTGCCCGAGAAGAAGATAACAGAAGGCACGTTCTGGAAAAATGCTCCATCCTCTTTGATACTAAAGCCACCTGGGCTGAGGAGGTTGGCAAGGAGAACGTATACAGAGAGAGACATTAGGCATCTCTTGTTCACTAGAGCTTCCCATGAGGCTGTGTAGATATCAAAGGCACTGTATTCAGGAAGAAAAATCTATGGAAGGAAATGGGTGGGCCATTCTGAGGTCTCAGGGGTCAATGTATAAGGAAAGAAGATAGAGGAGCTAGTGTGAATTAAAATACAGGAAAGGATGCTTAAATCATTTCTATACTTCCACAACTCCTTTAGTTAATTATGCTCTAGAACAGACCTGGACAAGATAAGGCCCCCGGGCCGGATCCGGCCCTTTGAGTCATTCTATCCGGCCCAAATCTTTAATACGAAATAAAAATACTTGACGAGCTCTGCAGATTACGTTACTTTATTCACTGCTGCGTATTTATTTATTTCAAACTCAATGTCTCGTGGCACTCCCATAATAAGTACATTATGGGAGTGCCACGATACGGCTAACAATATCTGAAAATGTTGAAAAGTTGATAACGAAAACGGTATTTTAAAAATATTTTTTTGCAGATGTCGCAGGTAAAGAAACTTGCTTAATTAATATGTAAAGCTAACGTCGCAGTTTTTAAAGAGTACAAATTGCAGAGGGACTTCCAAAGCGAGCATGCGGCAAAATACAAAAAACTCTCATCGATGTTAAAAGTCCAAGCATTCATCCAGCCTCACTGACTGAGTAGTAGCAGCAACGCACACTGCTTGAACAGACTCCTGACTTCACCTCTCCTGTCAACACCCACACGAGGCTCTCCTGTTCATAATGAGTGAGTGGCCCTAAATGTTGATTTCTTGGGTCTGGGCTGCCGGAATAGCTGTCGTTAAAAGCATGTAGTAAAAAAAATATACTGGAAGAAGTTAGATAACCGCAATTATACCAACATTTGCATTGAGTGAAAATCTTCTAAAGTGATAAAAGCTTGAAGATGGGACCGGGATGGTCTTGCGTATGTTGCCCATTTGGGGCCCAACTAACACCCAGTGTAATCTTGCATGAAACCCATATGTGCAATTAACATGGGGCGATTATGAAACCCGAGGACAATCCCATATTGGATCCATTTACTACCCATATGGTGCCCACATACCAATGTTGGCTGGAATAGACTTATGGCTGCCCTAATAAATGTTGTTAACAATATACCTTATGTAATATATCCTACTCTGTTATATTGAAAGTACAATTTTAAGGCAAGTTTGTGTTGCAAGATTTCCATTGAGTAATAACCTTGAAAATGGATTCCTTAGGCCTTTGCCTGCCATAATAACAGTTGTTAATAATACAAACAACATTGTTAAAGTAAATTAAGGTAGATTATGTTGCATGGAATAGAAATATGCATAAACGTAATATGCAAGTAAACAGAGTTAGCTATGCTGTGTGTCCTTTAAGCATGTTGGTTAAAAAATTTATAATTTTCAATTTGGCCCCCCAGTGAAAAATATTGCCCGCCCCTACTCTAGAATGATACAGCATACAATCCGGGCCAAGTCATTTAGCACGTTACGCTGTAATGCACACATGTAGCACACCACCCACTTTAGAATGGGCCAAACAATCATATTAATAATAATAACTTATTCCACATCTATAGAGCATTCCATTACAAAAAAAAGAGAGAATAGGACCATAAAAACCTGTACATAGCTACTGTACATAACTGCGTAGGTCGAATCATGGGTGGAAAATGTGTAATGTTTTAAGCCTCAAAAAGATGGAGTGACAGTCCAGTAAGGTCCTCATTACACTAACAGAGGAAGGGCTTTGTCATCAGCGGGGTTTGAGCAGGTCGTCCGGTGCTGTATACATTAAATGGCCAAAGACAATCTAGGCTTATCTATCCTTGAAAGATCAGACTTGAATATACTCTGGCGGATATTAGTCAATTAGCAATTCAGGACCGCTCTCCACCCACTGAGCTAGACTGACCCAGGCACTGATCCCTCCATCCACTATGTAGAACGCACAGAGCTCATCTTTATCGGTGCATGGGAATACTGCTATCTCTGACGACAGAACCACTGAGCCTGGAGGAGGGGAGGAATACAGACAAAGGAAAACACACTACCAGCTGCCTGATAACTGCAGAAACGGTCTGCCTCAACAATCCTTGACTTATTCAGCGTCTAACCCCCCTCCGCCACAGTTTAGGATAAGGAGGGTTGTGAACCAGTGGATATGGAGGAATGGAGGCAACTCGTGAGGGAGCCCTGACATCTGCATTGGATATAGAACAGGTGAAAAGCAATAGAAAGGATTTTAGCCACTGACGATTAAATAGTAGGAGTTAATGAATATACTGTGAATGTTCTCCCCCAAAACCTACACAGACAATTGGCCTGCATGTTGATTATAGGCATTGTGCTGCAACAGATGCACTGTAGGTTACCACAATATACTGAGAATAGAGCAGGGCTGCCTGACCCTCTTCCTGGACATATACCAGCCTTAACTATCTGAATCAGTTATGAAAACCTACATGTTCCTAGGTTGAGCTGCCCTGCAATACCAAAGTAAATAAAAGTTGAACTTACTGATGTGCTGGTGCTCCATAGAATCGATGACTTCACTCATCTCATCCCAGACAGGGTCACAGGACTCATAAAAACAAATACACTGCTGAAGGGCTGCTACAATCTGAAATAAAATGGCAGACATCATTACAATTATCAAAATAATACTTAAAATGCTGAGACCATAACTTAAGACCTCGAAAACACTACAAGAATAATAAATGTGAGGTAATTGTAAAGTAGAATATGCAATTAGAATATACAAAGCATTGTCTTCATCATCATCTATCAAGTTAATTTAAATCAAACTAAGTAATCCTTACTAATCACAAAGAAGTAGAATCAGCTACAATACATAGATAGTGAACAATTAAAATCTTAGGTTTAAAGCCTTTCTAAATGGTATCTAGATACTCAATATTCATGTAAAATGTGATTCTAGTACATATATTGATATTGTATCATGGTTATCAGGTTTTTCAAAGGAATAATAATTAGGTTACATTTCCTGTAAATAAACTTTACTCGAGTAGGCTAAATCAGAGTCACACAGTTTTGGTAGTGTTGGTCAGATCTACTTTGAAGAAAAGTATACAACTCACACATGATCTGCTTACAATAACACATTTTTACAACATCAGATACAGAGTTTAAATGTATTTGAGTTTAAATCCCAATATTACACTTTATATAAACTTAAATACAGTCGTGCTCAAGTTTGCATACCCTTGGAGAATTGGTAATATATGTACCATTTGTAAAGAAAACATGAGTGAGCAGGCAAAACATTACTTTTATTCTTGGGATTCACATTCATCTGTAGGTCATAACAGAATAGCACAATCATAAAACAAAAAAGTCTTAAGAACGCTTAGTTCTTAATACTGTGTATTGCCTAAGTACGTATTAAAAGTTTACCTAAGTACGTATTAACTTGCTTGGACAACTCAACACAAAGCACACATTTCATGTTAGCATGCTGTGCACTACTATAAATGTAGCTTTTGTTGATGAATAGGCTAAAACCAAGACACATCTAGACAACTATAAAACCAATATTTGGACTTGTATTATTTCCCAGCAGGCTATAACCAATTTCCCATAAAACAAATAGTCTGCTATTTCTAACACTGCTATTCCAGTGATGAATCTAAGTAATATCAGGTGAACAGAGCCCCTACCAATTACGCTCTACTTAACGAAACAAAGCGTAGTGATATGTCAAATCCTCTAAAACCCAACTCCCTGCACTACCACTATTTATCAATGCTGTCCCCCTGTAAGAGACATCCACAGTCTCACAGTCCAGAAAGCTGACACTGTGACAAAGTACCACATCAGGTACCTGTTCCTCCTCAAGCACACTAGGCACATCGCATCAGACTGAATGAAAGGGCATTTACATAATTCCTGTCACCATGGCCTCCATGGAACCCTGACTGCTCTTCTGGAACGTGTCTAGAGGAATGTCTCTAATATAATTAAAAATGGGTTGCACACCAGCTACCAGGAAGCCCTTGAAACCTTTAGAATCTCATCTTAAAAAGTAGGCAGGTGCAAATCTGGTTGAAATGTGGTAAACGCCTACAGAACACCCGGTTTGCAGACAGACTTCAAACTATTAGTGTTCACTCATTCAAATAAGGTATTTTATTGTTTTAATTTAGATCATTTTTGTAACATTTTATTTTCACTTGGATATTTTGGGCTACTGTGAGTAAATAAAGCCGGAAGAAGTCTGATACTATGTTTTCATTTCAGGCTGCACGGCAACAAAGAATATTAAAAATATAAAAACTTACAAGGACTAAATTGGGGTGTTAGCATTCCTCAAGTACTCATTAGCTCATCATCAATCTCACCACCACTTCATTACCATTTTGCCCACTATCACATAACATGAAGATCAGTCATTACTAACTCACCAAATACTTGTACTTCCTCTGCAGAAGTCTAAAGACAACAGTCCTGCTGTAGTAAGCATGCTGGAAAAGAAACAAACAAAATACCTATTAGGGCTGCAAAGCGACCAGATATTTAAGAAAGTTACAGGAATCCTAGATTATTTGGTCATTAATAATTTATATCCTTTCAACCGAATGTAATAAACAATGGCAGTACATTCAATTAACTGATACCTTCTATAAACTCTGATACATATCATTACCTCTGATAATCTTCAACTTAGCCAAACCAGCCCCAACCCTCAGGGGTCCACAACCCAAATAGTATTATTTCAGGCAGCAGGTAGACAGGCCCCGAAACAAAATGTACATAGGGCCCAAAAAGGCTTGAGTTGGTCCTGTTCAGACAGCATATGAACTTGGCATAAGGCAAAATAAGACAAAATGTGTAGAAAAGCAGGGTTAGGTATATACATGGGCTTTAAACAATGCGTCTCAGCCTCATGGAATAGCAAGCTTGTGACTGGAAGTCATTGCAGAGCACATGCGGCTCTTAGGTAAATAATTGCTGACTTGAAAAATGTATTTAGCCTAGGGGCTTGTAACATGTGGGGGGTCCTTGACATTAACAGCTTTAAAACCCAGTACACAGATGGCAAGATAATTACAGAAACCTGTGATAATCTGATATATCCAAAAAGACCACTAGTTGTTTTGTGGTTGAATACATTACTTAAATTCCTTGAAAGATGCCAAAATTACACTTAAACTATAAATTATACTATTATTGTAACCCTTAGCAACCCAACTGACAAGAAGTCAAACTTCCTAGAGGGGTGATCAGAGAATGATGGTTCAACTTTTGCCCACCATCCATTTCTCAAACCAGGTGGCTTTGATATCCAAAAGGGCAACAAGGTGCATGGGCTCCAAGGCTTTCTCTGGTCCTGGGCTCCCAGACCCATGTTCAGAATTTAAGGACAGAAGAGAAAAAGTACTCTCTACTATCTCTTCCATGTACCTAGTGAGACAGATAGAAAATTGCATTTTAGACTAAATAGAGTAATTATTTTCAAGTGCTTATAATGAACACACAATAAAACAGAAACTCACTTCTCTGGGTGGCGTATCCAAAAGGTGGTTACTTCCTTTTGAAAATCGTTCATCAGTCGCATCTGGTGGGGGGGGGGGGGGAGTATATAAAAATGTCATCTAATTCGCTGACACACAGCCCAAGTGCACATTTCCTATTAGCAAATTATTGAGTCATGTTGACTTATTCCGAAACAGGAAAAAATATAGGGCAGTGTTGTTGCTAAGTAACACACTGAGATTCATGAGGAAAAGCTGCCAAAGGAAGCAATTCAACAGAATTATGACTAGACGTTAACTCAGTAAGGTCAATCCCACAAAACAGGAAAAAAATATAGGACAAATGTTTATGCTGCATAACACCCTGAGATACATGAGGAGAAGTTGCCAAGGGAAACAATTTGACAGAATTATTACCATAAGAACTCAGTAAAGTCAATTTCACAGAAGGCAATGGTCACACCCACTAAGGACATACTTTTAATGCGCTAAGCGCAATATCCTGAGGATGAGGTTACTGACAAATATTTATATTTAAGCATCACTTATCACAGTATCCCATTAGATTGCATACTTGTTTTAGAAGACGAGCAATGTCCTGACTGGTAACATCAATTCCAACTGTGAGGCTCAGTTTATGGTACAGGAATTCAGACTCCAGACTTCTTGCTATTTGTCAAAAGGCAAAATATACATCCAGCTCATTATCCACAAAGAAGACAAGAAATATCAGAAACATACACTCACCTAAAGGATTATTAGGAACACCATACTAATACTGTGTTTGACCCCCTTTCACCTTCAGAACTGCCTTAATTCTACGTGGCATTGATTCAACAAGGTGCTGAAAGCATTCTTTAGTAATGTTGGCCCATATTGATAGGATAGCATCTTGCAGTTGATGGAGATTTGTGGGATGCACATCCAGGGCACAAAGCTCCCGTTCCACCACATCTCAAAGATGCTCTATTGGGTTGAGATCTGGTTAGTGTGGGGGCCATTTCAGTACAGTGAACTCATTGTCATGTTCAAGAAACCAATTTGAAATGATTCGAGCTTTGTGACATGGTGCATTATCCTGCTGGAAGTAGCCATCAGAGGATGGGTACATGGTGGTCATAAAGGGATGGACATGGTCAGAAACAATGCTCAGGTAGGCCGTGGCATTTAAATGATGCCCAATTGGCACGAAGGGACCTAAAGTGTGCCAAGAAAACATCCCCCACACCATTACACCACCACCACCAGCCTGCACAGTGGTAACAAGGCATGATGGATCCATGTTCTCATTCTGTTTACGCCAAATTCTGACTCTACCATCTGAATGTCTCAACAGAAATCGAGACTCATCAGACCAGGCAACATTCTTCCAGTCTTCAACAGTCCAATTTTGGTGAGCTTGTGCAATTTGTAGTCTCTTTTTCCTGTTTGTAGTGGAGATGAGTGGTACCCGGTGGGGTCTTCTGCTGTTGTTGCCCATCCGCCTAAAGGTTGTGCGTGTTGTGGCTTCACAAATGCTTTGCTGCATACCTTGGTTGTAACGAGTGGTTATTTTAGTCAAAGTTGCTCTTCTATCAGATTGAATCAGTCTGCCCATTCTCCTCTGACCTCTAGCATCAACAAGGCATTTTCGCCCACAGGACTGCCGCATACTGGATTTTTTTCCCTTTTCACACCATTCTTTGTAAACCCTAGAAATTGTTGTGCATGAAAATCCCAGTAACTGAGCAGATTGTGAAATACTCAGACCGGCCCGTCTGGCACCAACAACCATGCCACGCTCAAAATTGCTTAAATCACCTTTCTTTCCCATTCTGACATTCAGTTTGGAGTTCAGGGGATTGTCATGACCAGGACCACCCCCCTAAATGCATTGAAGCAACTGCCATGTGATTGGTTGATTAGATAATTGCATTAATGAGAAATTGAACAGGTGTTCCTAATAATCCTTTAGGTGAGTGTATAAGTGTGTTTGTGTGTGGGGAGGGGCTAAATTACCTAAACTTGTGTAGATCTCTCTCGTTAAATTCAGCGGAGAAGAAGAGAATGTTTTTGCAAAAAACTGCAAGACCTTATCCTGGATAGTAAACAAAACAACACTCAGAATTCTTATGACAGTAAAAGAGACCCTTCGGGACAGAGGGGTGGGAACTCCTGCAGGTGGGAATCATTGCAATTTCCATGTGTGATAAATGTTCATCAAACCCGAAAACAACCAAAGTTGTTTGCAAAACACTAACACGTCCCGGGGGGGGGGTGTATTGACAAATTACATAAACACTTTGCAGAGAGCGAATTATCTCCAGTACTTAGTGCCTTTCTGGTGACATTTCTGGTGACATCTTCAGCTGACTTACACTGAGTTCAGGGTTTGGGTCAGCCAAGGCAGCTAAGAGGTTCCTGCACAAGTCACTCCAGCTTTCAGAGCTCAGCACATCCGAGGGAGGGGCACCACACAGTGCCTGCAGGGCCTCCCGGCGCACCTGCACAACACATTACAAGGCCACTTAATGACCCTACATCGTCTGCTACAGTAAAATACATTTTAGCGAAACTAGTAATAATCTAGCAAATATACAGGGTAGAAACTATGCAGAAATCATTTTACCTCTTTAGGTCTACTAGGGTCAAGCTTTTCAGCAAGAACTTGCAGTTGTTCTTGTTTGATAAAAGTGTAACTCTGCAAGAAGTAACAGAAACAAGCATAGTTAATGCGTAATAAGTGTACTTTAGTTGTACCCTGTGAGATAGAATTAGGCAGCATCAATTAATTAGGCAGCAAACTCAATTCAGAGACAACCCAAACAAATTAGGCCTACAATGTAATTATATACAAGTATAATAATATTAGTTATTTGGACCAAAATAAATATGTTTACATGGTACAATGATACTTTTTTTTTCAGTTCAGTGGATTATTGGGTGGATCCTCACTTTACCCAGAGATTTAGCCCATTATGAATCACTATTAACTCTGATAAAAAAAAACAATTATCCTGTGTTTATAAAGCAATGTAGAGTAGTACAGCATGGAGTAGCAAATTCAACCCCTAAAACAGGAACTGGAAAATAAGCACATCAACAGTGACTTCAGTTTCTACATGCAATTACCTGATTGAAAGATGAATCACTGTCAGAGCAGTTGTCATTGCAATGGCTATTTAACTGCTGATGTTGGCTCTCCCTGTGAATCTCCTCTTTTCTAAGTTGGTCCTCTTCAAATTTATTTATTAGTGATTCAACAATGACCATCATTGTGTTCTTCAGTGTCTGCATCATTTGCTTGTATCTACAAACGTAAAGTAAATGAGACAAATTATGAAATATAGAAGCACATAGGATATAGCATGGGCAAGGCAGTGGTATATTCCATAATATAAGCGAGTAGGCATGTTAGTTATAAAGGAAAGAACACATTTCCCATTTACAGGTCTTCACTGGAAATGCTTTTTGGACAATGAACAAAAAGACACCCAACATACTCCACAGATTCTCTTGTCTTCCCTGCAACAGCATGAACTAAGGTGTCTTGGCCAGACGCAACAGCATGTCCTCCCCTGGCACAGCTCTCAGTCGCTTCCTCAATGACTGCTCCCAGAGAGTTTTCCACATACTGACGCAGGTATTTGACAAATTCATAACTAGAAAGAGACCAAACGATAAGCATTAGATAATGGATATACATTAACAAAGACGGTATGGTAGCAAAGTAGTATTTAATCGTATACTTGTGAAAGTTCTTGTCCGTCTCTTCCAAATGAAGTAGGATTTCCTCTGCATATTCTATGGATGGAGCACCTAAGATTCTGTCCTTGATGCTTTTTAGCAGTTGCCTCAACAGAGACTGAAGTTCAGCCTCATCCTCAGCTGACAATTGAGACATGGCCCTGATGTGGATTCACTCTTCTTTACAGAAATATCTGCAGAAATTAGAATGTTGTGTCAATTTACAGTAGCTAACGTAGCTTAGTACTGTACATTGCTGCCGGTCAAGCTAATTAGCCAAATAAATAACTATATCCCACACACGGCACAATTCAACATTGTTATTGATTAGCGATAACAAATATATTAATGTCTGAGACATCTGGAATCCAGTAAGCCCATTTATCACAACTTGATGTGGTAATAATATGGTCGGGTAGAGTTAACTAGGCTAACCTATAGCTACTGTACACCGTAGTTGACAAAGTAGTACTGTTCAATGACGACGTACGCTACTCACTGTAGCTTGCTAGCTAGGTATTAACATCTGTGCATATATGCATTGTCTTAACTCACATCTTTCTGCAAGTAATGTACTAACACTAGTACCTACAGTAGCTATAGCGTTTGTGTAACCACAGTAGCTATTAACGTTGCTAGAATCGATATAGCTAGCTATTTGCCATACCTTGTTAGCAACAACATTTCATTAAGTTCCTTGCATGACTCAACTTGACTCAACAAGTTAAACATGTTCTTAAACTATTGCATATTGTATTCGAATAAACAATGTAATACTTAAATATAGTGCAGCTCATTGTGGCAATATAAGCCTGCCACTACTACTGTAATTGAATAGCTAGTTAGAAAACAACCAACCTGCTGAAGCTTGGCTCAACCACCGTCGCTATGGAAACACGCATGCCATTGATTGGTGTGTGTCAATTCAGAAGCGATTTTACATAGACTATGCTTACAGAAAATCTGCTGAAAAGAACATGCAAACGAAAAACAAAGGTGAAGGCTATTTTAAAATGTGTAATTGTATCACTGACATATAATAAAACAGCTACTCCTGAGATTTTAACCAATGTTATTTAGCATAATTGTTGTCAATGTACCTTTAAATTACGTGTCACATGACATCCCTTGTTTACAATCTCTTCCGGGAAAGGCAAACGTGAGTGTCTCATTGATCGCAGGCAAAATTACATAGAATAAAAAAAAAAAAATGCTTTAGCTAGATGGCACAATACACAGTTTAACTGAATATCTAGTTAAGTGTTTAATCGAAAGCGTTAGCTATTGTTGTATCCAGTAAACTAGGATTATACATTGTAGATTGCATATCCAGTTAGCAATAATACAACCCGTGATGGCTGCTGTTGACAGTTTTGAGCTTTTGTACAGAGAATTTGCTCGGTCATGCAATTCATGTGTAGAAACGCTAGCTATTGTGGGTGCTCTGTATACAGCCAGCAAAGCTATTATCCTCTTGCGGGATTGCTACAGCTTGGTAAGGGTGCATTTCTTTCCTCGACTGATGCCAAACACGCGCCTTGCTCTTGGCCGCCGTTTTGGTGAATGGGCTGTCATTTATGGTAAGGTCCTAATGCAATAATATATAAAGCAAATAACTCTACAGTAAGTGTTTTTCTTTTCATTACCTATATGTCCATGTATTCCAGGTGCTTCAGAGACCATAGGGAAAGCCTATGCAGAAGAACTTGCCAGGCAGGGCATCTGCATAGTCCTGGTAAGCCAAGAGTGTGTCAGTTACACAGCCAATGCCATTTCTGAGACTTACAGAGTGGATACAATGGGTGTTGTGGCAGACTTCAGTCAGGGCCACACAGCTTGCAAGCCTGTCAAAGATGCCTTAAGGGACAAAGATATTGGCTTTCTAGTTAACTGTTTGGATGAGTCCCTTGGGAACTCTCCAAACTTTACTGGCTTGTCTGAAGACCAATTGTGGAATGAAATCAACAGAAACATTGCCGCCACCACTCTGATGACAAACCTGGTTCTACCAGGCATGGTAGAGAAAAGACGCGGGGCAGTGGTGAATATCTCTTCTGGTGCATGTTACAGACCCTCTCCAAGCAAAGCTGTTCTCTCAGCTTTCACGGTGAGATACTACATGTGCACACACACAACCTAATTATCCTTGAAGTTCAATCTCTTTAAATGAGCCCTACTTGTTATAATAAAGGTCATGTGATTCTTTCATGGATTTCTTTCAGGCTTATATTGACAACTTTTCCCGTGCTCTGCATCATGAATACGGTCACCAGGGAATCTTTGTGCAAAGTCTAATACCTTTCCAAGTGGCACCTCAAGGAGCATCCACAGGTGGCTGGCTGAAACCCCAGTCAGATGTGTATGTTCGTCATGCTGTCTCTACGCTGGGCATTTCACACAGGACCACGGGGTACTGGCCCCATACTCTGCAGGTACACAGACCAGTGCAGATTAAGCTGGGGAGGGTTGCGTGATAACATTTTTTGAAGGTCATAGTCAATTTCATCAACTTAAAGAAGCTAACATCGCAACCGTACTGTGCAGTGCTAACAGTCTAGTTAGTTAGCAGAGTGATCTCAATCCCACAGACTGCACAATACAACATTGTAAATCGTAGTCAGTTCTGAACTATTCTAACCATGTATATGTTGTTTGTATTTTATTTTTTCTAGTTTCAGCTCCTGCAGTCTCTGCCAGAATGGATTTGGGTCTTCTGGTCACGTATGCTCTCAAGCTCGTGTTAAAGGGTTCTCTTCATACAGAACTGAGTTCCCACCTCTGAACAAATGACAGCAAAGTAGACATACAGTTATCATACAAATTGTTACACTAGTGTTAATGTGATTGTATTTTACTTTGCATAAAAATACATAATAATTCTGGGAATATAATACCTATGTAACTGTAGGAGTCTGCTGTAGCCTCTCTGTTATGTTTATTACTCTGGAGTGCATATATGAGGTGATACATTTTTCTCAGTGGTTTGAGAGGTTTGTTTGGCATTTTGAGTATATTTTGTGTATATCTGAGATTTGGTTCTGAATAAAGGTATTACTTAATTTGTTTAGGTAGCCTACTTTACTATCAGGAAATTGTTTTTGAACAATATAAACACACAAATGGATCTATAGTCTAGTTATTTCAATAATTTAAACAAAAGGACCAACTATGCTGACATTGGAATATAATTTAGGAAAAATGAATTCAGACATGGTTTGTTGTCCTTACAAAAGCATCTAACATGCTGTACAACAGAAGAGGGGGAAAGGGAACATTTAGACTGTAACATTTGAAAAATGAATGCATGTTGTGTAGGAAAATAAATACTTGGACTGTTGACAAGTCATTTGTGTTGCAGATTGGCTGTGTAAGTTTCTTTTATGTATTTAGCCTCATGTGTTGCCTACATTTTTATTACATTTACATTGTAATTTAACAGACTTCAACTGTACAGGAGCAAGTATGGTAGGTATCATAGTAACCTAAATGGTCACCTATTCCTTGAGACCAAAAATACCATAAGTCATTGAATGGGTCCATTGCTAAGAGGAGGGATATGTTGTATCTGTGGTGGTTTGAATGGTCCCTCCTCCATGAAAGGGAAAGGTTTTCTTTATAAGATTCAAATCTGTACCCTGACATCAGCCTCCTGAGAGTTTTTGAGCTCAAACCTTTTGTCGGCATATCCTTTTGGTAAGTTGAGCTGAATTTGTACTGCATGATCCGGTAACATAATTTTTCTTCATTGTATCAATGAAACTGAAGTGAGATGTAATGGTCTTGAGTTAATTGCTTTGCCTCAAGTTAGTGTTTGGTGTTAGACGGATATCTCACTTTTTCTGTGGATAACAGGATTGCTAAACATGTCACAAGTGATTATATTATATTCAAGTAACATCGAAAACATTTTGTATTGTTAAAACTAGCAGTTTACCTATACATTATCTATGAGATTTTATGAAAAATAGACTGCTTTCTGCAGTAAGGGAATGTCTTTCCACAGTAATAGTGCCTTCAGTTTACATCCTTACATTAAATTATGGCACAGCAAAGAATCTATAATCAAAATGTATCCAAATTATTGATGCGCCTTGTTGTGCCTGCTGTATAGAACAATCAGTGTTTAGGAGTTGAACAAGGTCACGTCCTTGTTTCACACCAGATTGGAAAAGTTATTGGAATGACTCCGGATATCTGCCCATGGGGCTTCACTTATCAGTGTACTCACTGGTCTAAATGAACAGATAAAGATAGTCCTTGGTGCTATACAAGCCCTAATCTGTCATTTTTCTATGCAACTGAATTAAGGCTGTTATTGAGACCAAAGGCTGTTATTTTCTTTCTAAAAATGCAATATCTTATACATTTTTGTCATAACTGATCCAGCATGTGATAAATCATTTGCCCCCCCCCCCAGCAAACGCTGACTGGTGAACAACATGGGTGACTGGGACTTGCTTGGCCGGTTGCTGGACAAAGTGCAGTCCCATTCAACGGTCATAGGGAAGATATGGCTGACCGTCCTGTTTGTGTTCAGGATCCTGGTCCTTGGGGCCGGTGCAGAGAAAGTATGGGGGGACGAGCAGTCAGACTTTGTCTGTAACACCGAGCAGCCGGGATGTGAGAACGTGTGCTATGACCACGCCTTCCCCATCTCACACATCCGCTTCTGGGTGCTTCAGATCATCTCCGTCTCCACCCCAACCTTGGTGTACCTGGGACATGTCCTCCACGTCATCCACACAGAAAAGAAGGTCAGGAAGAAGATGATGAAGAGCCAAGTACAGGATGAGCAGGCCAGTAACTTCCTTAAGAAGGCCTACAAAGTCCCTAAGTACAGCAATGACAATGGAAAGATTAACCTGCGTGGCCGTTTGCTGCACAGTTATGTAGCACACCTACTGGCAAAGATCTTACTAGAGGTGGGGTTTATCGGGGGTCAGTACTACCTGTATGGCTTCACCCTCCAGGCCTGCTATGTCTGCAGTCACCTGCCATGCCCTCACAAGGTGGACTGCTTCCTCTCCAGACCTACAGAGAAGACTGTGTTCATCTGGTTCATGCTGGTGGTAGCCTGTGTGTCTCTGCTCCTCAACCTCATTGAGCTCTTCTACCTGTTTGTGAAATCAGTCCAAGAGTGTCTGGATCGAAGGCAGGACTACACGGTGACACCTGTCACCCCTGTCTTGGAGAGGAAGGCCTTCGAGAACAGAGACCAGATTATGCAGAACTGGGTCAATTTAGAGTTGGAGCTGCAGGGAAGGAAGTTGGTCAGTGGAGTGGCAAAGAGTGTGGCTTCGGAAGACAACACTGCAAACATGGGGGAGGTTCACATCTGAGGTGTCAGCTTTTGTACACAGATGATTTTCTCATAACATGCATCCATACTAGGGTGAAGTTGTACCAGGCTAGAGCTCTATGTAAAAGTATGTAATTCCTGAATATAATTGAAGTTTATGACATTTTCATTCATTGAGCTTGTGTAGTAAAATATAAATAAAAATAATAAAAATGTTGCTATGTATCTTTTCATTTAAAGTAGTTTCAATGTTTAGAAATGCTAAATGATTAAGCCAACAATGCTTTTGATTTCCCTGAAATGATGTTATATGGGTGTCTGTATAAAACCTGTTGTCATTTCTAAATGTTAAAACCAATATGTACAAAAATACCCTGAAATCAAATCTCAGAATCTATACTTTAACCTCATAGTATTTGAAACTGTATCCAAGCTTATGCAGCATCAAGCCAAAATATGAAAAAATATGCTTCATTGTACCATTGAATTGGAATTTGTATTATTGTTAGTGGCATTGCTTGTATTACTTGAGCTAATTGACCATCATACATACAGAAAACAACTCTGTGATCTCTTTTATTCAATACAATAAAAACATTTTATGTTAGGCGGGGCCTCCCAGTCAGTCTTCTAAAGGTTAACTTTGAAATTTGAATTTGCTGATTATGACAACCTGACAGTGAACCTGCAGGTGCTTTACGCAATCTTCACTGCAGGCCCCAAATACTCAAGGTTCAACTCATGTTAACGATCAGTTGGTCAAAGTCTTCATAGAGCCAGGACCAGGTAAGCGTAACATTTCTCTTCTTATTTTTTCTCTTCTAATAGTTTATTTAATCAAGTTTGTGTACGTATTGTTATCAGATGAAATAAGTTTACATTTCTAGTTGTTTATGTTATTAGTTAATATTTCATACTAAATATTTACTATAGTAACTTTTATTGTATATAATTAATTTATTACTTTATTTGTATTTTGGGATACTTGTTAGAAGCTAACACAGGTGATTATAGAAACTTGTAACAGTATGTTTTTTTTTGTTAAAGGAAAATGCAAGAGATTGAAGGGATATTGAATTTAAGCTCTTGGCTTCTGGCTAATCTGTCTGTTTTCCAATAGTAAGATTAATGATTAAGGATGAAAACATAATGAAAAGCTAACAAGCTGACACAGATAAGATGGAACAGATTCACTGAAGCCATGTTTTATGTCTTTTTTCTAGAAAGCTGTTGAACGTCAGCAAAAATGGGCGACTGGGGTTTTCTTTCCACATTATTGGACCAGGTGCAGACACACTCGACAGTCCTCGGGAAGATATGGATGAGTGTCTTGTTCCTGTTCCGAATCATGGTTTTGGGCGCTGGAGCAGAGAGTGTGTGGGGTGACGAACAGTCTGGTTTTGTTTGCAATACGCTACAACCTGGTTGTGAAAACGTGTGCTATGACTGGACCTTCCCCATCTCACACATCCGCTTCTGGGTCATGCAGATCATTTTTGTCTCCACACCAACTCTTTTATACCTGGGGCATGCCATGCATATCATACACCGGGAGAACAAACTGAGAGCCATGCTGCAGAACCAAGTTGACAGCAGCACATTGAAGAAGCCCAAATACACAAACGAAGCAGGGAAGATCAAAATCAAGGGGAATTTACTGGGCAGTTACATGACTCAGTTGTTTTTTAAGATTATTCTAGAGCTTGCTTTCATTGTGGGCCAATACTACCTGTATGGATTTGTCATGGTCCCCATGTTCCCTTGTTCTCAATCTCCCTGCCCTTTCACGGTAGAATGCTACATGTCCCGTCCCACAGAGAAGACCATTTTCATAATCTTCATGCTGGTCGTAGCCTGTGTGTCTCTTGCTTTAAATGTGATTGAGGTGCTCTATCTGTTTTGTACAAGAGTCCGATGTGGTGGTCCCAAAGGGCGCAGTTATCAGATCGCCTCAGTGCCTCCTGGCTGGTCTGCTCATGTGGATACTGAGATGGATGCCCTGAGACAGAACAAGATGAACGTGGAGTTTGAGAGTGGCCAGAGTATAGGGGGCAGTCTGGATGGAGCCAAGGAAGGGAAAAAGCTGCTAGGTGACCATTAGAACACGTTAATGTTATTTTGCCTTGAATGTATTTTAATCTCTTGTAATATTGTCTGCCTGAATGAATGTTTTTTCATATTTAGATTTAGACCGTGTATTTTCTCTATTTATGTTCAATGTGTGCTGTTCAATTGTGGATTACTATAAAATGAATATATTTGTACTGATATATTACACTGACTCTAAATTATGATAAATACTGACATTAGAAATCTATTTCTTAATATCACCATGGTATGTCAAAAACACATCTCAAGTTTTTACATCTTCCTGTGGGGTTTTGAAATTATATTTAGTGATTTATTAATGTATTCCATTAATATATTTTATCCATCAATATGTGTGTATGTACACAAATCTGCAAGGGTCCATTGTATATTTTAAAAGAATAAATCAAATATATTGTGTAAACATTTGTGGTGTTTTGTTTGTACCAATGCCTGCATGGAAAGACATAGAAAATCTACAAAATCAGTTAAGCATGACAGAATAATACACATTTATTAATTTATACAGCTGTTAAATTAACATGAGTAAAGAGCAAGAAGTAGTGTTTTCTAAGTTATTTTACTATAGCAGACCATTACCAAACTTGACACATGTACCAGAAGTGAGTGATTGTATATTTCAGCTTTTGCAGTATCAATCAATGTTAGAGTTTACACAGCTGGCCAAAAACAGAATTTGCATTTTACATTATGGGTTATATACAGTGCTTTCGGAAAGGGTTTCTAAACCATTGCTTTATACCTCAATATGATTGGGCTACATCTCTATGTTGCACACTGAAGGTCTGTCAGATATTCAGTCATTCCAATTAACCCAATAACCCATGATCTTCCAAAATCTGACTTTGTATTATCAAAATTCTAAGGATGTGTTAGCCCATTATTCTATTCGTTTTTTATTGCTTCAAAACATTATTGAAAAAGAAGTGCCATTTGATGATGACTCTCTTCACTGTGTTCCATGGTATATCTAATGCTTTGGACATTCTTTTGAACCCTTCTCCTGACTGATATCTTTCAACAATGAGATCCCTCTGATGCTTTGGAAGCTCTCTGCGGACCATTGCTTTTGCTCTGAGATGCAACTAAGAAAATGTCAGGAAAATCCTACTCGAACAGCTGAACTTTATTTGTGATTAATCACAGTCACTTTAAATGATGGCAGGTGTGTAATGACTTATATTTAACTTCTATTTAAGGTTTATATTTTTCATTCTTTCCCCTCAAAGGTTTCAATTTGTTTTTCAATTGAATTGTTCACGTTATAGGTCACATTAATGGTGGAAAAAGATCTGACATAATTTACCTTTGTCTCATTCTTTCGCATCACAAGAACCTGGCATTTTAACAGGGGTGTGTAGACGTTTTACATCCACGGTGTGTGTGCCCTTCACGCATGACAATCACTCACACACTACAACTGAGGCGCAAAACTGTGATTTGGGTTCAAATAACAATGTTTTTAAAACATTACATAAAAAATTCAAACATGCAACCTGTCATGATTATTTCACAGAGCTAATCTTTTCCAGAAAGAAATCCAAGACGTAATCATGCGTAGGCCTGCCTGTAATAAAAGTAAGCCTATCTGTAATATGGTTACAATATTTTTGCTTGTAAAAAAATCCTTTTGCATGTAACAGACTTCTTGTGATCTTTTTCATTTAACTGACTACTTGTAATCCGTTACTCCCTAATTTATGCCTAGATCAAATTATTGATCTAGGCATAATTTGAAAATAAGTATGTTGACATGGCCCTTGTCATCAGAATGGCACATCATTCTTCACTCTTCATAAACAGGCTTAGATAAGTTGTTAATAGATAAATGGGCTCATAACTATAGGCTAGTATAACAAAAAATATTGTAATTCCAGGAAGAACCCTAAGAAAGTACTGACAATAACAAAGATATGTACTCTATAACAAATATTTAAAGAAATCAAAAGAAAAAGTTGATTTAAAATGTCATGACAATAAATTACCTTTTTCTACCTTGATTAACACCATTTCAAATGAGCAATTACCACGGCTAAGCCTTAAATTGGAAGGCTATTTCATTGTTATTGATGATTTAGGCGGAAACGCTGAGCCATAATAATGACTTTCTGTGGAAAAGCAGTTTATCATTTTGTTGCCAATTTTTAACACTTATTAACTTGTACTATCATACCCAGGTACACCCAAATTTTCCCGAACAACCAATGTGACCTCTTACATCACAGGAACATTGTGCAATTCGACAAATCTAAAGTTCAAGGTAGACTGCTGTTGGCTACTACGCACCTGTAACATTTTATAATTTCAAAGCTGGTGGCTGTGGTGCCCAGTGCTGAAACTGTCTCCTTAACGGTAAGAGATATCCTAAGTTATATTAAATGTCTTCTTTATTTTTGCCTGTGTATAATTATGAACCACTTTACTGTTTTTCTCTTCTAACATGAATAGACGTAATAATGCAAATGTAAAATTATTATTAACCAATAAGCTTTGAGTATTCTAACAGTATATTTACAATACAACATTAAAAGTGAAACATAACCTCCAGTACAAATTATTACAACAGTTATTACAACCAGTAAAGGAGTTAAAATAATATATCATACACAATTTAAATAAAGAATTTGGTACGTGTAATGTTTTACTTATTGTCAGTGTGTGCATTACTTAGAGCAGGTAAATCATTGATACAGACCACACACCTATAGCATGTATACTGATAGAGTGACCCTAAGAGAGCACCGTGGGTTTTTCAGCACTCGCAATGCCAAAATAGTAGACATCATTACAGCAGACAGTGCAGGATATCTCCTGTTATGCAGAGGGTTTTCAAGCTCATTTCGGTCTTGTCTAGGAAATAGCCATACAGTCCCATTTGTGTTCTCTCTTTAACACTGACTACATCCCATTGGATGATGTTCCTCTTCATGTGTTTACTGCTGAACTCAATCAGTTTACTTGCAACTAGTGTACATTGACATTGCACTCATGTTTTCTTTCTTATTCTTTGCTTTCATAAGCAGCAAAAATGGGAGAGTGGGGATTCCTGTCAAAACTTCTGGACAAAGTGCAGTCGCACTCTACGGTCATCGGAAAAGTTTGGATGACTGTGCTGTTTGTGTTCAGGATCATGATTCTAGGAGCTGGGGCAGAGAAGGTGTGGGGCGACGAGCAGTCTAGCATGGTGTGCAATACCAAACAGCCTGGCTGTAAGAATGTGTGCTATGACCATGCCTTCCCCATTTCACACATCCGCTTCTGGGTGCTTCAGATCATCTTTGTCTCCTCTCCAACTTTGGTGTACCTGGGACATGTCATGCACGTCATTCACAAGGAGAACAAAATGAGGCTATGGCTAAATCAGGCTGGCAGTGGGGTGGGGAAAATGCCTAAATATTCTGATGACAAGGGTCATGTCAAAATCAAAGGTGACTTGCTGGCCAGTTACATGGTCAATATATTTTTCAGGATTTTGCTGGAGTCAGCGTTCATAGTGGGTCAGTATTATTTGTATGGGTTCGTGCTGGAGCCAAAGATCGTATGCAGCAGAGCTCCCTGTCCGTTTACCGTAGAATGCTTCATGTCACGGCCAACGGAGAAGACCATCTTCATCATCTTCATGCTGGTGGTGGGATGCGTATCTCTGCTGTTGAATGTGGTGGAGATATTCTATCTGATCTGCTCCAAGTGTTGTTCTCGCTCCAGAAGAGTCAAAGCCACTCCAGCTTTCACAATACAGAGCGGTCTGAATGGAAGCAGTATGATGCAGAATGAGAAGATGAACCTTCATGCATCTGGTTCCAGCAAAGCCTGAAGACAGTGATTACCACTCGCCAGTCCCTAACTCTATGGACATTTCTGTGGCCAATTTGGACAGGGGTAGAATTCCCTCTGGGACGGTTCTGAGATACAGTAATTTAGGATCGAATGATTATTGTTAGGCTCTGTTTGATTCTATACAATACAGTAGAAGTTACAATTTTGAGCAAGAATCTTATTTTTTTTGTAAATCAACTAATAATGTTGTAATTGTAATCGCCCCATACATCTATAAGCCCTCATGGCATACAGACACACCCAAAGTGCGATGCCTTGCACTTTGGGAACCACTCAGAAGGTGTAACATTTACACACATGACTTGGGCTGTAGTTTACTGTCCTCTGGTAAGTCAGCGTGTTTTAATTGTTCATGGTGTGCACTGGGAGGAAATGAAATACTCGATGCCTGGCTCCTCTACTGAGTTGTCCCTAGTTCCCTGTCTTTCTTGGGAGATTTTCCTAGCTATTGTACTTCTGCATCTGCATATGTTGCTCTTCTGGGTTTTTGCTGGATATCTATAGCCAGTAGGCTTTTATGGAGCTGATGTGAAAAATGGCTTTATAAGATCAATGTGATTTAATAGATATACTATGCAACCTAATTTTCAGTAGTATTGTCTTTTTACAGGGATGTTCCTAGGGTATTTCTGTGGTTATGTACGCATTTTGATTCATTCCTCATACACTTTTTCATCCCATTTCTCTCCCCAATTGCTTTGACATCCACTTCATGATTAAGGCTCTGCATCATTGCCAAAACTCCCAGTGGACTCAGGGCAGTCGATGTTGAAACATGTCCATTGGTTCTTATGACGCTGACCGTTCAATCAGGAAGTCTAGACTGTAATAATGTTCTCGCTGGATTGAGGTAGAAAGGAGTTGCTAGACTGCAAAAAGGCCACCGTATTTGATTACTAAACCCTCCATAAACTGGATGGGGCAGGCCAATCCCTTTCCACATCTGGGCTAATCCACGAGCAGGGGAAACCTCATACATTGTTTGTGATATATTCTAAAGTGACACTGAACATTTACTTATGTAAATATTCAAATTGATATAGGAATTTATTTATAATGTAAATACAATTTACAAATATGACTGTTGTCTGGACTGTATTTTATGTCATAAGATAAAGGAAGATGAGAAACAGGCAACTATTGAGATGTTTGTTTTCTTTGTATGTAAAGCATATATTAAAAAGTACATCATGGAGCAAAAGAAGGATATTGTCATTTATTGTCAAGAGATCAAACAGATTTGTACTGGTATTGAACAATAATAATAAATGTATTTGAAAAGCCAGTAGACCACCCACTGTAGCTAATTTATATTATATATCTGCAGGAATGTACAGAATAAGCCAACTTGGGCTTACATTTAGTGACACAAGTAAAGGTACTTCTGTTAGATTTGATGATGCGATATCTTTAACACAATCTAACCATCTATGTAATTTTCACTGATATTGGTGTAGCCACATCATGAAAAAAAGGAATCTACACTTGAAGAGAAATTACGTAACATCATAAAAGCTATTCAACCTCAGGTCTGATCTTAAATACTTGCCTGCCTGCATGGAAGGAATGTATCTAAGGTCAATCCTAAAGTTGAATAGAAGTTGACAGATGCACTTTATTTGTTAAAAGGGCACATTTCATATCAAATGCACATTGCTATTTTATGATCCATATGAACCAAAACAAATCACAAAACAAATCAAATAACATGTTCAGTTGAAGCCTGGGTATCTAATCTAGCATTGTATCGAATAAAACATTCCTCAGACGCCCTGAGATATTTAAGCCCCAAGTCAGCAATTTCTTATCATATGTTTGAACATTCCAGTTTTCAGAGTACTGTGTGCCACACCCCTTCTTGGTGTAATTGGAATGAAAACTAAATACAAAACATTTTCTCAGTGTTACACGACGGTCAGAGAATACTGGTTAAACAAGTTATTGAATTTGTAAGTACTTGTTATTAATTATGAGGTTTATAGCTCTCGTAATACAAAAGAAAACATTTAGTTAGGCAGTGATTTAATTGGATATTCAGCAAAAGGTTTCTTTATGGGACTGTTGGTTTTTGCCATCAAGTGCAAACATCTCAACTGCTGATGGTCTGTTATGCCTCTGCCTCGCTTTTGTCCCAATCAGATAGAACATCTCCACCACATTGAGGACAAGAGACACAAAAGCCATCACCTGCATGAAGATGTGAAATATATTCTTCTCCGTGGGACGAGATATAAAGCACTCCACATGGATTCCCGGGCATGGATCTCCAAAGCAATTAATCTTTCTAGGCAACAATAAACCGAACAGGTAGAACTGACCTACTATAAATCCAGTCTCAAATATAATCTTAAAAAAGATATTGCACATATAACTGGCAAGCAGATTCCCCTTCATGTGAACTTTCCCCTTTTCGTCTGTGTATTTGGGCAATTTAATGATTCCATTTTTTCCTTTTACTTGTTTTCGTCTCAGTTTGTTCTCCTTGTGGATAACGTGCATGACGTGTGCCAGGTAAATCAGAGTTGGGATGGAGACAAAGATGATTTGAAGGACCCAGAAACGCATTAGTGAGATGGGGAACGCAACGTCATAGCAATGATTCCTACAGCCGGGTGATTTCATGTTGCACTCCATACGTGATTGTTCGTCTCCCCATACTTTGTCTATCCCAGCAACCAGTACCAGCAGTCTAAACACAAACAGGACAGTCAACCAAACCTTCCCAATAGCTGTAGAGTGGGACTGTACTTTGTCCAACAGGGAGGCAAGAAAGGACCAGTCCCCCATTGTTGTCAGGTGTAGCTAAATGTACAAAGAAAAGATAACATAATATGTGAATTCTGTATGAACTACATGTTTATACAGTAGTCAGTAAATGTTCTATGTAACATGGAGGGTTTGGATGTATGGGTTGCATACTGTATGTCACGAATGTAACAATACACTTGGTTTCAAATTCTTTAAATGAGAGAGTAATATCTAAAAAAACATCTGTTGAAAAAATCAATGCATCTTTCTTACCTCAGAAGTGAGCACAGTGGTCTCACAGCAGTTGTTCTCTACTGAAGTAATCCTCTCTTTATGAGCCTGATTCTTTACTCTTATAGCTTGAGACCATCATTTGTATTATCATGTGTCAAAACACCCCACCCTCATACGTGCTCACATCCTACATTCTCCTTTCCCGTTTTACTCATTTCAGAACCAAGCAGGGAGGCACTTCCCCTAAAAAATGTGTATGTCATCATATTCAGCCTCCCAAAGCCTTATCCCTTGCCACAAACACATGAAAAAGTCACAATGAGTAAATGAAAAAGTCACAATGAGTCAGTGGTCTTGGGCTGAACCCCTGTATTTCACAGATCTTGCATCACTGGTGAATCTTAACCACACCAACTGGTGAAATGTTCTACAAAACATATTGAATTCTCAACCATGCTCACAGCACTATATACAAGCCATAGGACAATGCCACCCATGCCACTCATGGGCACTATCTCCCCCTGGCATACAGACACTTAAACCTGTAAAGTCTGTCTAACATACAATGTTGGAAAAGGGAGCAAAAAACGACCTTGCTCTAACCACAATGATTAGAGGAGTCGGGGGCTCCAGTGCACAACTGTGCAAGAGGACAAAAACGTTAGAGTGTCTAGTTTGAGAAACAGATGTCTCACATGTCCTCAACCGGCAGCTTCATTAAATAGTACCCGCAAAACACCAGTCTCAACATCAACAGTGAAGAGGAAACTCCAGGATGCTGGCCTTCCAGGCAGAGTTCTTCCTTTATCCAGTGTCTGTGTTCTTTTGCCCATCTTAATCTTTTCTTTTATTTGGCCAGTCTGAGATATGGCTTTTTCTTTGCAACTCTGCCTAGAAGGCAAGCATTCCAATATGATGTTGTTTTAATGGACAAAAACCAGGACATTTCTAAGTGACCCCAAACGTTTGAACGGTAGTCTTGGAGGGAAAATAATAAAGCAGTTCTTCTGCAGACTTGGGAAGATGGTTAAACACATTTTGGACTCTTAGTCCCTCAGCAGTGGAGTGCTGCCAGGGTGCATGTTCACATCCCTTCACCACTCACTCTACACCAACGACTTTTCCTCTACAAGCATTCAGGTTTTTAGCTGATACCACTTGGGTCGGTCTCATCATTGACACTGATGAGTAAATGAACAATGGTACGGTTGACTGCCTTGTGGCCTGGTACAGTCAAATACCCAGGAACTTATCATTAACAAACCCATGAGGTTGGTGGTTGACTTACAGGGGAGCTATCGATCTCCACCCCGTTACACTGAAGGCTCAGCTGTCAGATCCGCTGAATCATTTAAATTCCTGAGAACCATTATCTTTAAAGCTGGATCGGTCCTCCAACCTGTTAAGCAGCAGTTGTAAGTCAATCTTCATGTCCTGCATCATGCTGGTTTGGATCTGGAGCTTGCTGCAGGGATAAACTCCAATGCGGTCTACATCAGCTACTACCGGTCCTCCATCAATATCCTAATTGACTCCAGGGCAGGGATGATGGCAGGGAAGATCATTAACGGCCCCTCCCACCCTAGTCACAATTGTTCCAAACATTCTCCTCCAGCGGGCCGAGGGCAGGCAGACAGTCCAGATCAGTCATGACCAAAAGCCTGCCATTTGAACAGTTTATTTGCTATCACTGTCAAATGTACCACATATCACAGTGGATGTCAGAGCAAAAAACGAAGCCATAACGTCCAAATACATACAATTCTGTAAACCTCCAAGATAGAATAGCCGAGGTGTAGAACCAAGGAAGGTTATAAAAAACTGCCACAGCATTGAACATTCCTGGTAGCACATGTAGGCTCCATCACTGTGAAATAAAATAAGTTTGGAACCACCAAGACCCATCCTAGAGCAGGCTATCCAGACAAACGAATTAACCGGACAAGAGGTACACCAGGCAGGAAGGTAACCAAGAACCCAATGGCCACTTTTACAGTGCTTCAGAGTGTTCCTGCAGTCTATAACATCAAGTAAATGAAGGTCCTAGGCACTATAATTGCTCATGGAGCATCTTAGTCATGTGAAATAATACAGATGAAAATATCCAGACACAAATTTCAATGCTGTCAAGCTTTCTACAGAAAAACAGTCAACGTCTGAATGACTCAACACATTTGTAGATGTGAGAACTAGCACATACTCTCAATTATGTTATACATGGAGTGGGATTTGAGTGTCACAATAGATCTTGCTCTTCACTTTTACAGGAAGAGAAACTGCTTTCGGCAATTCAGAAGAAATGTAGGGTCTGATTGGTTTAGACGAATAAGTATGATTGTGAGTCAGGCTGACCAATCCCTTCTGGTTTATAAATATGACTTAACCGTTCCTTTTTTCAATATTGTAATCCAGAGTTTACAAACATAATTCCTCGGGTACTAGCTTCTTGATGAAAATAGTTTTTGATCGGAGCAACATAACCTGTAAGTAAATCTCAAACTGGGGACAATGTTGGATATAATGTAAATGTAGATATAGATAAAAATATATAATTAATCTGTATTTAAAATGTTTTTAAATTAAAAATAGTGCTGGAAACCAATGTAAGTCTTTAGTATTTTCACAACTCACTAGACTACTGTAAAATGCATTGTGTATGATTTCACTCTTTCTTTACAATGGCATTCGTGAATAAAAGGCACTTCAAACGTTATCCCCACAGAGGTAATACACAGCGGTAATGGGGGACTGGTCATATCTTTCAAAGTTATTGGACAAAGTGCAGTCCCACTCAACGACCATCGGGAAGATATGGATGAGTGTCCTGTTCATCTTCAGGATCCTGGTTCTCGGGGCAGCCGCAGAGAACGTGTGGGGCGACGAAATGTCTGATTTCTCCTGCAACTCCAATGAACCTGGGTGTAACAACGTGTGCTATGACTGGGCCTTCCCCATCTCACACATCCGCTTCTGGGTCATGCAGATTATCTTTGTCTCCACACCAACTCTTCTATACCTGGCGCATGCCATGCATGTCATACACCGGGAGGGCAAGATGAGAGAGGCACTGCAGAGTCAGGTTGACAATGGCTGGTTAAAGAGGCCCAAATACACAGATGACCGAGGAAAAATCAAAATCAAGGGAATTCTGCTGCGTAGCTACATGACCCAGTTGCTCTTTAAGATTGTGTTAGAGCTTGCTTTTATTGTGGGACAGTACTACTTATATGGATTTGTCATGAAACTGTCGTTCCACTGTAAACAAAAGATCTGCTCCAGAATTGGTGCTGAATGCTTCATGTCCCGTCCCACAGAGAAGACTATCTTCATCATTTTCATGCTAGTGGTAGCCTGTGTGTCTCTGCTTTTAAACGTTGTTGAAATTATTTATTTGCTTTGCGCCAGAGTAAAATGCAGAACAAAGAAACAAAACCAACTCATTATCTACTCAGCTGAGAACCCAGGCCCACTCTTCAGTTCACCATCACCAAGACAAACTAATCCAAGCAGTCATGATTCCATACTCATCCAGAGACCCCAGAGGGGAGTTGAACCAATGAACGAAAAGGAGTATACTTCTTAGGCTTCAAATAGATTTCACTTAATTATATTCTAATGCTTGAATTTACATAAATAAGTTCTATTACTTCACTACAACTCCAGTAAGTTCAATGGTGTAGAAACATTTGCAGTTGACTAACGATAATCTTGACATTTTGTTATCTGACTATGATCAAATGCAGCAGGTTTAAAACAAATGTCATGCAATACTAATAGTTTAACAATGTGACAGAGATATGTGTCTGATAAGTCATGTTTTACAATTCTGCACATTCTGTTATCATACTGTATTTTAATGTTTTAAAAAGTATCAAATAAAATGTTTAAAAGGAGGTTGGTGGCCCCGGAGCAGGAGCGTGCCATAAAGGTGAGGAGATTACCTACAAACGTCAGTGTAGTTGTTCAACTACAACATAGTCTACTTCTAAATTGTGTAATTTGAAAGAATACACAGTAGCAGTCATGCTTATGAGACTAATCTACACCTCCGAAAAAAATTAAGAGACTACTACACCTTTTATTTCCCTTCCTAAAAAGTCAAAAAGTAAGGTTTTGGGTGTGGAACAGAAGGGTTAAAATTAAGAAACCACTGCAAATGGAACGCTTCTGTTCCTCACTCAAAACTTTCTTTTTCAACTTTTTTGGAAAGGAAAGAAAAGGGTGCAGTGTTCTCTGTATTTAAAACAAATACATTCGGAATTTTCGTTTTTGATGATGATTATTTATCTCAGTTCTAAAAAGCTGTGTGTGGAACACATCACTAAAGACAGGAAAACAATGGGAAAGGTGTTTGTTTATGATAGGTCTAATCAACCATTAATGCCAGAGAAGTTGTAGTTATGCATATCGGTTTTTACAAAAGTTACAGATCTGGATCTGTAGGATTCGTTTTATTAATGTATGACAGTATTCTGGTGAGCTCCACATCACCTGTTTAGCACGATGTCTAGCTCGCAGACACTTAGTAAATCAATCAATCAAATGTATTTATAAAGCCCTTTTTACAACAGCAGTTGTAAAAAGTAAATGTGTGCGCGATGTCTCTCTCAGACACTGTAAATGTGTGCTGCTTCTGGTGACAACTGATGAACATCACAAACGAACAGCTTGTGGATGGTTTATTTTAATTTTTCAATAAATTATTTAGCTACATAAAGAGCCTTTTTACTATATTGTTTCCAATTATAGTTTGCCTACCAACTGAACATTGAGTTGACAAGAGTTCGAGCACGGGCAGCCCTACTTTGTTATCGTGTGTAATTATTGAAAAGCGATTTTTTTATAGCCTACATACAAATGAATTCTTGATACCAAAAATGCATTCACCTCTGTTAAACCGCTTGCCATAGCCTATATACAAGTAAAACCAGAGAATACCTGCCACTAGCCTACTTCACTAACGTTTGTAACAGTTCGTCTCAGGTTTCTACTGCTGTCTTATAAACACATAGACCTCTCGTGTCCACCATAGTGTAGTTTCGCAGTAGTCTAGAAGAAAAGCAGAAAATATCTCAAATCTGCACATTCCTACAACATACACAAGATGGCGGCATAAACTTGAAGATTGAGATCACATCTGCTCCGCACCAGCTGAAAGTCTGATATGCATTAGAGTCCTATCTATAAAACCAAAGGCCACATTTCAGGGCAATATTTTTGTGCAAAATGTGTTCTTCAGTCTTCCCCATTCATATTTTAAATTTTGGTCTTTCATTTGAGTTAACACAAAAAGTGACAAAAGAGTGTCAAGCCAGTTTAGCAACTGTCTTTAATCTACACACTATGGATGTTATCATGAACAATTAAAACCACACTTTTCAACTACGCTACTTACGAGATTTGCGCACAGGACCAACACATATATAATATGTTGAATATTGCTATCCATTAAACTTTTATTTAAGTCAATGTGACAAATTAGATGTTACTTTTGTTATTGTCACTTTACATTTAGTAGTGTATGTATGTCTATTAGGAAAGGTAGGCTACAGAAAAAGAGCGAAAGGAGGTACCTTGACGTAGGGGTCAGGTGACAGCAAACTTTACTCTAGATCGCAAGTTTTTTCTCCCCCCAACCCGTATGGGGCCTGATATAAGCAAGGAAAGTTTGAAAAGTCAAGCTCAGTTTCTCCGTGGTCCCAAACTTGGATTTCAAGAGAGCAGAGACAGTTTTCAAGAAGTGACGGAGAAAGTCCCTAAGGGCTCTCTTCTTACTTCTCAGTAACCTTCCAGGTAAGCTTTTTCAGAAGTGAACTTTCCTTATTGATCTGAAGAAGTACAATTTAATAACATATGCTGAGAAACTTAGTTGAACACAATCCAGACGAACTGTGCCGATTCAAAAGCGTTGCATTTCGAAAGACAATCCGTTATATTAAAGTTTTTTTCCCTTAAGTTTAGTAAATAATTTTTTAAGTGTCTTGAACAAGAGATTGGGACTTGGATTCATCTGTTTCTTTTGCTGTTTTCTTTTTTCTCGGCGCAATTATTACTTAACCTGAGGCAGTTTTCACTAAATGCAGCATGATGTGAATGAATGAAAGTTTAGAGGACTGTAACGGAACCACTAATAAATTCTAGTCGCAGGATTTCTTTTAACCAAGCTTTTTGACATTCTTTATTAATATGTTTTTATTTTCTTAAAACACTGATTGTATATTTTTTAATCCTCTACTTCTGGGAAAGTTTTCCACTGTAAGCAAATCTTGAAGTTGAAACGATGTAGACTAGATATTGCTTGTAATTTATGTTGTTTGCTCAACTTCTTGTTAAATTGCTGTAACGATGGCTTTAGAAGATCAAAGATCTGAAAGGGATGGCTACGGTGACGTTTTATCGTCTTTTAGTCTGCACATTTGAAATACATACTGTAAGCCTAAACTTTTTAGAATTATACATTACTTTACAAGATATTCTTTGATATAATTCTATATTATTTGAAAATATTTTCACTTGGCACCATCATTGAGAGCGAAGCTAGATTATTTCACACGTTACCTTAGTCATGTGGCGCAAGAAGAGGAGATCATTTAACGTTTGGTGGAAATACCCTGGATGTATGTATATGTATATTTTGACTAACAGAAAGTTATTCATGTATTTGTGCATATACTAAATACAAAGTTAAATGTGCACAAAAAGGTTGTTGGTGATGTGAAATTGCTTACTCCAGTCCACTATGTCTGCACTATATGCAGTACATTATCAGCTAAGTGGAGACACATGCTGCTGCTACACCCACCCTACAGATGGTAACGTCTTCTGTGAACTGGGTCTGTTCATTGTGCAGTCTTTCCAGGGACTTTAATTGTGTACTGGCTTTATTCAGAATCATCAGCCCGGAGGTATTCAAACTGATAAACCTAAATCCCATGTGTGTGTAATTCATACACACTCTTCAGTCCTCAATACGCTTTTGGTTCCCAGTAGGAGAGCTGTTGTTCCTGGCAGGTGAGGTGTGGTCCCAAGTTTGATCACTTGCACTGAGTGCAGAGATCCATCCAACCTCACTGCAGGCCATTTACCGATTCGGGTATATACTGTAGGTTCGTTTGTACATGGATTTATAAATTGATTCGATTCCATGTCCAGCTTTTGGGTATTATATTTATTGAGGAGGATAGTTAATGAGGATATATTTATATATCTAGGATAAGCCAAATGCAGATACATCTTGTATTAGGAATAGGATAGGATTGTGTAAGATTCATGTCTTTTGTGAAGAGCATTAATAATGGTATCTGAAATGGCTTAACATTTATTAACACTCTGGGTAATTGCATAAAAATCATTTGATTACACAGTACAATACAATTTAACATTGAGAAATGCTGACGCACACAATATTGGATGTATTTTACATCCTTTATTCCTACATTCTTTAATGTTTATTAGAGTTGTTAACAAACAATGGTTTAATGAGAAACACATTTTTATAGCCTGTGATGAAGGGGAAACAAATGCGTTTGCTTGGGTTTCGCCAACCTGGGCTCTATCATCTACCATTACATTATTCACTTTGTATGTTTAGAAGTACCATTAATATTGTGGTTCTCTTCTCAAACTTTTAATAGGCCTACAGTAGCCATCTAAATCACACGATGGTTGTACTATAAGATTCAAAAAGCATAAATTAAGGAAGGGGAGGCAGCGGGAATTGGAACGCCAGAATCAAGCTGTACAAATCCATATCACATTATTTTGGCTAAACATTTACATTGTTTGCCAATATTGCTGTTTATTTCAAGTCCATTTGTTTTTTCGTAGCAGGTTGGTGAAGGTCAATTGTAACGCAGTATTTTATTGCCAAGCCAGCATATTAAGAAAAGCATAATTTTTCTTTGGTGTATTTTGAATTATACATGCATTAATCAAATATTGACTTTATCCTAGATTTGTGCCAGGTGTAGGGGCCACATCTGCAAACATTAGCAACAGTTTAAAGTTAGTACGATTGATCCCCCTTAAAATCTGCATCAACCAATAGATGTTGCACGTGATACAATGCTATGTTTTAGTGACTCCCATCAGGTAACCCAACACACTTAGTCCTATGCTAAAAGAAATGCAGCTCTAGTTGAACTTTCAAATTATTTGTCCTTAACAGAAGCAAGTTTGTCTGTGGGGTTGCTGGTGAAACAAAGTAGAGTTAATGCCTCATCAAGGCAACTGGGAACTTGGAAATCTTCCACCTCTGACAATGTTTTCAGAAAAAAATAGCTCAGATTGGGAGAAATCATTTTGAACGTCCATCCAATTAAATATTTGAGTTAGAAAAATGGGGCAACATCCTAAAACCCAGAATTTCCAACCTGAAGTAGATCATTTACTTCATTATATGAACTAATTCTTATCCGAAGTTGATCTCTAAGCACAATAACTGTCTACCACCAAACATTGAATCCTAGTTCAGATGCTGTTTTTTTTCCTTTGAATGTAGAATCGCGTTTATGTTGTTAGAGTATAGACTGATTTAGAACTGACATTTACATTTAATGATCAGCTACAATCATCTTCACTGCTGATGTTCATTTCATTTAATGCACTGTTGTATGCATTAAATTAACCTTTGCTCTTACGAAATGACTTGACTTTATCGTTTTTGTGTATACAATGTATATACGATATATACACAATAGCTATTTGAAAGTTAATCCGTCTCTTTTCCTTTTAACCATGCTAAACACATGGTTGTGTATGATACAGACAAGCAAAAGTCATCATTTTTGTTACAAGGAAAAACACATTATTGAGAAATGCCCTACTAGTTAGATGAGATTCTGTCTAGTAGTGCATAACAATTTGAAAAGGAAATCCAAATAGAATATCTGGACTTATTGGAGAAAAATATAAATATGTTTGCCTTATATGGAATTATAAAACATACGAATGATTAGGAGACAGATGTATGCTTTGTTCCTAATATCAAAGTGTCAGTCCTAGTTCATTAGGTCTCAAAAACAGACCACAACTGTTGTAATTGCCTCCGTTCGCCACTAGTGGAATTTCATCCTTTGGTTCATTTGATATTTTTCTCATTCAGCCTTCTTTGGGAATGTTATTTGTTGTGTGTATCACGAATGCCCAAAAAAAAAACAACATTACAAACACGAATCAAACTGTTTCTCAAACATCGAGATGTGCAATTAGATTCAGAAATTTAACAAATGCAGAATCACAAATATATCTTCCAATATAGTGACACTTACTGTGTAGACAGGAATTATTTTGTTGTCCACAAACAACATTGTCATTATATTCTGTCTAATTGCAGCTAAGACTCCATCATGGGCGACTGGAGTGCTTTGGGGAGGCTCCTTGACAAGGTGCAGGCCTACTCCACGGCTGGAGGGAAGGTGTGGCTCTCGGTCCTATTCATCTTCCGGATACTGGTGCTGGGGACGGCCGTGGAGTCCGCCTGGGGGGACGAGCAGTCTGCTTTCAAGTGCAACACCCTACAGCCTGGTTGTGAGAACGTGTGTTATGACAAGTCTTTTCCCATATCACATGTACGGTTCTGGGTGCTGCAGATCATATTTGTCTCGACACCGACTCTTCTCTACCTTGCCCATGTGTTCTATCTGTTGCGAATCGAGCAGAAGATTAACCGTAAAGAGGAAGGGCTGAAAAACATCCAGAATGATGGGGGCGATGTGGACATACCTCTGAAGAAGATTGAGATGAAAAAACTCAAGCACGGACTGGAGGAGCATGGGAAAGTTAAGATGAAGGGAGCCCTCTTAAGAACCTACATTGTCAGTATTTTTTTCAAGTCGCTTTTTGAGGTGGGCTTCTTGCTCATACAGTGGTACATCTACGGCTTCAGCTTGTCTGCTGTCTACACGTGCGAGAGGTCCCCCTGCCCCCAGCGAGTGGACTGTTTCCTCTCCAGACCCACGGAGAAAACCGTCTTTATCATCTTCATGCTGGTGGTCTCTCTGGTCTCTCTGCTCCTGAACATCATCGAGCTTTTCTATGTGATCTTCAAGAGGATCAAAGACCGTGTGAAGGGGAAACAGGCACCCATCCACTACCCTGGTACTGGGACTTTAAGTCCCACTCCCAAAGATCTGTCCTCCGCAAAGTATGCCTACTATAACGGGTGCTCGTCTCCCACCGCCCCTCTGTCTCCCATGTCTCCCCCGGGCTACAAGCTTGCCACAGGGGAGAGAACCAACTCCGTTCGAAACTACAACAAGCAGGCCAATGAGCAAAACTGGACCAACTACAGCACGGAGCAAAACCGCCTGGGCCAGAATGGCAGTACCATCTCCAACTCCCACGCGCAGGCCTTTGACTTCCCCGACGACACCCAGGAGAGTAAGAAACTGACCCCAGGGCACGAGCTGCAGCCACTGGCCCTGATGGACCCCAGGCCCTGCAGTCGGGCAAGCAGCCGCATGAGCAGTCGGCCGCGACCAGATGATCTAGATGTCTAGCCCCTCTCCAGCTCCCTGGTCGGTGGGGGGCCTTAGTGCCAGAGAACAAATAGCACGAGGAGGCATTCTAAAAAGTGCTGAGTGGGGCAAGGTGAGGCATAGACCATTCACTGTCCTCACTAGAGACTCTAGTCAATAATGAGACATTAAAATACTTACACTGTTGGAGGTACTATACATGTAATGATTTGTTTGAAACTAGTGGCGCTAACAAGCTTTAACAACAACACAAATAGTGGGCAAAGAACATAACAATGTTCTGATAACTTTGTCCATCTGTCCCTTTTCCCTACCGGAAGAATATGCCTTGGTAATGTGTTTGGTTTAGTTATCTTATTTTTGCCTGTAGGTTCCATTATACGGCCACACACAATGACATTCCATTTAAAAAGATTGCACTTAAATATAGTAGATACATGTCTTTTACCATGCCTTGGAAGTAGTTTGAAAAAATACTTGGCTTATAGGTTTTCATCACACTCATCTTCAGTATGACTTCCAAGTCTGTTTTGTAAAACAAGGCTCTAAGAAGGATGAATATGATGAAAGAAGGATGCTCAATTTGATGAATTCATATTTATTTATTAGTAAAAGTATGCAGGACATCCACCACTAGATAAAGATTGACTACTAGCCAAGGTCATGTCCATATAAATGATGTAAGTAACTACACCCGACTGCATATTTATTGATAATAACCAACATTTCAGCAATACAATTCTCTCAAAACAAAATAAGTTGCTTTTATTATCGTGGACTGTCATTTCCTGATAAACTTTGAATTTATGTGCTGTCAGTTGTTTTTTGTTTGTTGTTTGTTGTTTTGGGTTTCGTGGGAAAGAGGAGGGTTTTATATGTGTCTTGAAGCATCATTGAAAGAAAGTCTTTATTTCTTCTCATTTTATTAATTTTTTTCTTTTACTTTTGGATGGTAGAGGAGGGCAGTAGAATGATTATTTGTGTTTTACCTTTGGAGTGATTTATTTTATTTTTTAACTCAATGTAATCATTGCTGCTTGAGAGATAGATTTATAGTACTGTAAATCAAGCTAACTGTGTCACAAATGTGAGTTTGTAGAAGACTGCTTATAGAGCTGGACTAATATTTAGTCAAATATATTATGCCAATGTAGCTACACAACTACCAAACACTTTGTAGATGGAATTTCAATTGGACATTTTTCTTTATCTTTGTTTTTCCCCCTTCAATTATGCATTATAGTATTTTGGTACTCAAACAGAGAATTTCAAGGGTTTTTCAGCTACAATGGTGTTTGCACTGATATATTGACTAGGGTATAATATGATGCAAAAAGTGGCAAGTTTTTTCTGATATGCATGTTACTAATTTATTTTACAACACACTAAGCAAAAATCTCTCCAGTACATTCTATCAAACAGTGCTTTCGTTTGACAGCTGGTTTTAATTATTTTGAAAGGCTAAAGTAATGTCTCCATTCAGAGTACAAGACATACTTGGGTGTACATTTGTTTGATAATGTGGTCAGATAATGCCATTCCATGCAGTGTGTAAGTGCATGATAGCAACAAAAAAGTAATTAATCGTATCTGTGAAAAGCTATTTTAACCAATAAAGATTTTTCTTTCTTAGGACTGTTCTTTCTTTACAAGTCTGTCACCTTATGCATCCTTTGTTGCCTGACATCTTCTTGATACAGTATATATCAAGAGTGCCGACTCAATGGTCCCCCAGAATGTAAAAAGCAGGCTTTAAACAGATCAATATTATGGTCATAAGGTCCATTCGTCATGTATTGAGACATCAAAGTCTGTCTTTTTTTTTATAGATAGCAAATCCTAAACAAGGTATCACAATTGAATCATGTCAGTTTGGGGATTTTGAGATAATTAAAAGGTCTATACGGTATCTAAGGCCTACTGAAATGTCTTGGACTGAAAATATCATGATATGAAAAGATTCAGTGCCTTTTCTGTTATCCAAGTTTCCTTTTTAACCTTTCCACAAAGCTAAATAAAACCAGATGTTTGGACAGTCTGTAGACCACATGTGACTGGAGCTGAACAAGAAAAAGCCTTACATTGATTCAAGCTGATCAATGTAGATTTAATTTAACAATATGATTCTGTCAGGGGGTTAATGTAAGCAAAATTGTCAACATTAACAGGGAAACTACACTAAGAAAAATATTTATTAAATAAGGCATTAAATACTCAACAGTAGATACAAAAATAAATCATGTAGAGAGAGGGAAATGTAAATCCATGTCCCTATGTGTAAGTAAAGGAAAGACATGAACCCTGATGCTGTGAAGTATTGTGTTTCAAAAGCCATCAGCAAAATCCCCACGCTGTTTCACATCTCAAATGGCAGTCTTACATTTGAATGCATTCAGAAGGTGATAGAACACAAAATACTACAACTTCCAAATATCTAGTGCAGATGCTAACCACTTGAATATTTGATAAATGTCAAATAAAGTCCTGTGACTATAATTGCAATTGCTGCAGTGGTCAGGTTAAGGAGACTGCGTTTTTATTATTTATGCATGTTACATTGCTTACTTTTTAGACAACATGGATTCAAGTGAGGATCTTTACAGCACGTCAAGATGTATTTTCACCTCAGAATCCTGGAAACCTTAATGTCTGAGTTACATTTCCGCCTGTACATCCTCTCAGACCACAAGGCCAGGGCGGTTCTACCAAAACATAGTGAGGCTGCTAACCTTAACTAAAAATGGCAAATCATCATGACGTCACCCCAGGACCAATAAAAAACAGCTGGTGTCTGGTGCAGACCTCACGTTACATTACACATCACACCCTATGCTTTTAAAATTTATGTATTTTGTAATGTTCTTGGGAGGACAGGATTCATTTGACAGATTGACTCTTCCTTTATCCTCTAAAGAAGTGGTTCTCAAACGTTTTCAGTCGGTGTACCACCACGTAAATTATTCCCTGATCAGATTACCCCTGTACCCTCTTATTGGCATTTTATCAGTAAGTTTTGGTTTATATGTGTGGTTTGATTGTCTCGCTTGATGATTTATTCACGGCTATGTTTCAGAAGCCAAGCAGAAAAAAATCTGCTTTTTATTTTATTTTTCTTGAGGCGTCCACAATGACCAACACAAGCACATTTTAGATCTATAAGCCCCCAATGTTTGCCAGATAACAATTATTAAATGTACAAAACATATCTGGCATTTGATAGCCATTCTGTAACAGGGTCTAGTACTTGACAGAGTTCATGATGCCATTGACCTTAAGTGCCCCAGGACCAGCACAATCAAAATATCAATGATCCACCATTATATGTTAAATTAGGTACGAGGTCATGTTCTTGATTTGCATTGTTCTTTTTTATTTTATTTTGTTTCCAGTATCACCAAATGTTTCTGAGAATGCCATGGTATCCAATTTCAAGTGATGACCTTTTGTCATCGCAGCAACCCCAAATGGGCTCGGTGGAGGAGATCAAGACAGAACCTCAGAAGCTGCTGTTCGTCTCGATGCCTGCTTAACCAGGAAGAAGCAACCATGATTTTGTTGTCCCGGTTCAGGGGCTGAGTTGGACCATGATCTGCCACTAGTCCCCCAAGCATCCGGCATCCTGTGGGCGCGGTTCAAACTTTGAGGCAATGGGAGAACAATATTGCAGGGTATTAAGGGGATAGGAAGCTCCCGGGGCCAGGGTCTTTCCCAGTTATTCAGGTATGGTACTTATTCTTAGATTATTATGTGTGAAGCCCCCCCCCCCAGTATTTGCACAGTAATGAACAATTACCTCAAAACCCTGTTAGGCTAGGAATTGATGGCCTTGAAGGCACTGCCCTGATGCTTGGGGAGGTTTATGATACCATTGAACTTTAAGTGTCCCTGGACCAGTGGAAAAAGGAAACTCCCATAGCATTGTTGATTGATTATACAGTAGGTGTGGTCATTTCCAGCAGTTGCACCATTCATGTTTATTTTATCGTCATTTTATTTTCTGTCTTGTTTTACCGAATGTTTCACAGTATTCAATCTGGAGTTACAGTATGTTGAAGGAAACTGCAGTTCGACTGTTAACCTCAGTCAGCTTGCTAGCAACTGGTATTCCATGATGCGTTGCTAGAGTACGATGAAACAAGAATTCCCCTGCCAGCTATACTCTTCCCTAAACTGGGAAATGCTAGACCCACTGGATTCCCGGTCACGACCAGCTGGGACACAACCTTAAAACAATCCAGGATGTGGTGGTGCCTCAGCCCTTTGGTGCTTTTGCCTGCTGTACCACTCAGACGGCGCAGGCTCACATTTCTTTTAATGCCAAAGCCACTGCTAGTGTGTATGACCAGACCTCTATTTTGGTCCCATCTGACCATAGCACCTGGTTCCAATTCCAGTGCCAATGCCATTAAGCAAGTCCAGGCATACTTCATTTTTTTTGTAGTTTTTTGTTGTTGTTTTTAATAAAGCCTCTTCCAGAAAGCATGTTGGCAGCCCAGATGTCACAAAGTTATGTAGTTCTCCAGGTGTGGCCATTTGACATTTCTTTGCCTCCCAAACTGTCTTCCAAACTTTCCCTTGAGCCAAGATACATAATCGTCATTTACCATGGTAATGTAATTTGTACATTCCAGTCAACCAGTACACCATGGCAGGCTTCTGGAACTGATATTCATTTACAAAGTAAAATGTTAGAGCACATTCAATTTTTGTTTAATTTTATCAACAAAGGGCTTCGGGGATGGCATTCATTTAAACACCTATCTTTTTGTGATAAACAAATTATCTTTCTCTGGGCAGTTGAATTGCCTCCATTGGTAAAACATGGCACTCTGGCAATGGCATTTTTTTTTTAAATTGATATTCATGGGGGACAGGTAAGAAAAACAGTATTCAAATATATGCACTCATGACTTTATAATTTATGCACTCATGACTTTATAATATATTCCATCATGACTCATGATGTTATTCCAGAGTGTCTACTAAATGACCCATTTTCTATGACTACATTTTCTAATGCCAGACCATTAGCAACACCTCTTTTCGGGTGACACATTTGTTTTTCACATCTAGTTATAGGACAAAGCTCTGGATATATGAATAGAAAGGAAGACAGAATGTTTCTCTATTTACTTTTGTAAATTCCTGAGTCAGCTAACCATTTCTGACATGAAGCTCTGACAAAATCACTGCATGGAAATATCACACCTGTTGCTAGCTGGCGGCAGCGGGGATTGTAGGTGAAACAGAACATCGTATTTCATCTTTCTAAGCAGGTGTTTTATCGGTCTTCAACTGAGCACAGAGAACGAGGATAAATCGAGCCTTTCAAGATGTGTGTGGGAGAAAAAGTGGGGGATCTTATACGATTCCACGGAAAGGTAATGTGTGTGCTGTTTGTGGATTGCATCCACCCCAGATCTTTCTTACTGGGCAGCTCCAGAGTGAGTGCAGATATAATGCTAAGTCATGTTTCCAGAGCTATCTACACGCTTCCATCTTTTTATATTAGCACATCTTTTGTTATAAATGTTTTTTTAAAACACACAAATATATATTTTTTCAGAAAACAAACAAACCAAAAACAACAGAAATGCAAATGGAATTGGCAGAAACAAAAGGGTCTGAATAGGACATGACCCATGACTGTCAAATATTTATCACATTTTGATTGCTTATGGATCAGAATATATCAAATTCTCTCTAAATGTAGTGTGTTTGGCATTTCATGAAGCCACAATGTAATACAGGGAGCCTGTATCTTTTTCCAATACATCTGAATTAATTTATGTAGAGTATATTGCTTTGTGGATACCTGTAGTGAAATGCACAGTTTCTTTGATCATTTAATGAAATCAAGTACTTTTTAATAACTTTTGTGTTGCTATTTGGCTTGTAGCCTACAATGTACAGAAATACATTGTGTACATGTCACAGGTGTTTTGTGCACCTGTGACATTTTGATTTGTTGTTACCTGTATTAGCTGCATAGGGCTGTAAGCTAGGATCTGTTTGCTGTTTCAATAGTTTAACACCATGGTCAATCCATTTGCCATACTGGGCATCAGGTACAAATGCGTAAAAACTAAACACCTTTATATTTTTGATGAAAATGATAGTGATCGACTAAGGAGATAAACATTTTCATGGAAGACATATACAATCACATGCATTTATGTGAATCTTGTGTTGTAGTGCGTCCTTGTCATTGGTTGAATGACACTGCCTGGCAGGCTACCCATAACCTGCATGCTGACCCCACTGTCCGGCAGGCTACCAATGCCCTGCATGCTGACCCCACTGTCCGGCAGGCTACCAATGCCCTGCATGCTGACCCCACTGTCCGGCAGGCTACCAATGCCCTGCATGCTGACCCCACTGTCCGGCAGGCTACCAATGCCCTGCATGCTGACTCCACTGTCCGGCAGGCTACCAATGCCCTGCATGCTGACCCCACTGTCCGGCAGGCTACCAATGCCCTGCATGCTGACCCCACTGTCCGGCAGGCTACCAATGCTACCAATGCCCTGAATGCTGACTCCAGGCTACCAATGCCCTGCATGCTGACCCCACTGTCCGGCAGGCTACCAATGCCCTGCATGCTGACTCCACTGTCCGGCAGGCTACTAATGCCCTGAATGCTGACCCCACTGTCCGGCAGGCTACCAATGCCCTGCATGCTGACCCCACTGTCCGGCAGGCTACCAACGCCCTGCATGCTGACCCCACTGTCCGGCAGGCTACCAATGCCCTGCATGCTGACCCCACTGTCCGGCAGGCTACCAACGCCCTGCATGCTGACCCCACTGTCCGGCAGGCTACCAATGCCCTGCATGCTGACCCCACTGTCCGGCAGGCTACCAACGCCCTGCATGCTGACCCCACTGTCCGGCAGGCTACCAATGCCCTGCATGCTGACCCCCTTCTCTTCCTTCAAATCAACAGAGGCCAGACATTCACAGTGTGACAAAAATTTGGAATGATGGCCTTGACCTCAATACTTTTCATCCAACTCTGGAGAAACACAGAAAATAACGGCTTTATAAAATAAAAGGCATTATTTCATCTTCTTTTTACCTTCTTACCATGGATTAGGAGTTAATTAATGTAATTCATAAATACAGGATAGATTGGGTCATGTGGGTTGTTTTTCTCTCCACACCACGAATCAAAAGACAATAATTATTACTTTGCTGAAATAAATCTTCTTTAATCAAGCTTCTCCTCGACAGAACTAGCTTTTCAATCATAGATGTCTTTTCAATATGATGTACTGTCCTATTGAAGTTCATACCAAATCTGGTTGCTGGTGTTGTTGCTGAAATGCCTTAAATCAAGTACAATTGCCCTACCTATTTTGGGTACTGCCAATGTTGGGTACAAATTCATAAAATTGGTCCAACTTCTAGACAGGACTCCTCGTGCTATGATACCAACCATTGTTGTCATAATTTAACCACCACAGTGGGACAAGACAGGGATGTACACTTTCACCGCTGCTTTTGCCTCAGGCCATCGAGCCTCTCAACGACACCTTATGGACTCTCACATCAAGCCTCTCATCGAGTCCTTATGGCCTCTCACATCGAGCCTCTCATCGAGACCTTATGGCCTCTCACATCGAGCCTCTCATCGAGGCCTTATAGCCTCTCACATATCGAGCCATTTAGCAATACCAAAGACAGCATATGATATTCATTAACCCATTTATTTGGGATTATATAAAACACAGGACAGGTAAAAAAAACATAATTAAAGAAACATTTTCTATTTTAATTATATTTTATAATAGGATAAAGATAAATGGCTTCAAACAAACAGCTGGCGGCAAGACCTTTTCTCATAGAGCTCCACTACTGTGGAATGATCTGCCAATTAAGGTTATAAATGCAAACTCAGTGCAAACTTTCAAGTGTCTACTAAAAACTAATCTCTACAGCACGGTTTATAATTAGGTGTAGCCTGGCCCGGGGGCGTGAAGGTGACCAGTAGGCTTGATACTGTCCACCCTTACTCTCTGTTGCGCACTTGTGCAATTGGGCTGTACGCTGCTGGCAATACTCGGCCCTCATTCAGGGGGGTTGCGGTTGGTGGGTGTCCCTTTGGTTGATGCCTGGCAATGTGGGTGGATTGATTTCCTGCCTGTTGGGCCCTGTCCGGGGCCTCTCCCGGGTAGGGCCACAGTGTCACCGGACCCCCCCGTCTCAGTTCCAAGGTGTTATGCTTTTATATTATTGTGCTGGGGGATATGAGGAATGCACTTTCTAACTTTTCTCAGTCTCCTCCAGTTTAAAATTTTAGGAGGAGATGAGGTCCTGGTCCACACCTGCGGAGTACCTGGTTTGGGGGGCCCGTTGCTGTCCCTGTCCCTGTCCTAGTCTAAAATCAAATAGACTCTGGATTTAGCCCAGAGAAATTTATAAATTAGTCCAATTGGACTCTCAATATCTCACCCAGCACAGCCAGAAGAGGACTGGTCATCCCTCTGAGCCTGGGTCCTCTCTAGGTTTCTTCTTAAAATTCGGCCTTCTTAGGGAGTTTTTCCTAGCCACTGAAATCCAACACTACTGTTATTTGCTCCTTGGGGTTTAAGGCCGGGTGTCTCTGTAAAGCACTTTGTGACAACTGCTGTTGTAAAAAGGGCTTTATAAATAAATTTGATTGATTGATTGAAACACACCCAAATACAGTTCATCTTTAACAAGCTGAAAACTGCTCAGTATCATAGGTCAATAAATGTTTTTGAAACTGTAATTTGAAATGCTTTCCATTTTTAAATGGGAAGAGTTAAAATGTTACATCTGTTTTATAGATGTTTATAATGAAACACATACTGTTGATTCTGGTCTTCATTTTGACAATACAAAAATGTATCCCACAGTAATTGGTATATTCCCTGGATATTCCTAGTTAATATATTGGTTTATTTTCTTTATGAAGTGACTTAAAAAAAACATTGAACATTTTAACCATATTATAAATCATGGAAAACTAAAGCATTCATGGTGGTTCTTATCATGATATAATCCATTACATATATCTTAATGAAGCATCCTTTTTTGCTGTTTACTGATTTCAAGGCACACGTACGAACACACGCATTCACTTTCTCTTTCTTACACACACACACACACACACGGACACACACTCACTCACTCATTCACTCACTCACTCGCTCACTAACTCACACACAAGCACACACACACACCCATACACACACACACACACACACACCAAGAAACACACACATACCCAGAACAACAAATTCATATTTGCATGGGCCTTTATTTCAAGGGACATAAACCACTGATTGTAAAAAGCTGTGTCCCAGACATTTCGCTGCTTTTGAAGTCTGTGAGCAGCACATGAGGCATATGGTTGAAGAGCTTTCTTGTCCCAAACAACTGGAGCCTAAGGCAGGGTGAGACACAGAGAAAAAGCACTGTGTCTGAAAACAGGTCTCTGAAAAGATTATGAATGCAGGGCATTTAGTTACAGTAATGTGGCTTAAATAACATTAAATGTGCAGTTTGCATATATTGACGGTTGAGTTCACTGCCCATCCTGCTTGGATTTTGATAGATGAGACAGTGACTGGTATTCTACAGTTTATTTCACCAAGAAATGCAACAGGTCATCAAACAAGCCCTTTATTCAAAATTCTACACAATATCAAAACACACAATATCAAACATCACTGTCATCACATACTAATATGTCATGTTCATACATAGGACATGCATAACTTATTTGTTTTTCTTTAATATTGTTGAAATACCTTTCACTATCACTATGCTCATGGTTCCTAGCTGATGAACACCATTGCCTGCCATAGTAGTAACTACAGCTGGTAACCATATTAACCCTGTAAACCATGTGAACACTGGCAATGTCTTTCAAACTGAGCTGCTGTGCATCAAAAGTACATATTTCGTAATAGATACATCAGAATCCACGTGACCATATCAACCTCCTTTCAGCCCACTGGAAATCCATGTCATGACATCACCGGTGACCAATGTCAGGTTTGAATTTGCCATGCCAGACTATTTTTTCCACAGTGCATGAACAATTACGATATTCACTGTAACATGGACAAGATACCTTGACCAAATGCCAAAGACAGAATTGACACAACTTAGTGCAGTTTCTTTTTGTTTGTTTTTGATACAATTGATTAGACAAAAAAAAAACATGTTGCAATAAATGTTTTTTATATCAATGATTATAGATGTCTTCATTGATTGCACTTGACTATGGGTTAGGAATTACTGAAATTATTTTCAGTGAACTGTGATGGGTTGTGTACAGTAAGTTTTGCCAAATTGGAGAAGAGTGAAATTAACTTAGACAGATTACTTTAAGCACTTCAACAAATTTAAAGATTTAATGAGTTAGAAATGTAATCAGTTTTGAGTTTTGTATTAATAGTTTTGAAAAACAGCAACATACTGTACTATTGATAAGATCACCAAAGCGACAAAACAGAACTGTAAAATTAATGAGGCTTTTTTGACAGAGTTCGGTTTCCTAAAAGGTTATAATATAGAAAGTATGTAACATATAGAAATGTAAAAACTACCTTTCCTGGCACACAGACATGTTTACTTAATAGTGTATTGTCTAGACATGTCCATATCAGCTTCCAGGAACAACATGTACTGGCTGATGTATAACTATGTATCCTGGTAGGTGCATAGGAAATTCTGGTTAGTCCATATTTAGCCAATTGGGTTCTGGTTTGTCTTGGCAAGGTCTTAAAAATCCAGCCACGATTATTCTAAGAATGGCGAGTCTGACATTCAATTTCACATACCTAATATGCTTGCGATTGAATCGCTTGCACAAAATTGTTTTGGCAATGCTGAACATATTCGCCAAAGCCATAATTTAACCGGGAGAAGTCTGCAAGCAGTTATACTCTTTCTCTTGCAGAGGGATGAATGGCTTGGAAAGTCATTGGGTCAGGCCCAAAGTCAACGTCCCACTTGCATAAGAAACTGAACCTAATCGTTGGGTTCAATATCCTTCAGGACATATAGTACCTGACCTTGCATACAAATTAAGTGAAACAAGATCACCAAAATGTCAGTAACGTACCATTAGGGTAACAAAAGCAAATGGATAAATGTAGACAGTAAGAGGACAAAACAGAAATTATCTTAATCTGATAAAAATATCCTTTAGGGTCAGCATCTGTTTTTTATTATGATTTTGTGGTGATTTATAATCAGAACGAGTAGATTGTCTGGTGATAATGATACATCTGGATTTGCTCATGTAACAGTAGCTAAAGCTTACCTGACCCTAATGACCACAATCCTGTTTGCCTTAGAATCCATCTACGTAGTAGCTTATATCACAAGAGACAATTTATGAGCACTTTAAACACAGAATGCAAATCCTTAAACCTTCTGACATGTTTGTTTGTTCTCACATTACTCTTTGGACTTTTCCAGAAAATGATAGTTAGCGTCCAGATTCTGTAGATTAGTGAGGACTGTAGGCTACAAATTACTTTCAGTGGCCATTACAATAAATTTAAATACAACCCTTTAACAGCTGCGGACACATACAACAAACAAGTTGAAGAACACTTTCACCAATGCCAAAAACTAAGCTTGTTTTCCTTGGTGAGCTATATATGAAGTACGCATGAGATGTAGGTTTTTTCTATGATGTTTGCGGCAGGGAAAATGATGTGGCGTGTGATTACTCACTGAACTATATCTTATGTTGAAACATCTAACATAACGTTGTCTAACAATGGATTTTTTTTTTATGTTAAAAATAAATAAATTAGGCTAGACTTCCCAACAGGATATTATAACACTTGGTCCCTTTCTGCCAGTTTTTTAAAACTCTATGTGGTTTGCTTAGTCTGTGGTGCGGTCCCCTTTTTTTGTGCCAACTGAACACAAAAATCTTAGTTTTGGCCTTATTCCTGCACCACTCATTATTGGCAAGACCACTTCCCTTGCCTCAACCTCTTCTACTGGTGGGACAAACAAGATGATGTGCAGAATCTCCCAGAAAACTAAACAAAATAATTTAACGTTCTGAACATTTCAATATTATGGATTCACTGACTTTTCAATGGTTCAAGATTTTTTTCATTATTACTGTTATTACTGTAATTATTATTTATCCATTCTCCAATTTTGTAACATCTATTTGTTTCTATTGATCAGACTCATTGCAACAGTATAGGGAAGAGTGGAAGATTGAGGCAATCTTTTCGTATTGTTGTCCTCACATCAGGATGTCATGCATGGACAGTGTTCCATAGGCTACATAACAGCTTTATTGAGAAGACTACAACACATTTAATGAGAGTCATAACATATGGGGGTAACGTTGCAATTTAAGAGTCAGGACACAGGCTTAGAAAGAACAGAGAACATTTAATCAAAGGAACTACGACTTAACAAAACTAAAGTAGAATAAGAAAAAAAAAACAGAACAACTTTGCATATGAAATGCAATCCAAACACAATGACGGTTAGACTATGAAAGTTACACTAGGGAAGGAGGAACTTAATTCAGGACAGCGATAAGGAACACAGGTGAGGGAAGTAAGAGCAAACAGGTTTCCGTGCTCCAAATGAGGTGTATGAACTCACAGGCACGGCAAGCCTGCTTTGCCAGGATGTGACAAGGGGTGGCGATTAGTGTACAAAATAGGGCGTAAAATGTTACACTTAAACATTAGTCAATATGCAGTATGTACAATACATATTATCTTTTAATTTCAGTCTATTAGCTTCTAAAGAGGACAACAAAATAACTGAAGTGAACTGTATGTTTTTTCTTTATTTATTTTTTTATCTAGAGTATATTTTAAATAGGTCTGAGATTCTAACTCAGCAAGCATGCAATGGCTCTATTTTTTCTTATCTCCTCTAAATGTGTTTTTAATAATATAGAGATGAAAGGCTGAAGTTTTGATCTGATGATTATATCTCAAAATATTTTTCAGATATTATATATGATGATTTGTAGATGGTCTCTATGCATATAACTTACTATTTCTCCCATTAACGTAGGGACCTGTGGGAACATATTTGAATGTATCAGAATGAAAAGAATGAAAAGATAATGAGCAACTCATGTAGAATAAGAGGAGACTGGCCACTAAGGAAATTGACCTGGAGGTGGAGGGTAACTGTGCATTCCAACAATGGGGACTGGGCAGGTTTTGTAGAGCCAGAAGAATAAAGATTGAGGATGTTGATCATACTGGTTCCTGGAAAACATCCAGACAGTTTTTGGGAACCCTCAACATCCATTTCCCCCTTTGTTCAATAAAAAAAGAGATTCAGAAAATGTCACATTGTGAAGAAAAGTACACAATCACAATACCTGTTTATTATACTGCTATTTTTATTGATCTCGCTAAGGCATTTGACAATGTTGACCATCAAATTATTTTTGATAGGCTGCTGTCAGGGTTATCCTGCGCGGACTCAAAAGCAGATCGGACACAGAAAAACATTTAGAAGTGTTTATTGAAAATAAGGAACAATGAGGAGGTCGGTAGAAGGCGGGTATGAGGGCGGGGTCTGGAGCCGAATCCAGGAATTTGTTGACGGTGGCATTTTTAAGGGCATCATAACAGTTACGGAGTGATGGAGGTGTTTCTGGACAGAAAACGAGAAGCAGGAATACGATATGGCCAACAGACAAGAGAAAACTGAGTCGAAAGGTGCAAAACGATATGTAGCAGGTGCGTAAAGGTCAAACATACTGCAGGAACTTAACGATCCAGTGGGGATTGGATGTCAGGTCTCCTCCAAAATACGATGGATTCTAAATAGTCCCTGGCATGGTTTTCCGACATTTTGACCAGTAGGGTTCAGTGTGTTAAATCTCAGCCCCTACCTGACAGTAAAGGGGTACCTCAAGGTTTAATCCTAGGTCCCAGTCTCTTTTCAATCTACATAAACCAACTGGCCGATCTGTCGGTAGGTCATCCATCCACCTACATGCTGATGACACAGTTTTGTAATCAGTTGGGCTGTCCCCAGATGTTGTACTACACGATATTCCGGATATCTTCAACGACGTTCAACACTCTAAATCCTGCGTTGAATACAGCAAACATGAAGGTAATGTTGTCCAGTAGGAAGCCAGTTGTCCCCCCCAGTCATGTCACCAACCGTGATGGATCAGTGCACGAAGCAGTCATTTGCTACAAGTACCCAGGGTTTTGGGTTGATAGTGTATTTTCCTTTACACGCCATGTCACAAAATTGCAAGGAAAAGTCTAGACAGGGGATTTTTGTAAAACATTGCTCCTCTTTCACTCTCTCCGCTAGACTTACACCTGTTCAAGCCACCGGCCTTCCTATGCTAGATTACAGCCAAATTATTTACAGGTTAGCCTTTAAGTGTTCTCGAACGGTTAGACGTTATATGCCATTCTGCAATCAGATTTGGCACCATTCAAGACACACCACTGCACATTATATTCTGTAAATTGAACATTCTTGCACAACCAACATAGAATCCACTGGCTTGTTCTCATCTATAAAACCCAGCTTGGGCCGGCCCCTACTTATCTTGTAAATTTGTTACATACATTATCCTCCACCCACAACACACGCTCTGCCCGCCATATACTATTAAATGTTCCTAAAGCGAAATTGCCTTCGGTCGTTCTTTATTCCAGCAGGCTGCAGCCATGGCCTTGATTGACCTACAAAAGATCTTAGAACGAGACACATTTATCTCTGTTTCTGCTTTCAGGAAATCTCTTGTAGACACTTTTTCAGATGTCTGCAGTTGCTTTACAACTGTCTAACGATTTTTATCAATTTGTGCCATGTGTTCTAATATTTTAAGCCTCTTTATGGCCTGTTATATTTAACAAATTCACTGATAATTTTCTAATTGTTTTCCGTACTGCTTTCTTCCCCGTCTTGCCGGATTTATTTTCCTTTGTGAAGTTTTGTTTGTGCATTGTGCTTTGTTATGGCTCTTGTATCTTTTGTTTTGGCGTTAAATAACACAAATAAAATGATGGTTAGACTTTAAGATATTATTTACAAACATTTATAAAACATTTAAAGTTTGTAAAAACTACTTACCTTTAATTGCATAATTATTATTGAATCGGTAAATGTCAATAAGAAATCTCCATATGGTGAATTACACATTTAAATATACTATTCAATCATGTTTTTAAAACTAAGTAATTAGGTGTTTGATCATAGTGTGTCAACGATTTGTTCATGATTACTGATGTACATTGGTCTTGTCAACCAGTTTTAAAGTAGTTATTGTCAGGTCATAACATTTGTATGGTGTTTCTTAATGGTTAATTAACAATCTGACTTGCCATTTACTGTACATTGGCTACATATTTACACATGCCAAGCTATATTTATTTAATCAATCTATTTTTCTTTCTTGCTGTCAATTAAAATTGTCCATTCCAGATTTAAGTCACTGTAACCTATCTATTCACCACTATTCAAGTGCCCTTAAAGACTTCTTAAGTGAGCTTAACAACTTCATAATCTAATTTCCTGACAATGGCTCATCACGGATATTACTGGGTGACTTCAGTCACCCAGCTTTTCTCTTTTAACCTTATTCTTTCCCAGTCCCCTCCCACTAACCACACAAGCACTCTGGCTAATTGCTTTGTCCATTCACACATCTTCCCTCTCTTCCCCAACCCATTTCTCTTTGTCTGCCCGATTCGGTCTCTTTAAAACGACTCTTCTTCCTCTCCAGACTGTATGACTCTCACACTTCCCTTTCCTTCCCACTGGCTTCGTCCTCCACACTTGCTCTGTGGCTAAATGACTCACTGCAAGCGCACAAAAGCAGTGCTTTGGGCCGATGAGTTAATATCTAGGAAAACACACATCAGTGTGAAGTATTGTAATATCATCCCCTTCTGTCTACTTCCTCTTCATCTCTGTCCACTGCAAAAAAAACAAACACTTTCTATCATTCCAAATGTCATCATTCTTCCACTACCCCCAGCTCGTTGCCCCATTCTAACCACTAACATCTTTTTCCAAATTATTTCTTACAACTAGTGACGACTGGTTGTACGTCAACCTCCCCTCTTGCAATCATCTCCTCCCTCTCTTCTCCAGACCATGTTCACATGGGATCGTGGATCTGCCCCCATCTACCTGCACAGCACAGCACACCGCTGTGTGATACCGTGATACTGTGGTGACTGACATGCTATTGTTCCTACACACCTAAACGTTTGGTTTTGCTACCCCTTGACCACCTCATTGTGAAAGCTAGGTGAGGAGAGTCCCTGCCCATTTTTCCATACACATATGTGTGCCAGCTGATCCTGGCTAACGTTATTTCTCCCTTGCCGATGGCACTTGCCAATTTGCAATGCCCATGGAGCTTCCCAATGACGGATATATTTAGGAAGTGCACTTATGCATTTTAGTACATGCAGTTACCAATACTTCAGTTAATGATAAATGATTACACATCCTCTACGTAGCCCCCGAATTCTTAATCAAACAATCTACATTCTTCTCAAAAAACATGTGTCACCCATAGAAATGTTTATGAACCAAATTCAATGGAAGTGTCACAGTGGCGGGAAGGCAGGATACAAGGCTCAGAGCTGTAGTGAAACATTCCTTTATTCTTTCTTCACAAACACAAATCAAAGGAGAGAAACCAACCAAGAACTGTGTGCACACGCCATAAACACAAACAATGAACCACACCGGGTGGAAGCAATGGAACTTAAATAGGATCCTGAATTAGAGGCAACGCAGAACAGCTTCCTCTAATTGGGGACAACTGAAACCAAAGCACGAAGATGCCTAGAGGCACCCCTGCTGTCAGGCCCTGACTATCTCCACTAGACACCCATAGAGATTCCTAAGGGCACCTCTATAGACAGGACCCACCCCCAAGGCGCAGGCTCCAGAGCGGAGGGGGGCTCCACCCTCGAGGCAGGATGGGGTGCTGGAGCCGGAGGGGGGAATTGGTGATGGCAGGTACTGGGCTGGGGATCGGCACTAGGTGCTCCGGGCTGGGGAACGGCGCAGGAGCCGTGGTGCGAGGAGACGGCACTGGGAGCTCCGGGCTGGGGATCAGCAGGCAGGGACAGGAGGCCTGGCTCTACATCGCCTCCTCCAACGTCGCTTGCTCCCAGAGCTGCAGGGGCTCTTTGATGACCACCCACGAGTGTGGCAGCGGGGACTCCCTTTCCCATCCCTCCAAAGACCCACATAGAACCCCCAAAAAACATCTGGGGGGCCTCCTGGGCTTGTCCTCGGGGTCGCCGACGTGGCCACCGCCCTTGATCCTAGACAGGGTCCAGACCCAGGGTCCAGGTCTGCTTGGTCCTGGTTTGGCGGTTCATTCTCGCACGGTTCTGTTCGTAATTTTTATGGACAGACTTTCTAGGCGCAGCCAGGGGCCGGAGGGTGTCAGCTTTGGGGACCACACGATTCCGTCTCTGCTCTTTGCGGATGATGTTGTCGTGTTGGCCCCTTCAAACCAGGACCTTCAGCATGCACTGGGATGGTTTGCAGCCGAGTGTGAAGCAGTGGGGATGAGAATCAGTACCTCCAAATCCGAGGCCATGGTCCTTAATCGGAAAAGGGTGGCTTGCCCACTTCAGGTTGGTGGAGTGTGTCTGCCTCAAGTGGAGGAGTTTAAGTATCTAGGGGTCTTGTTCACGAGTGAGGGAAGGAAGGAACGGGAGATTGACAGACGGATCGGTGCAGCTTCTGCAGTAATGCGGTTGATGTATCGGTCTGTCGTGGAGACGAAAGAGCTGAGCCGCAAGGCGAAGCTCTCGATTTACCACTCAATCTACATTCCTACTCTCACCTATGGTCATGAGCTTTGGGTCATGACCGAATGGACAAGATCCCGGATACAGGTGGCCGAAATGAGCTTTCTCCGCAGGGTGGCTGGGCGATCCCTTAGAGATAGGGTGAGAAGCTCGGTCACCCGGGAGGAGCTCAGAGTAGAGCCGCTGCTCCTCCACATCGAGAGGGGTCAGCTGAGGTGGCTCTCCCACCGGGAGGAGACCCCGGGGAAGACCTAGAACACGCTGGAGGGACTATGTCTCCCGGCTGGCCTGGGAACGCCTTGGTGTCCCCCCGGAAGAGCTGGAGGAAGTGTCTAGGGAGAGGGAAGTCTGGGCATCTCTGCTTAGGCTGCTGCCCCCGCGACCCAGCCTCGGATAAGTGGAAGATGATGATGATGATTCTCGCACGGTTTGGAAGTAGGACCCAAGGTTTAGAAGCATGGAAACAGCAACTAAAGTAGGATCCCCAATTGGAAGCAACGCAATGCAACTGCCTCTTATTGGGGACAACCATAACTGGAGTGCAGCGATTCCAAGAGGCACCTCTGCTGTCAGGACCTGACTATCACCACATTTAAAATTTTTGGAGTCATTAGGAAGGCTTACATGGGCATAACATAACCTCCAGTTTTACTGGGGTGAAGACAATAGCTGACTTGTGTGTTTGACTGTGTTTGACCTGTGTTTGACTTGTTTTTCAAATACTGTTTTTATATTTACAAAGCAATAATGAGTAATAAATGGTAAGAAAACAGTTCACTAATGGGCCTTTGAAAGAAAACAGACAGCAAGTTGCTATTTCCACTACACCTACCTTGTGGCAGTGGTGGAGAGGATATCTCCCAACATTTGATATACCGCCATAATTCCTCTCCACCGTCCCAGACAAAAATGTAATTGTACTTGGGATTAATTACATAATCCACTTGGTTCATGTTCTTATATGAACTCTAAGCCATTTTACAATACGCAGCACACACAATGACCCGGAATGAACATTAGCACACAGTCACCTTATGACATGCTTTGTGTAATACAAAAAATTATACAAATACCAAACATTTCATTCATGATCGTTAGGCAACATTTTTAATATTTTCCACCGAATCTTGAGGAGGATATTTGACATGGAATTGTCAAAGACACCCTCTGTGTTGAGAATTAAGAAAATACATCTGGATATTGGTTAAATATACACTTTAACAGTTAGAATGGACACAGGCTGCAGTTAAAGAGCCAAGCAAGGCACAGGTTTTCGCGACTGAGCCACGCACAAACAACAACAACCACAACAAACATGTCCAACTGGAAACCTACAAGGCACTTGCAACAGACACGTAGCTTTGGAAATATAAATGGCACAACCTTTTGGCAACTGGAACGGACTTGGCCGTCCCATTGCAACCTGGGGTGGTATGAAAGAGCCATCCAGGACATGGCTTTCTCAGTGACGATAATGAAGGATTTGTGTCCAGTCACGGAAGTGGTTTTGATAAATCTGTTTATGTTTCCGTTATTGCGATGTGAAGCTAGTCACCTCGGTGACCCACAGCCTCTCGAAGCGTATGCTCTAGATTAGGTCTGGAGGCAATGGCTAATACGCACAGGGATTAGGGACAGAGCTGTAGGTAGCCGAGCAAGCAATGTAGTGGGCAAAGTAATAATACAGCAACCAGTCATCATCTTTCACTTACACGGGCACCGCCGGAAAGAGATACTTCCAACCAAGTTCTTATTGAACAGGAAGTCCCTTCAAAGTCTAGTTACTAATACTTGGATCTTTTTATTCAAAGACAGGGTTTAGACCTCACAGTAATGCGCTTTCCATGCCCTTTGACAGTAGCAGCTCAAGTGACAGACCTAACTGAAAATAAATGCAAGTAGTTAATCTCATGACAGAGTAAAGAGCGTACAATGGCAAAGACACTCTTAACTAAATGTGTTTTGCTTTTTCACATTTTCACCGCATGAGCCCATGTCAGGAATTTAGTTCCTACGCAACCCCACCTCTGCTTCGCACGTCTCTGAATGCTTGGCCGTCGGCCTTTGTGATATTGGCAACAAAGAGTTTGACACATACTTAAATGCAGTGCCAAGCTCTGGATGCTTTTATGAAGGCTTTTAAAAGAAACACCTTTAAGTCCAAAAGTACTATGTGTATTTCATCAGTGTTGCCTATTTATACTGCAATTTATACTGCTATGGTTGATTTTAGATATGCACAGCAGAAGGAAGGAGATTACCTCATCAGTTACTTCAGATGTAGAATTACATATCCTTTGATATTCAGTCAGATAGTGTGACGTGACTAAGGAATACTAAATACATTTGTTCGAGCAGGTAATGGACTCATTTACTGCACACAACTGGGGGATATCTCTCCCACAAACTGCAGATGAGTGCATGAGCTAGTGATGTCTGCACTAGTTTTTACCAAAATAGTCCACAGGCAATAGAAAAGTGTGAAGAATGGTAACCATAGCAAACATAGCAGCAACAGAGCATTGTTTAATTTTCTCTCTCTTCCTTTCATCAAACGTTATGTCCTTCCTTCCTGTCTGTACAAGCACCCTTCTCAGTGTTCTCATAGAGCTCTTAGGTCTAGCACAGAGAAAGTACCATCTTTTTATGATTTACTTTACATCATAAAAATTTGCTGTTTCTTGCTAAATGTGTGTGTGGGGGGGGGGGGGTGCACAGAAGAGGAGGTAACACTTTATTAAGATAGTTTCAAGTAGATGGTTCGTAGATCTTCAGTAGACATTATATAACTTTCAACCACAAAATTGTCTGCAATCAATTGTGATTCTCCAATTTCCCTTTCTGCATATTGGAGTATTATATCTCAGGCCCTGGGATTCCTAATGGTCGGCCAGAATGGGAATATCCAAATTATTATCCAAGTGTAATTGACTTGTACAGCTTTTACTTGGCAAATGTAATACTTTATAAAAGAGCATTTGGAGAATGAATTACAATAACAACTTAAAAACCAAAAAAGAACAGTAGACAATGTGATCTGGTCTTAATCAGAAAAGAAACGCCGGAAAAATAAGATAACAACCCTCACACGTCTTGTAATTATTAGAAATTGAAATCCCATACGAAACCTCAGGGATTCTTGAGATCTGCTGAACCCGTTTTTTTTGCCCACAACATTTGTTTTTAATAAAAGCAGTTTGCCGTTGCACTTTAATGTTATATTCCCGAAGTTGAACCCAGACAAAGTTTACTCCATGGTTATGTAATCACACGTTATGCTGCCAATACATCGTGTGTGTCTACGTATGGTTACGCTTTGTTTTGTCTAAACATATGGCTCTGGAGGAAATTATTATTTTCACCTTTTAGTAGTTTGAACGTTCCCACCGTTATGTTCCCACAGTGTTTCCTGTTCAGTCAGGTGCGTCTGGCCAAGTCTCTTCTAAACGGCGTCCTGTTTCAGTATCACGCATTCTTGGTATGGAAAACCTTATTGAATCTTTAGCAACCCCAAGCTCTAACAGCTGTATCAGACAGTTCGGTCAGGCATGATGCAGGACAACCGGTTTAACCAGTATATTAGGTATGTTGGTCAACAACGTATTTTTAATTATTAGTTTTTTGCTGGGCTCAGCGATAAGTAATGAAAATTAACGTAGTTGAGCATTTATATGCTGTAATTACTGAACTGTTTGGACTGGGTCTCTCAGACAGAGACAAGGATAATAACCCTCTTCTTGGGTTTTACTGCCCACAAAACAGCATCATAAACAGTAGCTGCTCGCATCACCTGCTGGGTGTGTTTGGCCCGTGGACGGGGGCTGGCCAGGGGCAGTGGGGCAGTGCCACAAGAGGAGCTCCCTGTGGGTCTCTCTCCCACCCGCCTGTCCCCCTCACCACGAGACCCAGCCAAGACTCATGTTTCATCTTCCTTTATTGGACTAATACGCCTTGGTGAACGTATGGCAGATTTCTCAGAAAAATGTGTGACTGTGAAGTCATAATAACATGTACAATGTATGAATTATTAAGCATAAACAGTTGGAAAGGAGAGGTGTGATGGTCTAGTAGATTTAGTGGAAATCCAATGTATTAAAAATACTATTGGACTGTGTCCATCTCATTCAAGTGACCTGTAGATGACTACTAAAATACTTTGGCTCCCCTGAGGTAGGGTAGCTCTGATTGGTTAAACAAGCTGTTGACATGTAGGCTATTTGTTCTTTTCTTTATTTTCATAATAATGGTGTAGTCCACATCAAAAACCTGCCTGTGTGATATATGGCGTATATGTACAGAAACTGCTACAGAGTGTTGAACCTTTTCACCTCCCGTCCCTTATAGAGTAGCATATAAATGAGCTTGGTTCAATACGTCTCCAGTGGAAAGTTTATGTGGCTTTAAATTAATGGCTAGCCTATATGTAGGCATGTCTGCTCCTCATGAAGTGAATTACAAAGTCTCTGTGAAGTGAAGAAAACCCCAGCAAGAGTGTTTGGGATTGCATCATCCATCAAGAAATGAATAGAGACCCTAAAAACTGTGTTTAAAGGCCGCCACATACTGCTAACGAAGTAACAACACATTCACTATAACCATACCTAAATGTGAGTATATTTTATGAACTTTTATAACAGGAAAAAAAGATTAAGATGGTCCTCTGAACTCCTCATTTTCTATATGGTTTTCTTTTTTTTCTTTCTGAGAGAGAAAAAGTGGCCTTTGGACTTGTTTCCAGGAAACCAAGGAGACACTCTCCTCATAAGTAGGCTACCATCACTGAATGGCCAATGTTAGCTTTTCAATGTTGTTTTGTAGTGAATGATGGCAATAAATAAACATCTAGAGTTTGCAACTTGCATACAATCTTTATGAAGTATGCCCTTGCCTACCCAATAAGGATCCACACAACTGAATTAAATACTGTAGTTAGTTAAATAAAGATCCAGAAAAAAAAGTAAGAGACCTCTGCACCTTTTTCTTTCCTTTCCAAAAAAATTGAAAAGGAATGTTTTGAGGGAGGAACAGAAGGGCTGAATTTGCAGTGGTCTCTTAATTTTAACCCTTCTACACAAGTTCATAAGTGTTCACTATACAACTTTTCCAGTTTTTGTAACCTCGGTTGCAACTTTTTTTAAACATGTTGCTGGCATCAAATTCAGTGGGCATATTATTTTTCAAGAAACAATAAAATGTCTCAATTTTCTATTAAGTATAGTGTTTAAATTATTTGCAAATCATTGCATTCTGTTTTTATTTACATTTTACACAGCATCCCAACTTTTTTGGAAACCGGGTTGTAGTTTTGTTGCTTTGCCTTGACTGGTATAATGAAATGTATAACACGTTTTAGAGCCCAGAATGAGGTTTCAAAATACATCAAGATTAGGTATGTGCCACATATAGAACAACTGTATTGTAGTCTTGCAATTCCCTGGAGAAATGCCAAAATATCATAAACATGCCAACATTGACAATTTCTTTCTCAAATATGTTTATACAGCTCCGGACAAAATTAAGAGACCACTGCACCTTTTTCTTTCCTTTCCATAAAAGTCGAAAAGGAAGGTTTTGAGTGAGGAACAGAAGGGTTAAAATTAAGAGACCACTGCAAATTGATCGCTTCCGTTCTTAAAACTTGTAGTGGTCTCTTATTTTTTTCCGGAGCTGTAGACAGAATTGTCAAATATATGTCAACAATCATTCCTCAAATGTCAATAATCCATTTCATGACAATCCAAAGAAGCTGTATAGTATTGTGAAACTGCATATCTCATGGCTCCACAAGCTGGAAGCTATCAAAATTGGCCATAAATGCTCTACTGGGATACAGATGTAAAAATACAAATCTGCCATTGGTGAGCATGCAAATTAGCCATGACCATTTTCTCATTAGCTAATAATGTTGTTAAAAATATCCAATACAACATACCTTGGTGATAGTTTTTCTGCATGCCCCTTAAAAATGAAACATGTTGTGTGCACGGTATGCTATTAGCATGGTAATACTCATTTAGACAGACTGGTAGATTAGCTGTGCAAACTATGTGCTCCTTATCACTGTTCTCCCTGTCTCTCTCTCTCTCTCTCTCTCTCTCTGTGTCTCTCTCTCTCTCTCTCTCTCTCTCTCTGTGTCTGTCTCTCTCTCTCTGTGTCTGTCTCTCTCTCTCTCTCTCTCTGTGTCTGTCTCTCTCTCTCTCTCTCTCTGTCTGTCTCTCTTTCCGTTTGGAGAGCATCTTGCTAGTAGCTTTCACAGACATGGCATGTGGCTAAAACATGTTGGCTGGAATTCAAAATGCTAGGGGGCTGTCCCACACGCCTGGTGTGCAGTGCATGGAAATAGAGCTGGTTGGTTGTGGACAGTTGTGGTGTGGAGTCAGTGACCCCAAGCAAACATGAAAATCCACAAAGAAATTCTTCATTCTCCGCAAAGGATTTACCACAAAAACTCCATGTCTATGGACTTCGATCCCATTGAAAGCCTATGATTTGAATTCACTATGTCTGTCCATCAGATGTTAGATGGAGGGATGGTTCACAATCCCTGCCTACTAAAAGGGCTTAGTGCCAATATCCCTGCAAGTAGAGGTTGCAAAGTACTGATGCCAAATATGTCCTTTTGGTTGATTCCCTTGGATCACTAATATTGTACAATGTACACATGTTGGAAGAAGACAACATGGCTCCCGTGTTGTTTTATTTTATATAGCGTTTTGACCATCTTTGGTAGGTGACAGTGCATAATATACTGTCAAAACGCCGCTAGCCATCTCTATGTTGGTCTAGCTGGGATAGTCAGGGCCTGACAGCCGGGGTGCCTCTTGGCATCTCTGCGTTTTTGGTTTTGCTTGTCCCCAATTAGAGGCAGCTGCCCTGCGATGCCTCTAATTGGGGATCCTATTTTAGTTCCAGCATTTCCACACTTGGTGTGGATTGTTGTTTGTGTTGTAGTTATATACTCAGTTCCCGTTAGGTGGCTAGATTTTTTTATTTGTGGAGATGATATAAAGCAATGTCCTACAGCTCTGTGCCTCGTGTCCTGCCTCACCACCACCGTGACAGTTTTAAGTGCATCCAGAACAATTCTCCCACTTGGTAAAGACAAAAAGCATGTGTTGAGGTTGTTTATCAGCCTGATCTAACAAAAAGGGCCTTCTACTTATATGTATTCATGAATAATGTCTAAGAATACTGAACATTGCTTTATTTCTGGTGGTGTTTTCCAGGCTGGTTCATGTGCTCTTTTGCTACCAAGGTGCCCACCCATCCCTGCCTGATGTCAATGTGACTTCATCTGGAAAATCATCTCTATGAATACAGTATAAACTATACATACATACAGTGTCCTTCTCTAGTAAGAGTGACATGTAATAAATAATGTGGTGACTTGCCTATTTACCTTGAGTTCTGGATTGGTGTGTGTGGGTATAGGTAGGGGCAGTGGTGTACAAATAATAAACAGTAGCAGTAACAGCATATGTAATTAATGTACAGCATGTGTGTGTGTGTGTGTGTGTGTGTGTGTGCGTGTGTGTGTGTGTGGAAATGGTTGAGGTGTGTTAATGTTGAATATGGGTGACTTGGGATTTTCCACTGTCAGTTTTGCAAGAAGACAAATTCAAGAGGGTTTGTGAATTAGTGAATACTTTGTCTGATAAAACACAATGATTTTTGACCCCTTTCAAAGCAATGAGCAAATGCTTCATACCAGCAGATTCCTTTGACTGTGATGGTCAATGAAAATAAAGAAGGGCTTTTCTATCATCAACAAAGGCACCGTATTTACAAATTAAGTGATTGCCGGATTGACCTCCCGGCAAGGGTAAAGCAGTTCTGAAATTCCGCCTGGTATATTGTGGTATCTTTGTGTTCTGCTCTTACACAGCATTTTCCCCAGACACTTACTTATCAGATGGTTTGGGGACTGCTGCATCAGTTTAGCAGTGTTTAATACTACTATCATGAGAAAGCATGCGATCACTCGGCGCAGCCTGGATTTTTGGTCAGCACTTCAAACAGCACTGTAACTCACACAAATGGCCAAAGCAATCAGGCCCTGATTGCATGAGCCATCCAAGCTCTTATTATGTGCAATCTTTGGTAATGTTGCAGACAACCAAGGGATCTCACGTTCTCATTTTGTCCTTTCTGATCTGGTATTAAAGAGGGTGAGGGTGAAGGCCCATTAACATACCCCACGCCACACTACAATGCTGCTCAGACAAAAAGAATGGGCTCAAATTTGTTCTACAAAAAAACATATTCTCGTTATACGTTGCCTTTTTTATTTGACCTAATTGAATACTTCAATGTGCCCTCTAAAAATAAAATGTTTCTGAGAAATCAGGCTAAGTTTGCCAGCTACATGGCTCTGAGCGAATAGCACTTACCACGGCATTGTCTGACTCTGTTCCTTTCACCGGGCGATGCCTATCTGTCCCACAATGCTTCATGCTCTCTGGCTATATGCAGTACACATTTTAGGTCTGTCTTAAGAGGTCTAAATTATGTTTTAAATAATCGTTCTTTGTTTCCACCGTGTGCAGTCAGCATGAAGCAGAAACAAAGAAATTATCCCTTTAACGCTAAGTGCTGTTGGCTGTTGTGTCCAATGTTTCTCTCAGCGTTACTGGTTTTCAAGGATCCCCCTCTAACCGCATGCAAGTCATCCATCACCCTGTCAGGGAGGTTTATCTTCAAGCGTGAGGACGGGCACCCATCTGAAGGGTTATTCTGCTTGTACAGTTCAGAATTGAAAGACGTACAACTTTCTGAAGACTTGCTTAATGCAATTCTTTTTTTATCAAGATTGGCTTAGAAGTAGACATTTGTGCATGGCACATATGTTTGTACCTTGACCTACAGTAGAGCCTGTGAGTTTATTTTCAAATAGCGTTTATTTTAATTTTTTCATAGTAATATTTTTATTTTCATTGCACTTTTAAAGGTACCTCGGAGCAGGCATTATAAAACCATTATGAAAAAAAATCTAAAAGCTTCAGTACGTTTTTTTTTTACACATCAAACAGAAGATTTAATCAGAGAAATTAGGTGCATGCTAATTGCATTTCTTTTTATGTAATAAGATATGATAGATAGATGTGTTATGTCCGAAACCAAATAAAAGATATACTGTTATATTTCATAATTATGACAAAATACAAGCTGCTGTTTTAAAAACAGTGTCTTTGCTTCACACAGCTTTGTATCTCAGCAACCCATCTATTCCTAAATTGAAAATGGGTATAATTTCTCAGGTGGGTTACATTTAAGAACTGAAGAAATATTGGCTTTCAGGTGGGCTATGACCATACCTGCTCTCCTTCTTTGTCCTTAAGGTACAAATGGTTAACTACTGTAAGGAAATGTTGTATACTGGAAAGAACTTTTTTCAATCTGTCACTTCTGTGAAGTAAATCAAATGTTAAGATTTACATCGCAGAATTTGATATTTATAACACACAGTTGACCAGAGTAACAGGCTACTTGCTACTCGAACCGCATTGACACACCCAACCCAACTCTGATGTTTGTGCTTATGTGTCAGTAAAACAGACCAATTAGTGGATCAGAATATGACAACATAAAAAAAGAATAATACAAATGCCCTGGTCATCAATTCAACCTATATGATATAAGTAACCCAGGTTAGCCTGAATATACCTTCAATTGCCTTGATTTACCCAATAAGTACATATTTAAGTTAAGGTGATTTTTTCACTCAGAATTTGAGAGAAGTTTATGAAATTGAGGGGGGAGAAACACTTAGAACTTAGCCCTGTATGTACCTTTGGACGAGTAGGAGAGAGAAGAGAAAACACGACATGCCTGAATTTTGCCTGGACCCTTCCATGGCTAATTGAGCACAGTCAATTAGAAGGGAAAATTTACCATTCTTAGTCCCATCTACCTGTGTCCTCTGCCCCACAGGGAATCCTTTGCATTGGAACTTCTGAAGTAAATCCCTGTCCTGTCCAATACCTCCACAAGTGCCTGCACACCTGTTTTCAGGGCAGCGACTGTGTCCCAGCTTTTGACAGATCTTGCCAAACTCTTTTCACTTGGATATCTGCAAAGTACTGTGTCGCTACAATCACGTTCCATGGCGTTCAGGGCGTATCTGTTCTTCGGGTTTTTGGGCATTTGAGATGCGAGAGGTACAAAGAAACGTAAATGCTCAAGCCGGCAAGCTAATCAGAACATTTGTATGTTCTCATCAAGATTTGAGAAGAACATTTGAATGGACTTTGCCAAACATTCTGAGCTGAAGAATTGTTGCAATGTTTTTCACACACTCAAAAAAGCTAAAAAGGGGAACACACTTGTTTTTTTCAGGTCAGGGGCGGAGAGCCCACTTCATATAGTCCTGGCCCTACAGTATATGGCTCCAAGAGAGCCCCACCTAGTGCAATCCATTGACCAGTGCCTCACACAGGCCATAAAGGTCTGCTAGGGGTCTTGTAAAGCATTATATCGCAGCCATTAAAAGATCTTCATCTGAAAATGTTTATCCTAATCTGTTCAATTGTCCTAGTGGAGGATCGGAAGAGGCTGAAGAAGTATGTGAGTCAGGAGAAGATAATTCATCCCTCCAACATGTAATTATAGCATGGAACTGCTTTCACTCACCACAGCTGACCACCTGACCGCACTCCCATGTTATTTCAGCTAAAGATAACAACAGCCTACTGTGACCTCTCTGTGAAAGTAAATTCTGTATATTCCAAAGATATTATTATCACTCACCTATCGTGCATACTGAGGATTGGTGTAGAACTGTGTGGTAGTGGCCTGCCATTAGTAGGTTGGCTATGTATTGCCCTGAAAATAAGTACTTTACCTCAGAGTATAATCTCCTGAAATCTTGGTGTTTTCATAGGGTTTGAGTAATTGTGTCCGGTTCTTTATGGATCTGGTTTGACCAGGTAGAGTAAAGTAGGGACCCAGGCCCAAAAGACAAGTATCATCATTTTACAATCGCCACACTCCATTAAACATTTCAGCAGTTCAGTTTCCTTTCAACAGATTTCATTTCCCCATCATTGAACTGTTACAGAAACATGCACTTGAAAACGATGCTAATTAAAACCAATATACATTTAACACATAGAAACCAAAAAAGGGCACAGGAAGCAGCCTAGCTCCGGAGGCAGCCATCCAAAAAATGTTCCATAGTTTTACCCGACCATGTCTAAGACTACACCATACCTACAGACTGCACCACTTCCTCTGGGCAGCCTCCACAACCACAAAAACAGGGGGGTTTGAACCACATTAAAATCACACGCCCATCTAATCAACCAATCAAATACATTTTGTTAAAACATGCATTTAATCACACCTGTGACAGTTCCACTTATTTCAGTTACCCTAGCAATACAAATTGTTAGTCCAGCTAACACCCTGACATTATGACTTAATAACCATATAATAACCACCCCAATTACTCACTTACAAAACCAAACCACCTCAGGGCAGTACCAAAATGTCATTATTCTGTTTCCTCATGTCAGTCTACAGAGGGCTGAAGACCCAATACCATGTATGATTTTTGTAGAAATAATTTTACATAGCCTAATGGTTTAAATGATTACAGGTTGCTATACTTCTCTTTATATCTGTTAACAAACATAATGTCATGGTGTTGGGACTTAAAAAGCTCTTGGTGAAGAAAACATTCTTGCAACCATTCGACACCACCCTTAATCCTCAGCCAATCAGGAGATGCAACTGGACCTGTGCTTCCTAACGCCAGTCTTTGAGTACCTGCTGCACATGAACAGTAAATTAAACGATGCACTGAACTATTCTGAGCAAATATTTGTCCATTTTTCAACCCTATCTTAGCTGCAGATGTTCAGTGAAAAGCCATGTAAAAACATGGAATTAAGTTTGTCTCTCTCTGGCATCTTTTGTTTTTTTTATCAGGGCATTGTTTATCCTATATGAATGCAAGAAAAAATTAAGTTATCGGTGCTTGTTGCAAAGCTCTAAACAGAGGAAAGGAACAGAAGAGACCACATCAGACACAACAAACTATGCATGCGACATGTAATTATGTTTGAAATGTGGTAACTAGAAATTTAGATATCCAATTATTTGTGAAGTCTTTGGAGATATGTCTGCTTCAGATGGTTCCACTTTACTAACTAGAACAGAAACAAACAAATTGCACCTCATTTGGTTCACTAGGGTATTTTTTACTGCCTTTGGCTAAAGTGGCTGCAGGGCAATCCATAACGTGCTGGAGACAATAACTGACTGTGCAGAACAGTTGATAGCACTATGTAGCTGTGTAGATGAGAAATGTAGAAATGGCTTAATGTGAAATGGCTTAATGTGACACGCGGAATGAAGACCATATCATCCATTATATGAAGAAACAAATGATTTGTGTGTTTAAAATGATAAGCCCAGCTTTAGTTTTATCTGTTTGAAATAAATAGTATAGGTTGAGATTGTATTGTTAAATTGTTCAACTTCACGCGTGGCCCTGCTGCAGCAGCTCCACATTACATTGTTCTCGTTTTGGCATGGACTTGAGAAGATGTGTAGGATTTCAAAAAGGAAAGTGCCTTGTTCTTTTTATTGCTTAAAAGCATCCTCCAATAGTGCCGCTTTTATAACGCAGCATAGTGTGCTGCTTGTTCGCTGGCTCCTCACATGTAGAGCCAAGCTGGCGCGCTGAAGAGAGGAACCCATAAAAGTCAGCTTGGTTTTGTACAGACAGCATGGTGTTAGCTTTCCTCTGTAATTGGACACTTTAACAGGAGCCTACGGTTGAAACTGAGCGATTTAGGGAGCTTCAGATCTCCCCATCCGTTTCTGCTGGGAGCTAAGGAGTGTAGAGCAGACACTACTGTATGCAAGCACGAACTCACAGAGTTGAAGATGAAACACACACTAAAGAATGAAAGGTTCTAGATACAGGTACATTTACCACATTTTTGTCACCAAAACAACATAAGTCAGAGTGTTGTGTTTCCCATATTACTCAGAGACTAGCTTGCTGAAAAGGAATAACAAAAAAAGTAGCATCTGAATACAAGCCAGTGATTCCGTGTTTTTTTATTGCTGAAAATATACAGTAATAGAGAAAGTTACCACAAGTCAACAAATTAACAACAGAACACAATAGCTCAGTGACTACATTATTTACCAGAGGATATAACTCAAAACACTGAGATTACACATTGTTATTTAACTCACATAAAACTTTATTAGTTTTTACGCAATAAATTGCCCAGTCATGCTGAAGTTTTTTCATGAAAACAAGAGGCCTCTGCTGCCCTCTTAAAAGAAACAGCACAGTAGACACTAAGCAATTCTGAAAGCAAGGGGCTGGAAGAAGAGGGGGAGATTGGGCTAGTGATGATGAAAGAACTTTATCCCTCTTTAAAACAAACTGCCAACAACTCTCCCGTGTTATAATGGACAATTTATGAACTGTTCACTGTTATAATATCTTTTTTAAAAGCTCCTTTGTAAATAGGAAAAATGGTTCACTTCACACCAAAAAGTGTGACATCCATTTTTTAATGGAAACAAAAACCAGGTCTGAGGAGAAGTCAAATGCCTGCTGCTCATTTTTTGTTCTAATCCACTCTAATTAGCACGTGATTCACCTGAGACAGGGCGTCAGTGAGACGAAGTAGTCCTGTCCTTTGGGAAAGGATTGGATGACACAACGGAAGAGGGTAAATTGTCAATGTCATTTTGTTGGGCTATTTAGAGTGGTTCACTCTTGTTACCATTTGTAGCTATGCGCTAATTTCATCAATGCATGAATAACTAAGAAAACCCAGAGTAAACAATGCAATGATTGAATGCAGAAAAGCCCCCCCACAAATTTGTTTTTTAATCATAGCAAACTGATATGCGTCTTTGTAAACAATTTCTATTCTTTGAGTTGGGATTATAATTTTTTTGAGGGACAGGGGTTGCCTTCCGCTGACATTCCATGTTCTCTCCAGTCGGCAGCAGCAACCGACGGATCCGGTAGAGAAGAGTGGGACAGAAGCGGGAGGGCTGGGGGTAAAAGGGGCAACATCAGAGGGAACAGCTGTTTATTCCTCAGGGGTCTCTGGGTTAAGCCCTCTCATAACCATGTCTCTGGCTGGACCGTGGCCTCAAATAATTACTCCCACAAAGGCCTTTCTGCTGATGGCGTGGGTGCATTGTTGCCATACTGGTGGTGTCCTGTCTAATTTGATGGGATTGAATGGTTACAGATGCTGAGTGCTGACCCAACGCAGTGAAGGAGAAACAGGAGCAGCAGACAGTGTGGCTGTAGTTCCCCTGCCTCGCCAGTCAGAAGAAAGAAGGCACGGTACACAACTACCCACCCACTGTTGATATTCATTTGACTGTGACCTGAGCTAGGAAAACAACACATTCTGTAAGGGAGTGTGACACATATGGCATTGGCACAATTAGCATGCAATGTGGCTGCTCACATAGGGGGAAAGCATGCATCTCCGTGTAAACAAACAGTATACTGAATAGGTCCAGTTGGTGCGAACCAATAACCAGGGCTTTTTGTTTGTTGGACCTTCAGCCCATTCCTTCACCACTAGTGAACTTGTCTGGGGACGTTCTAGAGATCATTCCACCTTTCAGGAAATTTGGTGAAATCCTCATCGTTTTGCAGCCATTTCCCCAAACTGCAGGTAAAAGAAGATGAATTTCATAAAGAATTCAATCTAACTCTACAGTACAGTTTCACATGAATCACTTCCCACTTCATACGATCATCATCCACACCGTTAAGAGTTTCTTGCAGACTGCCGAGGCACTCCATCTGCAGAGCTGGTTAGCCACCATAAACAAATCAAATACAAGCCTGCTTGTCTTGGCAAGTCTGGGTGAAATAGTTAATTGCTTAGAAGAAAGTTTAATGCCTGTCGAACCATAACTGTTGAGGCTCAGTTCCAATACTGTTGTTTAAAACACAGTCAGACTCTTTTGCAATGTGGTAAGTGTGAATCTCTGAGGGTTTTCACGATAACCGTCTTTTTTTTCTTTTCTTTTTTTTTGGATGCATTTTTCAGGAGCCATGAAAATAGTTCAGACGGTGTTATGCATGACCTCGAGGTCACGCGAATGCCTGCGAGCAGAAGCGGCAGTTCAATTAACATGCGGCCAATCCACACTCAGCAGCCCAGTGCATATTAGGTGTAGAGAAGGAAATCATTAGAGAGAAAACCCCGGTCGACGTCAGAGGTGTGACTTCGCTGCACCATGTTCTTGGACATCGTTCCCGCGCATCTTGATGTATGCGTCCCTTATTGTTCGTCGCTTCCACGCAGGATGTCACGTGGCCTCGCTTGTGTTCGTGTCAGCGTGGGAAGCGGAGTGTCCTGCAAGTGCCGCGACGCATCAACAGGAAGAAGAGACGAGGTCAGGGCTCACAATTGAGGCGTGCGTGGCTCTGAGCATGGACTGTAGCAACGTCTACTGTACGCTTGTTCTTACTGGAGGAGCAGGGGTCAGGCTTGCAATTATATGTCTTTGACCTTGTGCAGAGCAGCAGCTTATACGTCACCCAGTGAATCCCACTGTAGCCATTGCCGAACAATAGCCCTGTGTTTAAGCACATTTTTCTATGCCTCACATTTATAATAGGCTTAAATTTGTTTTGAGGCTCCCATTTCCATTTGTTCTATAGATAGTAACACGTATCGCCAATCGTTCAACTAGCTGTCTGCTGATAAGCAACTTCTTGCTGAGTTTAGGGATACATTTAGAAAACTGTTGACTGCAGGTGCAATGAAATAAGATTGAACTCATGCGGCGTGTTTTTGCACTGACCGCTGACCCTTTCCAATCAAACGGGAGGTATTTACATGAACATCAACTCTGTGACATTAATCTTTTCCCATTGTCGCTTCATAATACAGCAAGGCAATGGCTGAAACATAATGCCACAACAACTAGGACGTTTTTCAGGGACAAAAAAAAGAGAGTAATTTCCCAGATTTCTATCTAATTGAACACGCCTTTCATACGCTAAAGAGATTTAAGGGAAAAGAGCTCAAAACAAAAAGAGGAAGGCAGCAGTACAGGGTTGGCTGGGCATCAGGAGACGACATAACCACTGTCTGGTGGGGTCAATGAGTTGTAGACGGCAGGCAGTTATTGCATGCAAAGGATACCCGACCAGACGTTAAACATAAATGATTAATTTGGACGTCCTATTAATCTGTCCCAAAATGCTTGCCGCACTAAAAAGTGTTAAATAAATGTGAATACAAATACCAGCAAATAAAAGCTGAGAATCAGAACTTAACCCTCTCAGTGATCCAAATCTGAAATAGCCAAAAGACGAATATCTAATATATAATTGTCCCGGTGCTTCTGGAGGGCAATGTATATTACTCTGTCTTCTTGGTAGTTAATGAATGGCCATTACATTAATCATCATATCACAGTCACAGAATTGAAATGGAATTTGAATAAAGCCACGGAGTGTGACTGGAACAGGAGAGAGGTAAGGACTTCATTTGGATCTCAGTTTACAGCTTGTCAACACGTGTGTGGAACCCCATTTCACATCCAGTATAAATGTCAGCCAGGCCCTGGAAGAGGGATTTGCCGATTCATTCCTTCAGGGCTTTAACACCTAACTAGCTTCAGCCTTGACAATGCCATTGTGACTTCCTGTACAGTAATGGTGGACTTCAGGAATATTGGCACCTCTAAGTACAATATTTTGCTTTATTTTAACAAAGATCTGTAGGAGTAGAATGACAATAGCAGCCTGCTGTCATTGTGTCTCTAAAAAGATGTTTCCTACTTTCTAGCCTGTTTTCTTTCTTTTATTTCTAACCCCATTCAATGTGGTTTCCATTTGCTTACATTGCAGAAAGCCAGTCATGAAATATTCTGTGCTTAACTGCCAATTCACCCACAAAACTAAAAGTACTTGTTTATAAATGGACTCATCCTTACCAATGCAGTGAGATCCTACCATATGACTGGGTCATTCTGGGCCCTTACAAATGTCATAAACTGGGCCTTTGACGGATCAGTTAGTGAAGTGTTTGGGAAAAGTAATGCGTTTTACATTAGATACTTCTGTGTAAAACTTAATCTGTGACAGAAGAAAAGTGAGTCTGCTGAGGACACGTACAGTAGGCCTGTATTTTGCCCTCAACAAGCAATTAGTCATGACTCCGAAAGTTTATGGTGAGAAAAAGTGGCAATAAAAAACAGTGGTTGCTTTCATTTATATCTTTAGTGACCAAATAAATATTTTAATTACATTTCCATCGCCTGGATACAAGACTTATTCAAATAGGGTCATGTAGTGTAAAATGTGCAGTGCTTTGCCATAATGCCTATAAAGCTGTAAAAATACTTCTTTTTTTTTATCGTGACGACTCTAATTCTTCAGAGTCAGGGATGTTCTCCCATGGCCTTCACTAGACCCATGGTTATTTATTTTCCCAGAGCAATGTCACTGGCGGAAGTGGGGGGGGGGGGTGCTTTAGGAAGACCCTGGCTGCTCGATACACTGGGGACGGGCGGTCGTTTAGGGATGTGTCCAGACACACATGCAAACATGGGGAAGTGTGCGTTCATTGTCAGACAAACGGAAACAAATATCCATCTCACTGCTCAAGGATCTGTGAGGGCAAACTTATAACGACGGTTCCATATGTACTCCTTGGAGGTTTTCACAAACACACGCTGCCTACGTCAGCACGGAGTCAGCGCCTGAGTCGAAGGATTTCTACATCTGTTGTTGTTGACGCTCTGCGGAGCTGCCACCAGCACTTATCACCTCACCTTTCACTTCTGGTCACGTCTCAGAAGGGGAAAAAGGCTTGCTAGAGGAGTTCACGATGTTGGATCAGCACATCCGCAGCTTGTGGATCAGACAGCAATCCGATCAAAGCATTATAAATATTTCCATGTGTAACACAGGATTATATAGCCACGGTGAAACTATAAAACCTCCCAAGAATTCATTCATATATATTTTGTTTTAAATGAAAGGTATAATACTGTAATAACACTCCTATTCTGTAGAGGTGTCAGGGTGAGTTCACTCACAGGGATAATGGCTGGGAATGTCAGGAGAGTTGTGACGCAGAAAGGCTGAGAAAGTGTGTTTCCCTCCTGATCTTATCAGAAGTCCATTAGTTACCAATAACGTTTACTTTCAATGGAAATACAACACTATCTAGTTTGATAATTCACAGGATGTCTCTCAGAGTTTTTGCAAGGGTGGTGACATGTATTGTGCTAGATAGTAATGCGATTACCTTAAAGCACGGGGTTGTCATCAGTATTACGAGTAAATCCAGTTTTAATACCAAAAGTGTCATTATTGTTTATGCAATGATAAGATTAGAATAATTCCCAAATTGCCACAAAACACAACTATTTGCCAACAGTGGTTTTACAGGCCCAGTAAAGGAATCTCAAGTGGTTTTATTATTTTCACTGCAATATAATGTGGGACAATCTTTTCGGGTTGATATACAGCCCAAATAAACCATTAGGATATGTAATCTAATTATGAGCTGCTTAGGTCTGATGTAAACTGATTGACCGTCACTGTAACAAAGACACACTATTCTCAATGTGTTCAATATCAGCCCATGTTCAGTCAATATCTGCCTTTTCTGGGATACCTGATTTCACAGCGAAGAAACAGCAGGTATCTCACAGGCTGTATCAGTATGACCAGGCCCGGTGATTTTTCATGTTGATTTACCCTTTTATTTGTTATTTTACGTCTCTGATGCCTGCTGGCTACACCCCTTGGGGGGACAGGGATACCAAGAAACAGATTGACCAAGCCCAGTGTGAAACAATATTTTGCAACCACATGTCTCTTTTAAACAGCATCCATTGTTCAGTCATGAGTATGGCCAGTTTTGCCTTTCCGTGTAACATGTCACTGGTGGATGTAGCCGATAGAGAAGACCCATTCAGGTCACTAGTCAGTTGTCAGGGTCAGGAGTAAATCCAGAATTCCTGTCCCTAATCTTAAAAGATAATTCTGCACAGCTTGAAAGCACACAACAACTTCCTGATGTTATGAAGTGACATTTAGTGGCGTTGGATGAGAGCGCATGGACGTGTCATTTTCTAGTTGCTGTCGGTCTTGTTTTGTTGTTTACATGCGAGGTTTTTGGTTCGCTTCTTTTGGAAGCAATTTCTACTTCTTCGTCACGTATTTCTCTCATGAAATAAGAGCATGGAGCCTCCGCATCTGTTTCACTATCCTCTTAATGTCTCCTGAGCTGTTATTTGTGGCAATTATATATTTTGCAGCGTAATTGCATCTTATAATATGGCCAACATAGCATGCATGTTTTATATTTGCTATTTATACTCCAGACTGGGTTTTGTCTCAGTGATTTGATAAATACCATACTCTTTGCCATCCTGACTCTCAGACCTCACGGCAGCACAGAATAATGACCGTCATCATGAAACTCATGACAGTAATAAGTGTTTTGAACTAGCATTTCAAATGACTTGGCATGTCCAGGTATTGTGGTAATTGTCAGTTAGAGGCTGAGCAGGGTGAGTCATTTGAAAGTAGTTCTTTGGAAAAGCACCACGGCCACCCGCAACTGATTTCAGTGTGTTATTACTGACAGCTAGCAGACAAAAACAGCTTAAACACACCCTGAAGATGGTGGATGTCACTCACTGTCCTAAAATAAAAATGTGGATGTGCCATGAAACAAACAGACAGAACTTATGGAGTTCTTGAGGCTCCTTTTTAAATAAAATGTTTGTGTGCCTCGGAATGTGCTTTGTCGTTGCTTGTAAAGTGGTAGAGACAATGTTGTTGCTTGGTTCCAATCTGGTTTGGTAGAATGGGCTAGGTGTCATATAATCTAACAGAAATGCTATTTTGTTGACTAATGATTATTGTAAAATGGTAAATGCTGCTATTGTCAAATGTCTAGCCATTTGCAGAGACCAAAAACCTATGTTGTATTTCAGCTGATTAAAAATAAAGAAAAATAAAGGGCATATTCTTCATAAGGAATCTGATATTCCACACTGAGATGTTGTGAGATGCTTAAAGAAACCTGACAACCCAAGCAGACACTGGCAAGTACACACTGCTGTTAGAAATGACCTCCGTCAAGCTTGCAGTCACCCAACCACCTTAGGGAGTAGCTACAGAGTGCCATGACACAATGGAGACAATGTTTCAGCGAAACATTTGCATCCTGCAGTGGTACCTTGGGTCAGGGTGGCGCCTCAGCACTGTGATGTAGTGCCTCTGGAGGCTGACTGGATATATTCCAAATCAAGTGTTTTTGTTGGGAACATTTTGTCTGTCTCTTTGGAGTTTGGCTGTGTTTCTGTTCGCCCGCTCACAGTTAGTTAAAGTCTGGCTTTGTTTATTTGCATGACCTTGGTCTGGCAGTGTTGTGAGCATCAACACTAATTGTACCATTCATGCTGCAGCCTGCAATTGATTCATTCACCAGTAATTTTTTATGGAAGTGAACTCAATCCCAAGAGCAAACCAGTATGACCTTACATGAATGCAATTTAGATAACTATTAGTCACTGATCTGTGAGTCAGGGTACAGGGGGTGAAGGTCACTTTTTAAGCAAATCAAATAATAATAACAAAAAACGAACACTGCAAAGGGACATTTACTTTTAATTTCAGGACAGTTGATGAGACAATGCTGTTCAGCAGTCTGGGTACCATATTCTTGGATTAGCGTTCAACCTTTACCAATTTGTTGAAAGGGCGTCCGACGCCTGTGACACGTAACACTTGTTGTTGATGGGGGACTGTTTGGACTCATTCGTTGCATGAGGTCCTCCTCCATGCCTTGCTTTGAGAACTCTAAACTCAGACACGGGTCACTTCCTGTTGTAATTGCCTTCCTGACTCCCTGCTTCAGGAACTTCCAATTCCTGATTATTAATAGCTGTGACTGTTGAAAGGCATCATTTACTGAGTACAAAGACGGAAGGAACGACACACTGAGCAGATGTTTTCCTTTCAACAATGACAATGTTACTGTTATGCTGAGTGGCAAACTTCACTGGTGCGGGGGGCGGGGTGGTGGGGGGGGGGGGGGGTTTGTCCATACGTGAACGACGTGGGAAATTAGGTCGCAACGGTACACATTGTCTGCACCTTGTCTGCATTTTGAGATTCCATGCCGGCTGCACTGAAAAAAGGCTTTTCGGCTCTTCGCATGGCATTTTTACCGTTCGCAGCGCTGCGCTGTGCTATTCCATCGGGCCAGCTCTATGCTGGGTGGATTCCAGTGTCTGAAAAGATAGAGATTTTTTTTTTTCTCTGCCAGGGTTTTATTCAATGGGTCTTTACAAACGCTGTGTACCCAGTGCAGAAATAACACGGCTCATAAGGAATCAGAGGAGCTTAATGTAGACTGAGTAGTTTGTGGCTGGCTCCAGACAGTGGACATTACATCTTCCAGCCCAGTGACCGCATTGACGCCTGTGTGGAGACTTTGTTATTCTACCCTGACCCCGCTGCTCAGGCCCCCCTTCTTAGAGCCAGTGTTTAACTTGCTCTGCGTTATGTACAGTAAATTAGGCTACATTACGCAATGTTCGGCTCACACAAAGCAGACAATTAAAATTAAGGAGCCAATACATATTGGTTTTGGAATGTGGGTTGTACACCTTATCTAAATTGTGTCTATAGCTTTGATGGTGTACTGAAGGCTTGGTCAACCCTCTCTGGGCACCCTGACATTACAGTGGGATAAGTACGTCGTCCGAGTGTCTTCTAGGAACAGCAGAATATGAATGTTCTGATTTCATCTTCCTCACCCACGCCAGTCACCCCTTTCCCATCTCTTTCAGGCCTTAATACAGTGTGTCATGTGTTCGACCTCTCTGTGATTTTCTTGAAGGACATCCTGAGGAGGAACAATAGCAGCGAACAGAGTGGAGCAGCTGTTCCCAAGCTTTCCACACCATTGTTTATCTCACAATGGTACCACTCAGCCCCCAGTGCCATGACACCTGCACTTCACAGTGAATCCCATCAAACAGTGTGCCACACATTCAACACCACCCACTCGAAGGGAGGGACAGGGTAGATACACTGAATGTAAGTCATGGCTGAAGGACCTGACAAAATATCTAAGTCAGTGTGGCTAAGAGCTGGTCCAATGGTATGTACCCCTCTGGGAAATGCTGTTTGTAGTGATCATAATAGGTAAATCCTTCAATCCCCCAAACAGGCAATACTCCCAAATAGGATGAAGCTTACTGGGAAATTTCATATGGAGAGTGTTTCAGTTGTTTTTCCATGGATAAGGCTTCCTCCACAAGCTGTAGAGTCAGGGCATCAACCCAATTCCTGTTGTCTTGAAGGTAACACAGGAATCTTTCCAAACTACAATCCAAACCATAGCCTATGAGCTATTGCTTCAGTTTAGTGATGGCCTAAATTTAGCTAAACCGGTCTTACAGATTGGTGTAAACAAAGGCATGAAGTGCCTTCACCACTCCATGATCAGAGTTACCTACCCCTGATGGACAATATACAACACGTTGTTCCTGAGGTTTATCCGATGACAAAAACACAATGTGTTCACAATAAAATGTAATGAACCACCCATACAGTAATTGTGTCCAGAGCCATGTCTATTTGTCAGCACATGTTTGTGAGTAAACAATCGGGACACCTCTGGTGGAAGCTAAACACACACAGGCCTGGAAACAGCTTTCCTAGCCAGGAGAAATGAGTGAGGCATGACCACACTGCCTGTCTCCTGAGTTCTGGGACAGCTCTGTAAAAGTATAGATGCTGGGACACTGGGACCTTACTAAAGACAATACTGCTGGGTAATGAAGCAGTGACATTTATGATATGATAAGGACTATGTAATAGCGGTGTTGTGGGAATGAGTGTCTACTTTGCTATTAGTCATTATTTGAAATGCTTTATAAAGATATGGGTATAATGGGCATGCTTGTTTATTTTACCCATCTGGTTAAACAAGTTTCAAAAGGTTTATTGATGGGATACTCCCATTCTGGCTGAGAAGCACATGTATCTCGCAGACAATGTTGAAACCATCTGTAATATGACAATAAACAGAAAGGTGAATACTTGAAGTGACTTGAAAAACATATTTTCCTGATCCAGCTTTGCTCCTGCAGTTTAACCTACTGAGCAACGCGCACTTGATCTGCCCACACAGCATGTGGGACCATATAGAGAAGAGGGACAGCTGATCAAATGTCCTATTTTCACAGTGAGAGAGAATCAAACATAATATATACAAACTATTAGGTTCCTGTGTTGAAAATACCACATTGAGACATGTACAGAAAAGCACAGTAAGATCTTATAGCATTGTTCTATATTATATATGGCCAAGTACTAAATGTTGTGTAATTCATAAGCATTGTTTCTCAAACCAAGGGGCCCTACCCTGTGTTGGAAAAAAGCGTTTAGTTCTTAGAACCAGGATTAAGTGAGTATCTGCTGGAAGCCTGTACGTTGAGGTTTCCATTTTCTTCCTCACAATGTAGCTCTTACATTTTAATTGTTTAAGCTACAAAATATTATGACCGCATTCCCCATAGAACAGAGCAAACAAGACCAGGAAATAAAGTCATCATCAATGATTGTGTTCTTTCATACCAAGAAGATAGTTGTTGCTTCCCAAAAAATTTCTGAATATAAAACCAAAATTGTGTCACAGGCCATAAACGTTGTGGAACCCCTGTTATTAAGACTTCACATAGACTTCATAAGCACAACATTAATCTCACAAATCGTGTAGACTAATGTCATGCTCTATTAAGAGTTCATGAGTCATTTCCTGTAGCCAATTTGTAGTTATAATAAAAAGACCAGTATACAATGTATGACCCATTCCCCTTAAAACTGTGGACAAAACCTGGCAATAAAGGCTAGAGGAAAAAGAACACCAATGATAATTATCAACACCAATGATAATTTTCTTTTTCATACAGAAGATAATTACTTCCTGATGATCTTCCTTGATATTTTCTTGAATCCCCTGAAAATCCTTCTGATTAATGTAAAACCAGACTTATTTTATGGAAACATTTTATTAATCAATCAAAACTTCTTGAAGTGTTGATAACATTATCTTAAAATGGCTAGATTGTCACTGCTAGAATGGAAAACCATAATCGCAAACTTAGTTTGACACCAACATTTATTAACATTCACATATCATCGTACAGAGCCAGCTGCAACTGTTAGTTCCACTATGCATTCACAACTTTCAATTATGTCAGTCACTCCAATGAATGTGTGTGTGTGTGTATTTCAAGGCCAAGACGATCTGCAATAGTCCAATCCAAGATCTAGTCACAAGACATTCCTTTACTTTTCCCATGGTGAGGACCAGGGTTTAATTATCAAGTTGAATTAAACCTTCTGTTTTTAGCACATTTCTTTAAAATGCCCTTTAATTTGCTTAACAGGTAACATAAAGGATTTTTATATACAATGTTTCTATACAATGCCATGATACAGTGTCAACCTGGTTTCAAGTTAGTTGAAGTAACGTTCGAGTTATAATCCCAATGTTTTTTTTTATCAGGGTTTGTTTCAAACCCAGGACCTTCACCTATGAATACTGGTACACTACTCACTGCTCCATATAGAAACAAGTAGTGGTGAGTTGTGGTGTTACAAGGTCAACATGTTACAAGTGATTTCCTTTCTAACACTTACCCAAACCCAAATCCTAACATTAACCCTAGTGCTGTGATACCTAACCTTAACCGTAACCTTAACCCCAGTGCTGTGATACCTTACCTTAACCCTAACTGTAACGCTGAAATGCTTTTATGACATATTGTTGCGACGTTAGTAAGGCCATTACTCATGTTTCAAATCCATTGTCCCTGTGTGACGCAATGGGTAGGATGCCCACCTGCACAGCTGAATGTTGCCATTTCGAAACATGGCTTGGATGTTTTGTGCAAATTTCTTAGTGTATGATAGGTTTTAGTAGTGTTTGTAACATATCATACGTTTTTGTAGCATTCATAACATATGATACGTTTGTCTGGCGTTCGTAACCTATGATATGTTTTAATAACATTCGTAACATGTTATAATTTTGCCCATTCGTAATGTACTATACGTTTTGGTAGCACATTGATAATGTAACCTAATGTAATGTAACATATCATACGAATTAGGGTGCCATGGATTTACATTAATGAGTCTACATCGTCCCGAGACCAGGTTGACAGTGTAAATATAAAGGGTTGAGAGACAAATGCAGTAAAGTAATGGTATCGCTGGAAATGTAACAGTGAACAGGCAGTAACTGACAATGGTTGGTACATCCTCATCTATGCTGTACAGTTAAATTCTATTTTAAATAATAATCTGGGAAGACTGTAATGAGGACTGGTAGATAACTTAGATATCACCATCTTGAGCATCTTTTGTGGATTGATACAAGAGTCCATAGGGACTCTGGGGTACAGATTCAGACTTGTCAGGTAGTCTTTTTAGGCTGATACATGATATATTTGATATATTGATGATATATTGTCATGGAAATATGTCACAAACTCATCATATTTATAGTTTGACGATAGGTATGGGCTGGAGAGAGCAGGCTCTACAAGACTCAGTTCTTTTAAAATAACAACCCTATGGATTTTTCTACTAAACGTATTTCTTCTAGCCTTAAAGTAGATATAAATGTGTTATTTTCAAAAATGAAGGTAAACTTGTTATTTGAATTTCAAAGCATGACAAATAAAAGATATGTAATGTTAGATATATTGTACATTATGTACTTTAGAATGCATTGGGAAGTTTTTTTTTAAGTCATTACAAGCTGAACATGATTTTAGGTGGGACTACTTTAAGTCATCTTTATGAAATATTTGTAGGTTGCCTTATAGAAAATACATATTTTTACACACTATCTAAGGGGCATCATAGTTCTCTGCAATTACTCATCTCTGTTACGGCCAAACATATCCTAAAAGAATCAACTCAGGCCTCTGAGAACATACTGGCAGGCAGGCTAAGAAAGTTAATTTGCTTCCTCTGTTGTTAGTCTTCACAAAGGCTTTGTGAGCAGGCAGAACGTTGAGACCATGGACAGGGACAAACACAGTGGGCTTCCCATTATTGTTTTTCAGGACGAGACACTGATCCACGTCTCCCCCCTCCTCAACCCCAGGGCCCCAGCCATCCGGAACCCCAGGTAACGACCGTGAGAGGCATGTTTTATAGTTCTGTAAGGACAAAGGGTCGGAGAGAGGAATTCCCATCAGAATCCACAAACTCATTCTGTTGAACTCAGCTGTGTATGATTGTCTTTCACTCTTCTTACAGTGCAGGGTGGCTCAACTTGCAGCACATTTTTAATCTTCTCTTCAGCAGGCATAGTTCCAGGGAAAAGGGGCTTACAAAGGTGGGGGATGACCATGCTGGCACAAAAGCCAATATAAATCCAAATACACACAAACCCTTTGGGTTCTGCATGCCTTTAAGCTCTTCTTTCTCCCTGGTCCCTCCCTTAGCATTTATTCCTGATTCAGTGTAAATCATGTTTAAAGTACAGAGAGAGGATAGGCACAGCTGTCAGATCAAACTGGCGTTTTTTCATTTCACCCTGACAATCCACGCCCCAGGGAAGGGTGCCTAGAGACTTTATGTTAAGTTCAGAAAGGGATCACCATTGTGTGAGGTAGGCTGGGCCTCTGAGGGGCTCACTGCTGGTTGATCAAATCACCTGTCGCCACTAGGAGTAGAGCCGGCCCTCACATTGGCTGACTCTTAGGTTTCCACAGCAACACCTCTTCTGGGAATGTCATCCCAGATACTCTGTACTTTATTCTTTTATTCATGGGAGCAGATCAAGTGAGGTATGTTTTAGCTGTGTATGTTTAGAAATTAGCATTTAAAATGCTACGTACTAAACCTCACAAAGGGTCTATTTTCATCAACAATGTATTCACAATTCACAATTCTTTTGTAATATTAACTTAGATTTTTTTTTGACAATTAACCAATTTAAGCAACAATACAATAGAGATCAAACAGACTTGCTCATGTTTTCATATTCAGCCTTTCAGGGAGCTATATTTCATTAATTGGATGTTTCCGAATCTTTCATATAATGGATTAGGAATGTTCATGGGAAATTGAACTGAGAGAGGTTGGTGCTTGAAATTAAGTTTGACACAAGATTTTATCTGCTGCAGCTGTATCAATCTTCTAGGCTGCAGTGGCTCGAGAAAACTGCCACAAAAAGGAGACAAGCATTTTTGTCAAAGCACCAGGCCCCAGCCTATAATTTGTCATGCTTAAAATACATATGAAGTATTCCCACTTGCATTTCATTTGAAATAATTGCTATCAAAGACAGTTGGCTTGTTATATGATCTAGCATGAAGTACGGTACACCCTGTCCTGAGTTGGTCAAGGTTTAGAGTTGATAATAGCAAAATTCAAGGTCAACATGTGGTGCTGTAATCTCAATGGAAATTGTATTTTCATTCTTACGTTAAAATATCAGGACTTATATTTTGATGTTGATGTGGTGAAATTTTCATTTTTGGGGTGTTTTTACTGGCAAAATGTATTTCCCTAAAAAAACTAAAATATGGTTTGATTCATCAGATTATAAAGGACTGTTTGCTTGTTTTCCCTTTAGCTAATGTTAAAACATCTATTTCCCAACTTATCGTCTCAATGTGGTGTTACAACCTAAGTTGCTGTTCCCTTGCTGACATGCTTGGAAATGCTACAAGACTCCAAAAGTCTTGTGATCATTCAATCTTTCTCTAAGATAAGAATGCCTAACAATTGGGGCATGATTTGAGGTAACTGCAATTGCGCCATCGATGCTAGTTATATCTCTCTCAGTTACCATAGTAATCGATCTAGACTTTCTGTTTAACGTAACACCATAGCTCTTTCAAAGGTTTTTCCCAAAAAGGGTTTCCCTATGGAATCTCCCTTCAGACTGAAGCTAAACCAACTATGAAGCTGTAATCAGGAATAAGAGAGAGTGATTAACAGCAGATGCAGGGCTTTGGTCTCTTGATCATCGTTGTGGAATGTGGATTAAAGTCTGACCCATTAACTCTGTGGATCAGATACTTAACATGAGCAAAGCTTCAGAAGAGCTTCATATCAGAGAAAAGCTGAGCTTGGTTCTTTAAACACTTAAACAGATCCAGGAAACTAAGTTTTGGTCTAAAGTTAGGTAACAAAAACTACAGGGCAACATAAAAAAATTGTCAGTCAAATTTCAGTGCAAGATAATCAAAAGGGGAAATTAATTTCATCTGAATAAATCTGAGATTACTGTATTGTCATTGTTTGTTTTTTAAATACTCTATCAAACAATTTATCAGTCCCTTTAGGATTCTGTCATTCTGCTCCTACTGTGCGTATTATATGAGGGCTTGCATAATTGACTTATCATCGCAGTTTTAACATAACAATGTTAAAAATTATAATCTTTAAGTGACAACTTGGACAAATAAATTAAGACAATAGACAATACACAAAAGCACGTTAATAATGTAATAAATAAATAAAACTATAATACCATTATACAAAGGGAATCTGTAAACCCCACCCTAAATTAAAATTCCAGCCTAAATATTCCCTTTTCACATTTCAGAGGGAATGTCTCTCTCCCATTTGATAACCAAAACACGACTAATAAAAAGTAGTTGCCAGGAATGCACAAAAACGTTCATGCTGGGTCTCTTGGTGAAGCCTGTATGTTTCATGGATCTTTCTGTGACCTTTGATGTAAATGGCTGTATGCTTTCTGGAGTCATTCGTCTCTGTACTGGGTGAATTATTTTGCAGTAATTACCTTGGATTGTTGGCAGGTTTGACCAGGCCCCCCTTCAAGATGTCACACAAAGATCTGATCTCCACTGTGTGAATGTTAGCTGGTTAAGTCTGATTGGATGGAGAACTGTCTGGTCTCTGTGGATTGGTGAATGACACTTTTTGAATAGTTCAGTGAGTTCAAATGAGATGAATGCCATTGTTTGAGCCTCTTGTCCTTGGTGTACATTGTTTCGGTAACTATATTCTCTCTCTCCTTCTCTCCCTCCGGTTTTCTGTTTCTCGTTCCCTTTCTTCCTTAGACTTTGGCTCTTGGCCTTTTGGCCATGCACGTGATCTCTACCTACCTCTTTGATTCATGTTTAGACAAGAGCTTTGTTAATTATTATCTTGTAAATAATGAAGAGTAAATTAATTTTGATTATAAGATAATTTTCTCATAATCTTTTTGCAAACACTTGTTTGCTTGCTGTTCTCATTTGTCAATAGTCAGAGTAGATAACAAGAAATGGGCTTGTGAATAGGTTTTGCATAGCCCTATGTCCTCTATTCAATTAGCTAAACCCTTATTTGAGAAATTAGCACTCACTACTACTGTACCCATCTATCATCTGTCCATATCTAGTCAATCATGTGACCCAATTCAAACTGCATTGATCATACCTGGCAGGTCACTCCTTCTAGGCAATGTGGAGTGGACCTGCCTGGAAGCCAATGCCTCTCACTACTGATGTCCCCCAGGGCTTGGTACTACGGCCTCTTCTCTCTATCCACCAAGTCACTTTGCTTTATCATATCCTCACTTGGTCTCTCTTATCATTGCTTTCTCGATGATGCCCAATTTTAATTCTCCTTCCATGCTTGAGAATCCATCTGGAGAATGCATTTCTACACACTTCTACAATATCTCAGCCCCTACATGAAGTCAGCTCCTTCTCAGCTGAGTCAGAGCTCCACTATCCAGGCACCTCAATTTTGGAAGCAGATTTTTCTGGAAGCTTGGACAGTAGAGTCTTTGTAACTTTTCAGAATGCATTCATATTCTACCATTTGAAAGATAATCTAAAATAACTCTAGAGTAAAAAATTAGGCTGCTTTGATTAGGTACATTTTTCACATATCTGACAATTTTTCCAATAATGGTCACTGTTACATGTGTTTACTGTGTTTATAACTATGGTAAATGAAAAAAGCTGAATATTCACATCTTGAAACAGAAATGTCTCCACCCAACATGTTTGGATTATAGTTTAATGTAAACTTGTCATTGTTGTGATTCATGGAAAAATAATTATGTGTTTTAAACTTGTTTTTTTATGTAATTTTATAAAATGACATGAGAAATGGTACCAAGCACATTATAATAATTATAATTTGTATTTAAAAGAAAGAGGATGTATCATCGTTTCCTCACAGAATTTTCTAAAGACAAAAAATGTTTTATGAAAGTCACTTAGCAGTCTATATTCCCTGATTTAGACCCAGAAATTATTATTGAATTATCAATATTTACTTTTTCTTTCTATTCACAGAAATGGAATTAGAAGGATGCATTTTCACAGCCAGCACAATTCTGATCTTCATTCCTAACTGTTTGTTAGAATAACCAAAAGAGACATAATTTCTTTTCAGAATCACCTTTAAGTACCAATTACATTTACATAATGCATGTACACCAAAAACAACCGGAAAGCACTTTGAAACTCATTATTGGCACCAAAAGTATATTTGTAGTATACTTGATCACACACAAACAGAGTTAATTAAAATGTAATCAATATTTCCATCGCCGTTTAACTCACTGCCTCTCAGTACAGCGGCGTCATTGTGGTAAAGTTTGCTTAAATCCTTGATGGGGCATATTGGCAGTGTCCGGGGGTCCCGCAGAAGTTGGTAAAAAAAAAAATTGCAAAAGTAAACATTGGTTGTGGATTACATCACTGTTTAACATGGTGGGGTAAAAAAGAAGCATTAGGAAAATAAACAAAGTGACAAAACTGGATCCTTAGTTTGAAAATGTTGACCTGCTGAGACCTATGCCTGGTCTAAATAATAATAGAACAAAAGCTAACCCAAAATCCTCCTTGCCTTGCTGTTTGTTTAAGTGTATTCTTCACACCTTTCTGATTTCTGGAGGCGTGTTTTGACTTTGTCCAGAGGAATTTTCTGATGAGCAAGAGACACAGAAATAACACCCACATTCCTAACATCTACTGAGGAGGAGGGAATGCAATTAGCACGTATTAGAGAGACTGGCGCGCGGCTGTCAGGACACAGGCTTGCGTTTAGTTAGGTATGCTCACAACCCGGCCAGCTACTCTGCTACGCTCTGGTCCCAGAGTGCAGTGGCTCTGCATGTCCCAGCCCACGTCATGGCTTATCCATTGGGGGAAGACTGAATGAGTCCAATTCCATATTCCAGTCTCTCTGTCTGTAATTAAATCTTCTGTAACTGCGTTCACATGACTTCTAATGTATGGGTCAACTTGGATGCCACCGTCATCAAAAGCCTTTGTTTTTAGGGGCAACCGACCCTTTCAGTCCTCCTGAAAGAAATTAGGAACACATTTATGTGAAAACACCAGAATACTGTGTTAAACCGGCATTAATTATACCTTGTCGCTCTTGAAATCTAGACAATATGTTTAATTTGAAAAGGTTGGTTGTGTTTGTTGCTTGAATTTGTGTCTGTGATTTAATGACATAATTGTTCCCAGATTGCATTTTGTCTGATCTTTTCAACCCATAGCAAACATAAAAAGAAGTAATTTCTCTATAATTAACCTCATGCTTAGTGTGCAATGTCTTTAATTATGAGCATTTCTCATCTTGAAAGAAGCACTAATTTGATCTTACTGTAACACTGTTAACTACTAAAAGAAGATAGCCAGATACTAGCGAAAATAGGACAGGAGAGCCATTACTATGACCAAAATCATAGACCACAAAATCTGTGTATTTGGAAGGAAGAAGATGGTGTGATGGAATGTGGGCCACAGAACCCAGGGGTAGACTTAATGATATGGAGGCCTGAGGCAGATTCCAGTCTGAACATTTTAGTTTCATCTTTATTCAACCAGATAAGCAGATTGTAAGCTAATTATGATTTGAAATGGAAAAGGAAAGCATGACAGTACAAAATAAATGTTGATGTAACACATCAAATCAAACTGAAACATTTTACCCAAGGTGCAAATGAGGCTTCAAATATACAGAATAAACACATTTACGACAAAAACCTGGGAATCACCATGTGGGTGAATGTAAACATATGCATACATATATACGCTGGTAGATGAGGTAAGGAGCTCAGCAGTTGAATACAGGGCCAGATCTGCATAATGGTCACTAAGAGATTTACCGGAAGCAAGAGCGACATCATTAATGAAGACAGAAAACAAGGTTGGCCCAAGAATCAGACCCTGGGGAACACCCATTGAAACGGAAAACGATACAGACAACAAGCCCTTGGACTCAACACAACCGATGCATCCCATTGCAGAGTACTTTTTTGAAGAAGGCAAGGCAGTCTTTTGAGAAGCCACAGTTATTTAGAATGTTCAATGTAGCTTGCACCTATAAAGACTGATCGCAGAGAGTTAAAATGGTTCATTAACTGTTTGTTTACTTGGATTTAGAATACTTCAGATAGTCTGGTTAGGATGGAAATCGTCCCATTGCCATTTGGGTCTAGTTTATCAGCCTCTACTGCTGTGGCTTTAAGACTTTGGGGAATGTGCACAGAGCAAATGAAAGGTTGAACTTGCTTTGTTATTGGGGTTTCAAATATATAAGGGTCTAGGTTTTGCAGGCTCCTTCCAGGTGTCAGGCACAAGGATTGGGCTAATTGAGAAATGGGGGGGGGGGGGGGGGGGGGGGGCTGTGGAGGGTAGGCGCAGAAATGTGAGTTTCAATGGCCGGAGTGGGTCAAGCACAGTGGAATGTGTGGCCAGCTATTACAAAATGTTTATTGAACATAAATAATTGTGGATCTGTCAGAAAGGATTATGCTTATTACTCTAAGCGCAGTATGCAGCTGGGAGGAGGTGTTTTTATTTTCCATAGACGTGTCCCAGAACTTTTTGAGTTACAGCCACAGGATGCAATTTTTTTTTTTTTTTAAGAAGCTAGCTTTAGATGATCTAATTGACTGCATGCACTGATTCCTAACTTTCTGGCTGGACATCGTGGTGGTGTTTATGACAAGTGAGTGACACCGATTCGGTGGTGAACAAGGGATTGTTTTCGAATTTTGTTGACCCGAGTGTCTTGAACAGGGCGTGCTCATTAAGGACAGAGAGGAATGTGTACCCTACATTTAAAGTAAGACTAGGTGCCCTCATCGGAGGGAACAAGATAAATAAGGCGCCAGGTTACCAAGACCAAATCACCCAAAAAGGTCTGCTTATTGAAGTGTTTTAGAAAACGCTTTACATTAATGGCAGGAGGGCGTTTCAACGCGGTTAAATTGCAAACACAGGCAATGATTCAGAGGTCGCTAAGGTGTGTGTAGAAAACGGTTGATGGCATGATCCAGAGGATGATATCAGTCTGGGTGCTATTATTTATGGCGGCGGGGTTGTACCTGGAAGGTTCATGGATGATGTGAGAGAGGTTCAAGGCATCTAGCTGTGATGGCACTGTTGAAAGGATTTTAAATATATCCCAGTTCAAATCACCTAGCAGCATAAACTCTCAGGACAGGTGGAGTAGTGATGAGTTCGTGAGGATATCTAAGCCACAACTGGGGGCTGAAGGAGGCCTGTAACTGGCAACAACAGTAAGAGAGTTTACTCTGGAGAATTAGATTTTGTGTTTGGGCGCAGATCAAGAAGGGATGAGAGAGCATTGCAGACTTTCTTTACAATAAATGACTACACCACCCTTGGTGGATCTATCCTCACGGATTATGTTAGAGATCTCTGAATTATTAATGTATTTTTACATGGTGATCTCTGAATTATTAATAGATTTCCTGAGCCAGAATTTCTGAAATGGCAAAAACCTCAGATCTACATGTGATTACTAATGCTGTAAACAAATTAAACTTCAGGAGAACTTTTTTGGTTACAGAAATCATCAAATGAGATCTTGGCATTCTTTGAGACAGGATTAATAATAGAGTCTACTGGGTTGGATTTAAATGAACAATTCCTGAAGCCAAGAGTAGTAGTAAGATAAGGTTGCGAGTAAATGCTTTATGAGCGGGCTGCCTAACACAGAGGGTTGGGTTAACAGTAGGGTTAAATGAAGTAGCATGATAAAACTGATTCATCTGCATTCATTGCAGATATACAGCTCTGGAAAAAATACAGCTCTTTCCTTTCCAAAATCTTAACCCCTTCTGTTCCTCACTCAAAACCATCCTTTTCAACTTTTTTGGAAAGGAAAGAAAAAGGTGCAGTGGATTCTTAATTTTTTCCGGAGCTGTATATGCAGATATATATATAACATGAAGGTCCCACCCCAGGAGGACCTGATGAGAGCTTACATCCCCAGGTACAGGCAAAAGGTTCAGTTGCCTTAAGAATATTTAAAATGAAATTCTGGAATTAATGATGATTTTGAACGATAACATTGTTGACTGATCAACTCCCCCTGAACTGGTGCCACTTAGCACATCTGTTCCTGATGCAGTTCTCTTTTGATAACAGAAATATACCCAAGTTGACCGGTCTATCTTTGAAAATAAGTCCAGTTTAGGCCACAACTGGCATGTGAATGACTCTTGAAGGAAGTCAACAATTTGACTGTCTGAGGGTGATCAGTGCATTATAGCTTTTTCCATTAGTTTGTTTGAATGTTTGCATTTGCTTAGAAAGCAGTGCATTCATCAATATCTAAATTATATTCCTTCCACACAGTAAACTATTAGTTCTCAACATATGGTATTCATCTCTATTCTGTCTGCAGAATTATGCGTGTTTCAGTCCACACATGATTGTTCTTAGTTTAGCCCACTGTTGAATTAATTGTGACCAGAAGTTCATACAAACAACTCAAATGAAATAGTCACTCAGAAAAAAAAAAACTGTATCTTGAGGCTGTAAAAAGATTTGTTGAAAAAGAATGAAAGGCTTGCAAACTGCACATCTCGTTTTCTGAAGTCACGCAGAACCAGAGCTGGGAGATTAATGTGGGTCGTTTTGTTGGGCAGGGAGAGGACTTCAGCAGAGGATATCTGGACCTCGAACAGCACTAGAACACAGACCAGAACCAGACCAGCTCTCAACACCAGAAAGCACACAAAGCAAGTCATGACAACTACTGCAGAGGTAGTCAATGATTTGTCAGAGAAAAAAAAAAACATTTTGTAAAACAAGAAGGAAAGAGGAAGAGAGGTGCCTGAGAGGAAGAGGAAAATTGGCCGTGGATACTGCACGGAAAGTTCAGACCTAATGCAATGTTTCCGTGGGTGCTTTATGCTGTTGTTTTACTGAAAAACACCAGTCTTCTATTTCCACTACCATGAACTGGCCCCAATGTCACAGAGAGAGTCTGGGGGATGGTGTGTGAGGTAGTAGAAAGACTCTGGATGTTATGCTAGAAGAACTGGATGTTTTTGAAGTGTGCAGTCATCTAGTTGAGGGTGAACAAATAGTACCAGGAGGGACTAGGCAAAGAGCTATTCTAATATCAATTTATGAACATTTGCACTGAAAACTATCAATACACCTCCAAATATAATTTTACCATCAGTTTATTTTAGTCAGCCCTTCTACAGTATACATGCATCATATATTATGCATGCTGATGTTTACAAGTTGTTCTCAGAACTCTGTTCCTCAATTTACCAAGAGCACGCTGGAACAGACTACACTTAATCGTAGACCCGATTGAGGAGATGTAATGTCAGTTAGATATGCACATATGGCATATAAGCACACATCTCTCTCGCAGTGGCATAACATAGGTTAAGGTCATGTTACATACATTGGCCACAGAAATAACTTGTTTTACTCAAAGCCACGCTTTGAGCTTTGGTGAACAGGTGTCAAGGATAATTTCGGGAACATGCTGGAGAACTCGGTTGGACAATAACCTCTGACTGGAAGTTCAAATTTGTTCAATGGGGTTTCATATGATTGACATATGGTTATTCTTGTTTTCGCAAATTGTTGTGTGAAAACATTGGGCTCTTTGGTTGGGGATTCAGTGTAATTACTGAGGTTTGTTGAATGTGAGGAGCCAAATTGTGCACCTGAGAGCTCATTTCTGGATGATTGAACAAGTCTGCAAACCCATATGTATCTATTCTACGCCTACAGTGACTTATGGTTCACCAATACAAAGCATCAAAGCTTAGTGAACTGATTTTCCCCGTAATGTTTCCATTATGAATCTGGTAAATGGATCGTATGTCGCATAATAGCGTGTTTGTTTATATCGAAACACTTGTGGATATCAACTGTGTTTATGGTCTTCTTATGGGTGTTGGCTTCAATAAGACTCACCTTATCATGACCTTGTAGGGGCTGTGGCCCACTTCAGATCGGAAAAATCTTCATCAAAGCGAAGTAGTGCGTGTTGCTGATGGAAAACATGCATATTTATGAGATGAGGCCATGCTTCAACTTCTTTAATTCATTATTGCTGAGATGTGTTGAAGAGATGTGGTGATGTGTTTGTTCACACTTGTAAACACAGCTGGGAACCAAACATGTCTGCCGTCTTGCTTGGTTACCGTCACTCATGCTATGGAATACAACACAGGGCTGAGGAAGGGACTTCTGGGTGTCGTGAGAAAAATGCCTACTAAGATGCAATTTAACCCTTGTGAAAATACAGTAGTGGCCTTAATGATAACAGACAGTACACAGTGTAAATATTAAGCCCTGAAAGAGACTAAACGAAGAAGCTGATGGCCACTAATGTTCATGTCTGGGCTCTTTAACGCATGCTTGTTCAGAGCTTGAGACAAAAGCCATGCCATGCTACTTTTGAAAAGAGGTAACACGTCATTACTGAGTAGCCTTCCTTGAAGCTTGATGGAAGGCAAAAAAGCCTTGCACCTTGTGTGTTTGGTTAACTCAAGTACCCACTACTTCAGTTCTTTTTTCCTTAAAGGGAGAGGTTCAAGCTCTTAGGATAATATTCCTCCGAGGAGTGGTTTCCACAGGGTGGAGGACAGCACAGCCCTCGGATGCACATTCACACCAAGCCTCCTTTCTTTGGAATGGAAAATAAAATAACTTGCAAGGCCCTGTAAACCGGGTGGAAGCCTCTTACTAATTTAAGCTTCGTCAGACGTGTACCAATAACTCCTCAGTGTCTTTCTGCAATTTTCTTTTAAATGTACTATCTAAGTGGATTGCAATGCATTTTTTAAAATAAATTCTGTTGAGAATCCTTATCCACATCTAGAAAAATGTATTGGCAGGGTATGCAAATGCCTCATTTGCATATTCTGTTGTTGAAAGACAGCATCTTGGCTCCATGTGTTAGTTACTGCTAACAGTAATAAAATGTGATCTTATTACATTATAACTCTATAACATAATATATCTCTAAAGGCTATGCAATTGTTTTTTCTTTCAATGTATGCATACTGTACAGTTCTGTTTTCCTGTAATCATGTTTTCATTGCCAGACCCAATGAAGACAAACTGTTGCTATTTTGTCATCTAACAGGGATCTAAATAAATCAAATAAATGTTACTAAACACTAGAGGTAAAAGCAATATAGCTACAGACAGAGGTATACAAACAAGCCAACTAAAGAAAACAATGACAACCAACTTTGTATAAGCATTTCATGCACACATATCCCCTCACAATCATAGATTGGAAAAATGTCTGGCAATATTTATACTTTTGCGAGATTGTGGAACAGACCTATATGACCAATCCCTGGCTGGCAAACAGCATCCGGCCAATCAAGGAGTGCATGATCAGTGCATGGAAAGAGTGTGGATTGGATTGGGACTGTCTAATTGGCTATTGCCAAAAACTGGAGGAGTTTGATAGCTGTCATGTGAGGGGGAGAACTAGATTATGCAGCACCAACAAGATATAAAGAAAAAACCTCCTCACACCCCTGCCTACACAGTATGTTCTGTCTTCTCGAAAAGTGTATGATCTAATTAGTTAATTTCTCTTAAACTTTTTGGATCAACACAGGAATGGACATGGTTTTCGAAATGTTGTAAGGTGTGATTTGTTTGTGAAAGTCAACTTGCGGCCCTGAAAATGGCGTCAATAATTAAAATATGTATGGGTTCATAATTCCACATACAAAATGTAGATTTTATTTTCTACACAAACCTGCGGCATATGGCACATTGGAGTACTAAGGACACACACATCAATTGTATTTATATTGTGTTTATTCTGTGAGACCATAAAGCTGTATTTTGCATGCAAATCTTACACCCATAATGCTGGAATGGTCCTTTTTTTCTGAAGGGATCCTGAAACTCAAAATCAAAGAGCTGTATGTAATCCATGGAATGACAATGTTAAATCAAATCCATATGTTCATGTAGTAGATCTAATGGATTAGACCTTCAGGGATTATTAAACAGACAGTTGCATTTCTTGCCACCTGACAGGATTCCAGTTTCCATCCACCCCCTTCCAGTAAACGGGGTTCAGCCTTGCTGCTTTGAGGATGTGTCCAAACCAAAGACAATAGTAATTCTGACAATGCTCTCAAGTTGTTAAAGAAATTACTTAAGCTCCAGGCAGGGGTCACTCAGTCACCTATGAAAAAATTAAATGACGTTAGCCACGAAAAAGCCCCCCGACTGGGATTAACGTGTCACACTCTCATGCTATGGAGAATGCTGGGAGAGAGAACGTGAAGCAGCTCCTGGTATAGGGCTTCGAACATCACCAGGGATTAGAAGAGCAGACTAATGACCTGAAAGTCCACCTCCAAATGAGCCTTTAGCTAGCTGCCTTCCTCCTCAGACGCCAGCCTGGGCAGGTAGCCAGGGCATCGCTGAACAGACCCCTGAAAGCAAAAACTGTCTCAATTAGGCGAAAGCCTCCCGCCAGGAAACTTCCAGGATGTGAACGTGTTGCTCTGTAATGATTATTTATTTCAGATTGCCGTTCTCCGTCTTAATGCCAGTAATTAGCACAGTCGAATGTTGAGGGCTTTCCCTCACTTCCCTACTCTCCTGCTCAATTTGTCAACAGCCCACTTTGTAGACATAGCCACACAGAACTAATACACCAGATTTGTTGGAGTTCTTTAAACTGTTGGTTGGACTACTAGAGATGCTGAGAAATGCAAAAGCCCCTGTACATATGTTCTTTGTTTAACTGGCCTTTCTTGCAAGCTGGAAATAAACACAATTAAAGTGTACAAATATTTTTTAATTTTCCTAGGTGAGTCTCGTCTCCAGTTTCCTAATAACAAACAGTGAGCTAACAACATACTGATGTTGTTGTACTGATGCTAGTGGAAATGTTAATAGAGACAGCTTAGACAAGGGATAAAGGAAAGGGGCAGCTCTTCCTGTGTCCCAAAAAAAAAAAAAGTTGCAATGGTTTCAACCCTAGATGTTTTTACCATTATATTTTTGCTCCATTTCTATCAACAGCAGAAGGGAAGAGCAAATCCAATTAGATAACAATAACATTTTGTTATTGATTGCATTACACACAATCCAGTTATGTCATTAAAGAATTTTGAATGCATTAATTCAAATGGAAACATTAAAAGCTGGTAATGGTTGGGAACTCGTTATTGAGAAATGTTTGATATCTGGTACCTCAAGATGTCCAACACCATAACATAGCCTAAATGTGTTGACTATGCACCAAATATAATTAATGACACAATGAAGACAGTTGTATCTCCATTTTTATGAACTACTGTGCAAGTAGTGCATGGCCTGGGTCTGGATTATATATTCCACGGACCTATTTTAATGTATGTTTGAAGTAATTGCCAGATGGATTTGTGATGGAGACCATAAAAAAAAAAACAGACCATAAAAAGCCAAACATTTGTGCTGTAAAATTAGGGGAAAAGAGGCCAGATGTACAGCAGAAGGTCTCTGTGGAGTGGCAGACCGTGTGTTTTAATGAGAGATATTTCTGTGGTATTTCTGCACTAATTACCCTGCCTACATCAATCAATCAATCAAAATGTATTTATAAAGCGCTTTTTACAACAGCAGTTGTCACAAAGTGCTTTACAGAGACACCCGGCCTTAAACCCCAAGGAGCAAACAACAGCAGTGTTGAATTTCAGTGGCTAGGAAAAACTCCCTAAGAAGGTCGGATTTTAGGAAGAAACCTAGAGAGGACCCAGGCTCAGAGGGGTGACCAGTCCTCTTCTGGCTGTGCCGGGTGAGATATTAAGAGTCCAATTGGACTACATCAGACTTAGGTTTCCAGTGGTCCCCCTCACTGTTTCATCTCATATGTCCAAATCCCTCAAACATTCACAGAGACTGTCACTCGAACGAACCACAAGATATTTAACAGAAAGTTTTTCAGATTAAATGTGATCTCCAATATGTTTCCTGTGCACAGGTCAATCAGCACCCACTCCTTCCAACTGAGGTGTAACATGACGTTAGTGCTGGCTAAAAAAATTTAAATATTAGTTGTGCACATCCACAGATCAGGCGTGAAGCATCTACATTTGTATAGTTCATAAATAGCACAAGTGTTTTAAAATCACATTTTCAAGAGGGGTTAGTGTAATGTGAGTTGCCTTGCAGGAAAACCCAGTGTGATCACCTTCAAATGATGACACTTTCCTATCCTCCCAGAATGTCGTTCAAGCTGCATTCTAAAGGAAGGTTCAACATGTTAGTGCCTTGTTTTATGCATTGTATCTGCCAGTGGAGACAATGACTCCCTAACGTGATGCATAAACACACACACCGCAAATAACTTTGCTTGTAATATATTTAAGAGTACTAGCCAATAAATGGGAATACATGTTAATACCATTGATTATATTTCCATTTGGGGAAAAATATAAAACAATCACTGGATTCCTTACAGCTTTTTTTTACCTAATGTACAGTATAACCAAATGACAATTTATTGCTGAGCAACAAATTTGTTTCATGGACAAGATGATTGAAAATCCCACTTAGTAAATAAATGTGCTGGAACTCTCCACAATCTTAGAGTTCAAATGAGGTTGGTAGATTCAGGCTCATTAAAGAGACCTTAAACTACAAGATCCTGTATTCATAAAACGCCATGTTAGTGTCAATATAATGTAATTACATGACTGTGTCATGCTCAGGCAGTATTTCTTTCACTCTCCCAAGGGACCAAAGGCTAATTTAACCATTATAAATTGCTATGATATTCAAATATAACAGACTGTTATGTTACTGACGGGTTTTCTTGCTATCTATTGAATATAATGGCTGACGTAAACAATGGTAACCTATCACAGGTAATATTCTAAAATCACTAACAGTTAGTAGATTAGTCAGGAAGTGTTTTATTGTGGTACTAAAGATGAATTGGTCTTAAAAGAAGAAAGAAGCTTTGCTCCTTTAGGATTCCTATCACTTAAATCAGTTTCATCAAGACAGCTGCTCAGTTTACATTAGTCAATTTGCCTTCTTGTATTTTAGGTCATCAGGAGTAAACATTACATATTGGAAGCATACTGTATTCAGAGCTTGGTTCAGCAGATCTCCCACACACAGGCAATAGTTAATGTAAGCACTGGAGAACTATAAATGACAACTGTGCCTTGTTAGTTTTGAATTACAGTCGTTGAGAGGCTTGGGTGGAGGGGGTTGTATACAGTAAAAGACAAGACAAATAGTCTTCTTCACCTTTAGTTCTCATCACTAGCATAGCAGGAAATCCTCAGTTATAATCTCTTCCAACATTTGTCAGTAGCGGATGACATGAAACATTCACCTTCTATGAGGGCTCTGCAGTTTTGGGCAATGGGAAGTGAACAAAATATTATTGTCTGAAGTGCACGTGTACCACTTCTATTAGGGTAATTTATGGCCAGACAAAGCTCACTGACACATTTAGAAAACCGCAGATGCAAATTCGGTATGACGTTGCTCAAGTCAAACTGACATAAATCACTGCCAAACAGGCACATTCGTTCCTGATTTCTACCAGGATGTGAGTCATAGGTCTCATGTATTGTAAGACGGGTTCAAACCAGGACATACAGGACTATTCCCTGAACACAGAGTCAGAATTTGCCACAATACAACATGACCTTCTAGAAGAAAGGGGCTAGACTGCAGCACAGTGAGGTTTGCGAGTGTTGTGTGCCTACCCTGTAGGTTAGATTATTTTGATTCAGCAGAGTGCTTGTTTCCACATTCATTTCTCAACCCACAAAAACCAGTATGTACAGTTCTGTCTACAAGGTGGATGATGCCCCCGAATTGTATTCTGTCTACAAGGACCCCCCCCCCCCCCCCCCCCCCCCCCCCCCCCCCCCCCCCCCCCCGTAGCGGGAGGCAGCTAGCAAGCAGTCATTATCCCGATGACAGTCACACTCAGCGCCCATGTACACACTGCTGGAGCGACGTGGGCTAACTCTATGTGCCTCCTGCTGAGCAGTTGTAGGTGTCGCTAGCAGTAGCCGCGGTAACACGTCAAGCAGTGTGCTGGCGTTGTATCAATTTGTGCTCGCGTGTCTAATGTGCCAGGGCAGCTGTATTTCATGTGTGGGCCAGCAGTTGCTGAAATGGCCATATTAAATTGCCGTATTGCCGAAAAAGTAGGATAGCAGCCGACACGTTAATAACCCCTGTGGGTAACCGTCTACTCAATGCGGAAGGGCAACAACAACATTGAGAGAAAGGGTCCCGCAACGGCCCAGAATGTAGAAGCCCCTCAGTTGGCAGGCACGATGCGAAACCACAGCTGTGCTGGTCTCCATGTTAGTGCGTCAACTCTCTTTACGTGGAGAGCAAACAGACATATGAATTGCTTGAGTGGTCACAAATCTGCCCAATCAGTGGAGTCACCGTCCATGCACCCACTTCCTTCAACTTGCCCGACTTACTCATACTCTGGTTGTCATATTAGGCTGCAGTTCTTTACACTTGGTATCAAGTCATGTTCTGCTTAATATATAATTTTTTCCCCCAAAACCTTAGAAGCTTATCGGTTCCTTGTTGTCATGTGATGTTGAGCAGATTTTGGGTTTGGTCAGTACTTCTCCCTGTGCTTAAAGAGCCCAATGTGATATAATCCAGCAATATCATCAGAACTAAACTAACTTGGCTGTTCCATGCCCTGTGTATTCATTGTTGTAGCAACTTTAATAAATTAAGATAAAATGCCTGTCAAAACGCTTCAAAGAGTATTTGAAACATACTATATGTGAATAAGATGTGTGCAATTTTCTAGAATCAAGAATTAGTCTGAATAGGGACTAAATTACTGTCTGATTACCAAACATGAAGGCAATAGCATTAAATAGTTGGTTCGGTAACTTAGATAGGACACTGACTTCATCGAGTCGTGGATACAATAGTCAAAGGGCCAGACATAGATCACATATACAGGGTTTTATGGGCCCGATAATATCAGACAACTTTCTTTGAACTTATCTCAAAGTAATGAGTGACTTAAAAGGCAAGGAAACATATGCTTGCGCAGTTTCCATCTTGGAATGAATCCCCATGCCATCCCTAAGGTTCACATTTCCATTCCATTGTCAGGGAAATAAATTCCTATGAGACGTAAATCACTGTATTTGTTCAAAACACTAAGTACTTCTCATTTGTCCGCACATTAAATAAAGATGTATCAATTCAAAGTCAAAGGTCATTTTCAAATAAGTTGCTTTATGTCACGTTACACATAGAATGTTTCACATATGTATGCAATGTGCTATGCAAAGTGCAATTTAAATATATTCATTTTACAGTATGTAAATGATCGTTCATAAGTTTGGGGTCACTTAAAAATGTACTTGTTTTCGAAAGAAAAGCAAACACTTTAACTTCCAACATTGGCAGTTTTGGGCAATGGAAATTAACAAAATATTATTGACTGAAGTGCACGTGTACCACTTCTATTTTTCATAAATTAATGCAAAGTGCAATTTAAATACAGCTCTGGAAAAAAATTAAGAGACCACTGCACCTTTTTCTTTCCTTTTACAAAAAAGGTTTTGAAATGAGGAACAGAAGGGTTAAAATTAAGAGACCACTGCAAATTGAGACCAATTGCAAATCCTCAATCAAAACTTTCCTTTTCAACTTTTTTGGAAAGGAAAGAAAAAATGGTCTCTTACTTTTTTCCAGAGCAGTATATTCATGTTTAGTGCCCTACTGTTCAAAAGTTTCGGGTCACTTGTAAATGTCCTTCTTTTCGAGAGAAAACGCCTCACCGGTCCTCAACTGGCAGCTTCATCAAATAGTACTCGCAAAACAATCTCAATGTCAACAGTGAAGAGGCCTTTCTATAGGCAGAGTTGCAAAGAAAAGGCCATCTCAGACTGGCCAATAAAAACAAACAATTAAGATGGGCAAATGAACAGAGACACTGGACAGAGGAAGATTGGATGTATGATGGACAGACAAATTTAAGTTTGAGGTGTTTGGATCTAAAAGAAGAACATTTGTGAGATGCAGACGAAATGAAAAGACGCTGGAGGAGTGCTTGACACTATCTGTCAGCATGGTGGAGGCAATGTGATGGTTTGGGGTGCTTTGGTGTGTGTTGAAGTGGGAGATATGTGCAGGGTAAAATAGATCTTAAAGAAGGAAGTCTGTCAGTCTATTTTGCAACGACATGCCATACCCAGTGGATTGCTTTTGATTGGAGCCAATTTCAGGACAATGACCCAAAGCACAGCTCCACATTTTGCAAGAACTATTCAGGGAAGAAGCAGTCAGCTGGTATGCTGTCTATAATGGAGTGGCCAGCACAGTTACCGGATCTTAACCCTGTTGAGCTGTTGTGGGAGCAGCTTGACTGTATGGTAAGTAAGTGATTATATTTCCTATTCATTTTGCTTGATTTCCTATTCAAACACATTTCCTGTATGTTTTCATGGAAAACAAGGAAGTTACCCCATACTTTTGAATGGTTGTTTTTTGGGAAGTTATTTGAATCAGAATTTGTTTTTTTTGCTTTAGAATTAGTTTTTTGCTCCTTGTTACTTGAGGAGAGTAGTTCTGCTTGAGTTATGCAATGGAAGTGAACAAAAGCACCATGGGATTTTGTCTCTGGATGGGAAAACGTGAAGAGCACACTGAGGACTTGGACCTCCATGCTGCCTCCTTTGAGACCCTGAATCGCTGGCAATTGTGCCAAAACCCGAATAAAAAGCTCATTGAGTGCTTTCTGCTTATCCAGAGACTTGTTTCTAAAGCCCTGAAAATCGAAGAATTCTCCTTTATTAAAAGGCAATATACTCAAATGGTATCGGGACCAATTTGGCTTTGGTTGTAATGCTTTTATTATTTACCTTTGTATAAGGGGGTGTATTATCTCGTCATTCCTTCTCTTATCTAAGAAAAGGCATAGCTTTCTGAAGATGATTTGACATAATACCAAAGGGGAGTATTCAATATTAATATTTACAACTTGACAATTTGATGGTTCCTTAACCTGAATGTAGTCTATGGACCAGCAAAAATGTATTCCATGGCTCAGTATTCTTAAAACAGTCACTAAAAACCTCAGCCAACCGCTACCTACATATCACTGGAAGTAATGGGTACATGTGAGCAAGCCAAATAAACTTCAGGTAGCATCAAACAAAACATGATGTTCATTACAGGTGACCTGAAAATGAAACCAGGGGTTTCTAAAAATAAAAATAGAAAATAGAAAAACTAGTCCTTTAAGTCTGCATTGGGGTTAAATTAGGACAGCATTTGTCTTTGGATATACTTCAGATATGACCTTTAGGAAAATTACTTCCGGACGGAATTTGTTGGAAATTAATTTGATTTCTGTATAGAACTTATCACTGTGTAGGAACAAAATTGCGTGACCTAAATATACCTCATGATACCAGTGGTAGAATTACAGACACAAAACAATTATGTTTTCATTGGTAGGATGACTATTTGCTATTGCTGTACACATAATACCAAATACTCCTTGTGGGGCAAGTTCTGATGGAAATCACCAGAGCAATCAAAGGGTGATTTATCTTCCTGCAACAATCTCCAGTTAATACAGTGCAGCTGTGCTTTGACCTTTTGTATTACTTTCCTCAATTAATTTGGTGTGTGTGTCGTACTTGTTTTAAAATGAAGTGAATGATGGCTCATGTTTAATGGAGAACTACTTACTTTGGAATGGAAGGTTGAATATGACAAATATTATAATGATTTGATTATGAACAGGTTGTTTGTCTTCTGTGGTTCTACTGTAACACTGCTAGTGTATGGCTGACAAATCCTAAAACACTGTTAACCCAGGAGCAGCCACCTATAGTAAGAAGAGCTGGACTCCCAAATGCAGATCTATTGCAGGAATACCTGACCTTCATCCACCCAATCGGAGAATGCCTTGCCAGCACAGGCCAGCCTCACAACATGTTTTTCTACGGACTTAGAAAGCATTCTTAGATGATCCTACAACATCTCTGGAGAGCAGATGGTATGAAACCACTGTCAATACCCTCAATGCTCTCCTGCATGATCACGCATGTCCACTACATACGTTTCCAACCTGCTCACAGAGTCAGTATGATAAGTTCAAAGCATCACTATATTGCAGACAATGGTTATTTCTCTTATTATTTATAGTTTTTTGTCCTTAAAGTTGAGCGGATGATTAAAAATAAATACTTGTGTTAGTTACATTTTATTTTGAGTGTCCAAATTTCCATCTGTACAGTAGATGTTCTATAGATGGTAATACTATCAACAAACTTTCTACAAACTTCAAACAAACTATCGATTGACAAACAACTGCTTGCTAAGTTTAAGGTCAAGGATAGGTTTACAATAAGGTTTAGAGTAAGGGTTAATGTTAGGGATAGAATAAAGGTTAGAGTTAGGATATAGATTAGGGATAGGGTTAGTAGAAAGTTAGTTAAAATGTTACACATAGTCAGTAGACTAGATCTATACAGCATCTGCAGGCACGCTTTTGTGACTCTCAAAATAAACTGTTACCCTTGTGTTTTCATAGGAAATGACATCATAGTTTGTGTATGTTTCTTTTTCATATGTGCCAATTAATAAATAAGCCTACAAATTGTGAAGACATGTTCCTTTTTCTGACCCACTTACCTAAATCATCCTAACCGTTCCTTGTTTCCATTTGATTCTATAGTAAAGAATAATGTGTGTCGTGTATGATTATGGATAAATAGAGTACTGAGCTGATCCACTGAAAATCAGAAATGGGAGCCTACCGGTCTACCGGTCTTTTCATGGGGGTGCGAGGTGGCACGGTGAGCCAGGGTCTGCCAGTGTCCTCCTGTGAGGCTCATCCTACTGTAGTGTCCTCACATGGCCCAGCCCATCAGAATAAATGAATGTGCTTCAGCCTGCCAACATCATTTCTTATTACCCAACCTGCGTGAGACGTCCAAGACCTGCACTTCCAAGGGGCTGTTAAAGGACAGGCATGGTGCTTCAGTGGTGGTCAGAGCAGAGCTATGCCAGCCGGGGCTTTGTTCTGCAAAAGCCTTGAATGCTGCGGCAGGCCACCCTTTATCCCTGACCATTATGTGACCACTTTCCCAGCCCTTGTCAAACATTGCGTTCTCTTCTGTTTTTCTCTCCATCTTTCTCTCCATCTCTTGCTCTCCATCTCGCTCTCTCTTTCCTTGTCACATTGTCACTATTCTCCACCACTCTCACTAACTTGCACTCATTTCCCTCTTAAACTAACTTAATCTCTCTCCTTATATACTTTCTCTGTACAATGCATATATTAATTCACTAATTATCCCCCTCCACACACACCCACACACACACAAACACACACACAGACAATCAAGCACGCGCGCCGGAGTCGTGGCAGCAGGTTTCTATCATCCCCGGGGCTGCCGGACGGCAGTAGGAGGTAGCTGTGCGGCGTGCCACGCTCCCATCGGTCCTGCCCGCTAGTGTGTAGCTGCCTGTACAGCCCTGTCAGCCGGACATGCCATTCAGACTGGCATGCTAATTGAAAACAGCAATGTTCCCGGGTTCCTGGGATTTCAACCCCTTCAAGAGTCTCAGAACACATGCTGTGACGCGGTAACAGCTTGAGAATAGCATTGTTAGGTACGCAGTAAAACATTTCTTTATACCCAATTTAGCATTTTAAAATATAGAGCCTTGGTGCATTACCCCAGTTCACTATATACCAATAAAGTCAAACTCTATGTGGCATGGAAAGGGAATGAATAAAGACTGTATTTGCCAGAATCCCATTTCTTTTACTAGTCTGATTATTTGGTTCCCCTGTTTGAATGCAGTAGTGGTGTGCCAACTGCATTGCACCTTTTACATGTCCAAACTGAAAAGTGACACAGGTTTAAGATGAGATGTTTTATTCAGAGGACAGAATGGCATCATACAGTGGTAATAGCAATATCCTTGTCAGATTATTGAAAATTCTCAGCACCTTATCTCTCTTAACATAATTTTTATTGAGTTATTATGAAACAACACAACTTAATGGTTCACATTTATATTAATTTATATTAATTACCACATTTGAGCTCTGACGGATGTTGACTTGACTACTGAGTTATACTAAAATAATTGGCATTACCAGTCAGTCATCTTAATCAGTTTTATACCTGTGAAAGTAAATATGCACCTACCTGATGTCTTAGGTTTGGATTTCAGGGTTTCTGAAAGTGTTGTGTATTTATACTACTGCAAATTCAATGATTTTAATACTTGCTGCGATATTATCGGCCAATTCACATTTCCAAAAGTTATTGGGACAGCTTTTACATTTGAATAATATGTAGATACTCTTTTCTGCACATATGTGATTGGAACTTATCAGCTGACAAACCTTGGTTATATGCCTGTGCAGTGACTCAACCTCAAAATGTCAAAATGTTTGACAAATGTTTGTTTTTTTGGTTCTGGATTTAAACACTTTGAAGTCTAGACTGTCAGCTTAAATTTCTATTTATTTTCATGCATATCAGATGAATCATTTTGAACTAACAAAAAATGTGTTCGTAGTACCCCCATTTTAGATTACCAAACATATTTGGAATATTAGTTTCACAGTTAGCATCATCAGTGGATGCACAAGAGCACTGTCCATGTTGATGCTAAATTCTTGATTTAGAAATTACCACAAATTTGTACATAGTAGGTTACTTGCCCACTAATGATGAGAACAACAACCAAACGTGAAACCTAAAATATGAGGCATGAACAAAACATGCTGTAAAATGCTGAATGGTTAATCTGATATGGCTGATAATGCTGGAATACAGAGCCTGAAAAACCAACCTCAGAAGGTTTTCGCAGAATATTTTACATTTTAGCCAAGGGATTTCGTGAGATATATTACGTTCAGTAAAATAACGTTAGAGTCGGAATGAAAAAAAAGAAAACCGTGTTATGAACCGGCGACCTTCCACATCCAAAACAGGTACGCTACCCACTGCTCCAGCCAAACGTTTTGAAAAGAAATTTGTCATTATTTATACGTTTTCATAGTTTTCGTAAAAATCATACATTTGTCAGGCGATCGGATGTTATTTTACGTTTTAATAGCGCTCGTAAAATTTGATACGTTGTAATAGTGTTCGTTTTAATAAGTTTTAATAATTTCATTATGTATCATACGTTTTGGTGGCGCATTGTAATGTAACCTAACGTAACGTCACATATGATACGAAATCGGGTGCCATGGATTTTCGTAAAATAGTCTAAGTAGTGTCCTGAGACCACGTTGCAACAACAATGTGTAACTGTCAATTTTGGAGTTCACTGTATGCTGTCTACACCTATCAACTGCGTTCCAGATAGAAACAACTTGTCAACAACCACCAATGACTTTATTCTAGCTAGGGTACGATTTGATTTCCACAATGGACCAGGTTTAAAAAAAATGTGTATGGCAAAATCAAACATTTTGACTTTCATAAGAATTTCAAATTCTACAATTTTACATATAGCTTTGAGTTGTATGCACACATGAACAGTATTATTATGATAGTAGCCAGTCAAACGTTTTGTGAAATTAAATGGAAATAAGGATACTACTAACCAGTGATGCTCACATAATATTGTATGTTTCACCCATAGACTGTATATATAATGGACGACGCCCTTTCGCTCTTTTCCATTGGTGAAAAATGAAGCCACCAGTGTCCTGATACGGCGCTGACATCTTGGACTTGCGTCTGCGCAGATAGCGATCTTGGGACCAGTTCTGCGCAGTAGTTATGCGCAGTAGCGAGAAGGAAGTAAAGCCCTAAAGCCGCGAAATCAACGGCCCCACCCCTGTGCCCCGCCCTCACTCTCCCTCGCAGAATGCGCATACCGTAATCAATCGCAAGTCCAAGTACAGTACAACCTTTGCTTGTTAAACCTAGACGATATGTTATAGCCTAACTTACATCATGTTTAACCTTAATTTAGAATAGGCATAATACAAAAATAATTGGTAACTTCTAGCTAACGATCACCTGCTAGCTATTAACATGGCTATTAACGAGGCTTGTTGTCTTTTAGCTAACGTTAGCTAGCCCATTACATTTATTTACTAATTAAATAGCTTATAAATTTAACTTACCGAAAAAAATTCAAAGATCGATTGGAAATGCCAGATCGGTTAGCACAATGTACTGCAGAACAACCCATTATGTCCTTGTGAAATTATAGAAATTTAGAGATTAAATGTAAAGTTCCAATCTCCTCAGTCCTCCGAAGATTCAGTGGCTCCTCGGCTCAGATAGCTGTCAATCACAGCTGTGAATCACGACGTCACACCACCGTTTTTAGAGCATTAAATAACTAACTAAAAACAAACTTATTTTAAAAACAAACTCTCTAATTTACATTAGGGTGATACAGACTACAGTAAATGACAGAAACCAGCTTCGGAAAAAATATATTTGAAGGGTAATTTAATTGTTTAGTTGGTCTCGCGTCCCATTGAATAACATGGGGAGGGCGGGATTTATGACCTATACTGGGACCACTCACCAGGGGGCGATCGAGACGTTTTGGCTTCACTTTTCAGGGCTTGTGCGGCACGCTTGGTTTCACCAGAAGGTAGCTAGTTACTGTTAACAGTTTTCTTCCTGCCTGATTCCCAATATAGCTAGCTGACATCAGTTAAGATAGCTAACGTAGCTGAGCAAGCGAGGGAACCTTCAAAAGAAACATAATGTGAATATGGATATGTTCTATCAAAAACTAGCTAGCCAGCAAGTATGGTTCAGTTGGCTGACATAAAGCATCTTCCTCTTGTTTGATTCTGAAAAAATGTATCTGTTTGGATAGATTTATGTGTCTGACTTTATGAATCAAGTTGAGCAAGCTTTTATGTCAGAAGATGTAGCATTAACTTGCTAACCTATCTACCTAGTTAATATAGACGTCAGTAATGTCATTCGATTCTCTGATGAATAAAATGTTTGGATGAATGCCTATTTTGTCTGTTAAACTTTTACTTCAGTACCTAAACATGTACTGTAGTCACCACTACAGTACATATTAGGAGATGCAATGTATTCAAATAGCAGTGATTGGTGGAGAGGTATACCTTACCAGCAAGGTTGCACATTACCTCAGAAGACAACTTGCAAAAATATTTTGCCAAGGACTGGTGTGAAGCATTGTTGAGATTAGAGGCCACACCAATGAAATGCTGCTAAAGACTTACTGGGCACCTCTTTGCAAATTCTAAAACACTTCTAAACAAGTGGAAATACTTCTCCATAGTGACTGTAATGGTGGAAATTGTATGTGGCATGGTTTTCAGTAATTAATATTTTACCTCAGCAAAGGGCCAAGCCTGTAATTTGTATTTTACCTCTGATCCAAAGACAGCAACTGATGGCAGCTATTTACGCTGGGATCATCCGTGTGAGGAACTCACAACACTAAAATATGGTAAATATTGAGATGTTCAGCTGATTAATCATATGTTCCATTGTGCTGATGCTGATGTTCGGCGTGTTATGTTGTTCTTTGTTTGCAATGGACAACCTAATTCAATTTTCATTGGTTTATGTTGGCAGCACTCTCAACTTCTCAAGATTTCTTTTCTTTTAACAAAATTATAGCTGCTTTTTCATCACAAACATCTAACACACATACACTCACAAAAGCAGTCAGTGGTAGAGCAAAACTATGACTCATTCCAGAACCTGTTGTTTTATTACCTTAGCAACACTCAAACATCCTTACATTCACACCACACGCTCAGATATTACAAACATCCGTACATCCAAACCAAACACTCAGATATAACATTGTACACAACAGGGCATCAACAGAGCAAAAACAATAAGAGCTTTCAGAGTACACTCCAAAATGTCCTTGGGATGTTATAGTACCTTCACTTAGCAGCCAACACTAGAGTCCAAGGTAAAAATTACTCTTCCTTATCAATTTACAGAAACACAACAACCCAGCCTATCTCATTTGCAGTAGTTATGAATCACTGGTAGAATGACAGGGAACAAATTATTCGATAACAAGGCCCTGTTTTTCTTGCAATCGTTTGTTGTAACAACCATGAGTAGAGGCCAGGAGTGATGTTGCTTACACAGACTGATGAAGGTCAGAGCATGAATTACACCTCAGTGGAAACAGAAGAAAGTACAGTTTCTAAATCTTATTGTCAGAATTAGTTTGATGGTAAGATTTCTTCCTCTTTATTTTCCCTGTATAAAATCAATCACCACAGCACATCTTACTGACGCCACTGGAAATTTTGGATCATGGTTTTCTGATTAAATGGCGTATGTTTTCATTCACCATGTTGTGGCACCAATGACACCCAGAGGAAAGCCTGATGTTTTCTTAATTATGTCACCTATCAAGGGTATTTTAGACTGGCCTTATTTGGCTATGAATAATAAATGGGAGGGCCTACTGACTCACAAAAACTGATTATTTCAGTTCTAACTCAAGAGTAACTGGTCTTTTTGTGTGTAGTATGAAACCCAGATATCATGAGATGGGTATTTTAGCATTGTAACACAGGTTAAACTTCCTTCTGACAAGCCAATATATTGTTGTCCATAAGTTTGACCCTTATTTCAGACATATTGGCAGGGCCTAGTGCTGTGCATACTTTGATTATTAGATTGCAGTCATTTGCTCCCTTTGAAGGAAGCATTTATCATGTTATATTAGTGCCATATGATTTCTCAACAGCTTGATAAATGCCACATCAGTATACTAGTAGCAGCAATTAATAGGAAATTACTCTAAGGCCTGTTGAAAAGTCTTGACTAAGACATTTTCCGGAATGTTAAATTAAGTTGCATTCAATAATTACGCAGTACCTCAAGTCAATGTGACACATATAAGTAGAAGATCAAAAATGTGCGTTCTATGCAGTATTCCATGCAGCAGAAAATATAGATACAAACAATTTGCCAAATAATATGCTATTTTATATAAAATGTATGTGTACCAAATATATCTCCAAATGTACTGTATCTCATGCAATACAAAAACATTTAAAAATCCATAAGGTATCATGAAGTCCATCCCACAAATATATATTTTAAATGTTAGCTTTTTTCTCTGTTGGGGATTCATTCAGGATTAAAGGGGTGGTTCACTCACATAACAAATGCCAATGTTTTAAATGCTAGGATTTGTGCAAAAAATCTTATCCAATCCCAGAGATCTACATTATGATTTGGTTAATTAAAGGGCTCAAAACTAAGACACTATCTGCAATCTGTGTATAAACCTGAGTCTGTTTTTTTAATGTCTGTCCTATACAATCCAGTATCTTATTTGTGAGAGTGTGTGTGTAAAAGCTCATGCTTTTAATGACAGGGCACAGTAGCACTGTCAAGAGACTATAGGATAGTTAAAAAGGGTCCGCTCCAGTGTCCAAAGCAAATGTCAGCCCTTGATTGCATGAACTCAAATAATAAATTTCAAATACCTTTGGATGATTTGGATATGATGTGGAGCAAATGCCAATACATCTGTCTGGACTTGTTCAGGATTTGTGCCAGGAATACTAAAATGCCGGCATTTATAAACAATGCCAGGCAAACTTATCCAAAACATGCAATCCTCTCATACTTTCACCATAAGCTGATTATAGGGTAAGGATTTGTAATTTGGGTGAACTATCCCTTTAAGTTTACATAGACTTTGTTATTCAGTGCAAATATAAATACATTTTGTGATATAAATAGTTAGCAAGAAAAATGTAAGTAAGCCATTGAGATGACCTGGATCTAGACAAGTATGGCCATACCATCTAGTGGCTAATTTGGTCCAGGTAACTGTTTAAAAAGAAATGTAATAATTTGTTAGTAAGTCATTTCCACATTTCACTTATAGGTTAAATCAGGGCTGCCCAACCCTGTTCCTGGTGATCTGTTGTCCTGTAGGTTTTCTCTTCAATCCCATTTGTGACTAACCCAATTTAAGCTTTTCATCCAGCTAATTATTAGAATCAGGTGTGCTCAATTTGAGTTGGAGTGAAAACCTACAGGACAGTAGATCTCCAAGAACAGGTTTGGGCAGCCCTGGGTTAAACCATGGTGAATTTTCGATTTTACCTACTAAACATAGGCTGACACCTGATCAGTGAGTTTCATGGTTTGTGTTTCTCTGGGACCGTTGGGCTTTTTTAGGAAGGCATGGTTGGAAATGAAAATATGAAACATCCCAGCCCTGGTCTCAGATTCAGCAGGAGCCATGAGCCAGCAGCAAGCAATGCTCAATCTCTCAATTAATTGAGCTGTCAGGCCACGCATTATTCAATATATGTGTCTCTCTTGGTCAGACTTCAGCTAAGGTGAGAATCAGGGAGGTGGCATGAAGCAGTTCCTAAATGGTATTCAGTGCATTTCTCTATACAAAAGATTAAGTATGTAAAAGGCATTGTTTTGATGGATGTTGTCAACATGTCACTTAAGTGTAGACTGATCATTTGAATTAAATTAAAAGACTACATCGAAGATAATTATTTCTAGTCCAAGAAGACATAAATTGGTCCCTTACTATTTAGAACCCCCCCCCCCCCCAGTGAGGTTCAACTCTCGCCAGTGAGGTTCATGCCAAAGGTATGTTGACTAAGCACATCAGGAAACGGCCCGCTCTCTCTCCCTGCTCTCTGAGTGCCTCTATCGCATTCAAAGATCTCGGGAAAAGGTGGCAAGAAGGCTGGAGTATGGCAGGATATCCATGCACACTGCCACACACCCCTCTCCTATTTGCCTGCCTTCCTCTCTCAACACACTCTTCCATTACTGCCCTCTCCCAGCCACAGGGTCAGTTCAGACGATTGTGAGAGTATATGTCCAGAATAGAGGGTGGGGTTGCAGCCCACTGACTAACAATGACCCTTTTTAAATAATATCAATAATGTGATCAGTTGTGTGTGCTTTGTGGCAGCCAAACAAATGCTTTATCTCCAAAGAACATATTTTAATTGCCTGCAGACCCTTGGATATTTATAGTGTGCTACCAACTCAGCTATTAAACAGTTAAACTATTATAAGTGTCAAAACATAAAAAGTGTCTGTATGAGTGTCAAAGCTATTCCTGCGTGTGATGTCTATATGACAGTACAACACTGACAGTACAGACAAAAGAACAAGGCCAATGTAGAGTTGTGGATTTGATAAACGCAAAAATAAATTAGACATACACAGATGATTTAAAGATGCAGAGTTATTGTATAATTCAGCCAATAGTTTGGAATGTGGTGTTTACATGAAGATGTGGGTCCCATTTTGTATGATATGTTATATATTGCAATTACAACAATATGTCACAAATGTACAATGCTTTAGATACTAAAATGAACGTACAAGTTTGCAGCATATCTGTTGCATGCTAGTAGCAGATCTTTGACAAAATGTAATGATCTGTAATGCAGCAATTACTTTTTTAGCTCCAGTTCTATGGGAAAAAAGTAACAAACAATTCCAGTTTTACTACATAGAAAACTGTCTATGGAGCTCCTTCAGTGTAATTTTGTAAATGCCAGATCTTTTTGCACAACAAAAAAATCAGGTGGCGTCTGGGTATAAAATAAAATAATTTTCAGACGATAACTGTAGAGCATCACAATGGCTGATGTACAGTGGATATTAAAAGTCTACACACCCCAGGTTTTTGTGATAAAACAATGAGATAAAGATAAATCATGTCAGAACTTTTTCCACTTTTAATGTGACCTATAATGCGAACAATTCAATTGAAAAACAAACTGAAATCTTCAAGGGGGAAACATTTTAAATAACAACCTTACAATAACTTTGCATAAGTGTGCACACTCTTATAACTGGGGATGTGGCTGTTTCAGAATTAACCAATCACATTCAAACTCATGTTAAATAGAAGTCATTACACACCTGCCATCATTTAAAGTGACTCTGATTAATCACAAATAAAGTTCAGCTGTTCGAGTAGGATTTTCCTGACATGTTCTTAGTTGCATCTCATGGTCCGCAGAGAGTTTCCAAAGCATCAGAGGGATCTCATTGTTGAAAGATATCAGTCAGGAGAAGGGTACACAATCATTTCCAAAGCATTAAACATACCATGGAATACTGTGAAGACAGTCATCATCAAGTGGAGAAAATATGGCACAACAGAGACATATTTGATGAAAAGTTGATGAAAAGACGAGAAGAAAACTGGTCAGGGAAGATTCCAAGAGACCTACAGAAACATTAAAGGAACTGCAGGAATTTCTGGCACAAAAACAACACTGCACATCACCCAAAGGACACCATACCCACAGTTAAGCATGGTGGTGGCAGCATCATGCTTTGAGGCTGTTTTTCTTCAGCTGGAACCGGGGCCTTAGTCAGGGTGGATGGAATTATGAACAGTTCCTAATACCAGGCAATTTTAGCACTAAACCTTCAGGCTTCCGTTAGAAAGATGAAGATGAAGAGGAAGTTCACCTTTCAGCACGACAACGACCCAAAGCACACATCCAAATCCACAAAAGCACGGCTTCACCAGAAGAAGATTAATGTTTTGGAATGGCCCAGCCAGAGCCCAGACCTAAATCCAATTGAACATCTGTGGGGTGATTTGAAGATGGCTGTGCACAGGAGATGTCTTCGCAATCTGACAGATTTGGAGCGCTTTTGCAATTTTTTTCAATTGAATTGTTCATGTTATAGGTCACATTAAAGGTGGAAAAAGTTCTGACATAATTTATCTTTTTATCATTCTTTTACATCACAAGAACCTGTCATTTTAACAGGGGTGTGTAGACATTTTATATCCACTGTATGTACAGACACAGACAGATCCACATTCACCTCCCAGAATTAAATGTGGAGAATTATTCATTATTACAGTCCAGATTATATAAATACAAAAGAGTAAATGCCCCACATTTTGCCACTGAACAGTGGTTAATGTAGACACTAGGGACTGAACAAAGGCAAAAACAATATAGTTTTGTCCTCCCATTCCAGATTGGTTTCTCTCTCACTGTGTCCACATACCTTGTCATTATGTTCAAGGACTTGGCTTACTCAGTGGCCATTTAATTGGCTATGTGGTGGATGTGTCTATTCTTCCTTTGCTGGTCAGTTCGGCAAAAGCCAAGTCACCAGGCCTTACTGACATTCCTGGTGAATCACAGGCACACAATATTTACACATACACCATATTTTCTTGGTGGAATGTTGCTGCTTGTGGTAAACAATATTTGTTAACAGAATACTAAAAATATGCACAAAGTTTACATACAATATATACAACCCTGTTTCCAAAAAAGTTGGGATGCTTTGTAAAATGTAAATAAAAACAGAATGCAATGATGTGCAAATCATTTAAACCCTATTGTATATTCAATAGAAAATAGTACAAAAAACACATATCAAATGTTGAAACTGATGTTGAAATGTTGAAACCCACTTTTGATTTGATGCAATTTGATGCAAGCAACACATTTCAAAAAAGTTGGGACAGAGGGTAAAATAGACTGGAAATGTTGTGTAATACTAAAATATTAAACATGGTAGAACATCACACAACTAATTAGGTCAACTGGCAACAGGTCAGTAACATGATTGGTATTAAAAGATAATTCCAGAGAGGATGGGTCTGTCAGAAGTGAGGATGGGGAGGGGATCACCATTCTGTGAAATACTGCATGGGCAAATAGTGCAACAATTTAAGAATAAAGTTTCTCAATTTCAAACTGCAGAGTTTGGGGATCTCATCATCTACGGTACATAATATAATTAAAACAGTCAGAGAATCTGGAGAAATCTCTGTATGCAGACACGATTCTGACAAGATTCTGTAGTGGAAATCATTGCATGAGCTCAGGAACACTTCCAAAAACCCTTGTCTGTGAGTACAGAACGTCATTGCATCCACAAATGCAAAGAAGAAACCATTTATAAACACGATCCAGAATCGCAGCCACCTCTGGGCCCAAGTGCATTTAAGATGGACTCAAAATGTGAAATTATTATGGGGAATCATGGACACCGCGTCCTGCGGATTAAAGAGGGACCATCGAGCTTGTTATCTGCACACAGTTCAAAAGCCAGCATTCGTGATGGTCTGGGGGTGCACATGGCATGGGTTATTTGCACATCTGTGAAGGTAACATTAATATTAACATATCCAGACTACATGTTTTTCAGGGAAGGCCTTGCTTATTTCAGCGAGACAATGACAAACCAAATTCTGCACGTATCACAACGCCGTAGTGAAAGAGTCCAGGTGCTAAACTGGCCTGTCTGCAGTCCAGACCCATCAACCATTGAAAACATTTGGTGCATTATGAAATCGAAAATTCAACAAAGGTGACCCCAATCTGTTGAGCAGCTGCAATCCTATATCAAGCAAGAATGGGAATATAATTCACTTTCTACACTACAGCAATTTGTCTTGTCAATTCCCAAATGCTTACAGAGTAATGTTAAAAGAAGAGGTGATGCAACACAGTGGTAAACAGGCCCCTTATTTTTAAATGTGTTGTTGGCATCAAATTTAAAATGGTATTTTTCCCAAAACAATAACATTTCTCAGTTTTAACCTTTGATATGTTTAACATTTAATATGTTGTCTGTACAATTTTCAGTTCAATATAGGGATACATGATTTGCACATCATTGCATTTTACGCAGCGTCACAACCTTTTTGGAAACAGGCTTTTACAATTGAGTGGTAAACATGATATAATATAAGGAGATATTAATGTATATACTATAATACCACAAGCCAATAGAGGTGGTCTTTACACACTACTTTACAACTAAAGTTGGGCTATTTCATTACTTTGCCTAGATATTCTTTTGCCTAGAATATCTAGGCAAAAGTGAATATAGACTAAACGCTCGGCAAGTTGAATTAACAAACAATACTTCACAACCAAAAAGCCCCACTCCAGGAAGTATGTACCAACCCCAATCACACACAACAGAACACAGGTGCGCATCAGTAGGGGGGTGTGACTGATGGGATTGAGGACATATATTTTTCTAATTAAATCACTTGTCCGACTTGTTGTGACAAAGATTTGATAGAGAGACCTTTTGCACATATTTGAACTCCATAATTCTGCTTTAGTCCTTGTCTCTAATTGCTTGTAATGAAGTTAAAAGTCCTCCGTCCAGATTAACTACAGCCATTTACACTTATTTCAGATTGCATATTACTCTTTTTAGAGTATATATAACTCCTGTAGAATAAATGGAACCCAGTCTTTTTTATCTGTAATCTCATGCCCATTCTCAAACAATGAGACGCCTGTGCAAATCTTCCCAGAATGATGAACAGGAAAAGGTGGGAATGATGGCTGTTTTGCAGGAAATTGCCCGTGAACAGTCTTCTGAACATTGCCTCAACAACAACCATGTTCTATACACTACTCTACTTACATATGTTCCACTGTGATGAATTTAGACCAAAAGTTCGCAACAATAACAAAATGACAGTGGAATTTGGCCTGTGTGACAGCTAAACAAATAATTGTTTTCCTCCTTCCATCAAAAAACATGTTTCAATGTGGATATCAGACAGTTAATCTAAAATATTTGGAAAATAATATATTTTTTCTTTGTCTCTAAATGAATGCAGGACATTTTGGTTCTTAAGCAGTGTTTAACATTTGGAAACAAAAGGCCCAGTGAGCAGGCTTTTGCCATGTCACCCCTCTCAGGGTTTGATTGGTTGTCACACCTTTTATCTGTGCCAAAGGTCAGAGTCAGCAGAAGTTCATGGCAGGGCATAAGAAGTTCATAGAGATGTGGAAGGAGTATATGTCACTTTTCATCAGTCCCTGTTCTTTTTTCCCTCATCTTCTGTTCCTTGGTCAGGAAGTGAGTTGTGAGTGACTGTGGCTCAGCAAGGGTGGGTTATTTTTTTAAAGGATGTCCTGATGTGGCTCCTCCCTTCCTGACTGGAAAGACAGCAAGAGAGATTAAGGTTTGGATGGTTTTAAGCCTCAAAAAGATGGAGGAACAGTCCAGAAGGATCCACATGGCTTTAATGGAGAGAATGGTTCATCGATGATGGAACATGAGCAGGTAGTTTGGTGGCAGGCAGACAGCAAAGTTTGTTCTCCATTTAAGGCAACTCACGAGCACTTTGCTGTTCCCACCGTCTGCCTGAAACGTCTTTGTAGCTGTTGCCTTGGTACAAGGGGAAGTTGGTTGTTACGTTCTAACTGAAGTTTTTTGAAGAACCCTCAGACTGACTCAATTAAGCTGCCAGCTCAGCTTTCATTGCAGTCTCCATCATGGTGTAGGAGAACACCAGTTGCGTGTTGTAGTCAGATTGTTCAAATTTAACCACACTAACAGTTAGCTTATACTAGCTAGCATGGTTAGCAGTGTTAAAAGTGCTGATTTGCCATTACATTGGCAGCCGGGAAAGAGATTGTCATCCAAACTATTTATATGTATGGGAGTTCTCTAAAGACAATTTTATCTGGGTCAAATAGATCGCTACCGATTCATTAATTCTATCGATTTAAATATAGAATTTCTATGATTTTTAAACCACCGGAAGACAACTTCAGGGAACGTTTATGTTTCAAATATTGTTTTCTACAGCATTAACACATTCTTGCTGTTCCATCTATCAGTTTATCGTTGACTTGTCTCTAGATACTTGCTCTAGATACCCTCAGGACCAACCCTCCAGCCTGAACCCGCTCATTAATCACGTGGACTAGTTAATACTATTTTGGTCTCATTTGGCATGGGAAAGGGTGGAGGAAACAATTCTTGTCATTGTTTAAAATTCAGTCTTGTGAACTTAAGAGGCGGGATTCAACACTGTCCCCCTGTAAGGTATTATTCTGATAATCACTGCTTTAATTCTTCCCGGGCAACATTTATTTTTGTACCATGCTAGTATGTAAATGTATGTGTTTCATATTATTCTGTCTTGTGTGGGCCCCAGGAATCCTAGCTGCTGCTTTTGGCAGTTCCTAATGGGACTCCTAATAAAACCGTAGTCTTATTCCTACACTATGACAGAAATATACTGTATATATAACTATAGACAAGTTGAAATATTGCCTACAAAGTGTCAGAAACTATAAGCAGAAACATATCTAAATTTGGGGCAAATGTAGCCTAAGCTAAAAATCAAACATGCCTGTGCTACTTTTTGAAGTGATATGTTTGACAATCAGATGAAAACGTATCCCACAGTATCCCAGCTAACATCAGCATGTCCCAGACATCTTATCCAGGTTTCTCAAGACCAGGATACAAGCTTTTCTGGGTTATTGGAAATGAGTTGAGGTGTTTACATGGATAAACTCAAAAACCAAACACTTCGGTGTCCTGAATTCTAACGGGACATTGGTGGGCATGTAAACATGCTCACTGAGAAGGGAAAGTATAAATGATAGCATAAACATGCTCCGGCATTACATGCTGAAGGAGTTCCATAACGCGTTTAAGCCGCCCAGGTCATTTTTTCCACTTTGCAGGATGTTTTGCAGTGAGAGCCATGGGTAAGGTCCACTCAGCACGTGCTCACAGTGTTGGAAAGCAGTTAAGCTGGAAACATGTTACATTGCCTCATGCAGACCAGCCCTCTGCTGGTGAAGTTAAACTACAATATATGAATCTACTTAGTGCTGAAACTGTAACACTGTGGACCTGTCATTCATTTAGTGGAGGAGAGTATGTATTGCTTTCGCATTAAACTACTCTATGGATGTGTCTGTTATCTATATAGGCTGTATTCACTGGAAACGAATCCTGTCTTGTTCAAGGACTTGGCTGAAAAATGCTTTCCAACACACCACTGCCACCACCTGACTCTGTTAAGGTTGTGCTCTTTCTGTACAAAAGGTTTTGCTTAGGAGGTCCTATATTAACAAACCTGTGTTCATTAGAACAAGACCGCTGCAACACAAATCAAATCTATGAGCGTGCTCAAAAGAAAAGAAACGACAGCACACGGCCGTCGGGCTGCTATGGCCTAATAACCCCTAATGTTTTGCAGTTTCTTCTGCATTACTAACAGAGCCTATTAGGGTTGGATCAGGGCAAGGAAGATGCCTCACAGCAATGCTGGCCCACACAGTGGAACTGGACTGAAGGGTTGTTGGATAGAAAGGAACCATTCTCCGCTTTTTTACTCAAATGTCTCTCGTGCTTTAAAGAAATCTGTAATCAGGGAAAAAGCATTACAGTTTTTGGATTTTATGCTCCCATAAATATGTTAAGATATGTATTTAATTTAACGTTGACCTAACATACCCAGTTTTAAACATATGATATGGTGGATTAGTTGTCCTTACCGGTTTGGTCAGTATAAAGACCTTTTGTAGATGTCATGCCTTAGTCATTTACTTAATATCCAACCAGACCAGTTATTCTTAAAACACGCAGGACCTCACAAATTACTACCTAATTTAGGAGCAAGTCCTTCAATTAAATCAAAGTTTAACAGTGTTGTACACTTGAAGTTAGACTGAAAAATGTAATGTATACACAAAAAAAATAAACGGTGTTCAGATAAAATAAAGTCTAAATTTGTTCACCGGGGCATGTTCCTTGAGTTAAATACACAAGAATTGTGGCGTCCGCTCTAAAGATAGGTTTGGGGATCTTTGGTACATTACCACTTCCACTTGATGTTTAATGTCAGATCGGACAATGTGGCGCAAGTAAACAAACAGTCTTCCCTGCTGACCCTTAGATCTGGTCTACTTTGCAAACGGACGTCAACAAGCCAGACAGCCTGTTCCAAGGCTGGTGCAGCTTGCTCCAACTCACTCAGCTCCAGGCCCTGGCCCAGACCAGGCAGAAAAAGAACACAATTGAAAACATGGGAGCTGTGTTTGTTTTCACTCAACATGAGAGGAAGAGTGAGAGTTCAGAGCATCAGTTCACTGACACGCAATACGTCAGAAGCCCAGATGTGGACAGCTTCTCGCACTGGAGGTTGTGTGTGACTGAATGGGACCGGGACATGTTGCTGGTCGCTCGATGGTTCTCAGCGGAGGAAACGATCTCTGTGTGCAGCGATGATGTTTTCAGATGGGAATTATTGAGGGGAATTGTGGCCTGCCCTGATATAGGGCCCAGTAAAATAGAAAGGGAAACCTGCGATAGATCATGAAGGAATTCTTTTTCCACGTGTCGTCCACTGCGGGAAAGGGAGGAATGTTGGGATTCGGTTCGTAATGTTGGAAATGTTAAAAGGCGTTTCGATCTTTCATGTTCATTTATTTATTTCAGAGGATGTTGAATGTTTTGCCTCCCGCGGCATCAGAGAGCGCATTTGAACCTAAGTGTGTGTGTGTGTGTGTGTGTGTGGAGGCGACTGGCGTAATTCGCCCAGGATCCGATCATCTTGACGCGAGTGGCAGTCCTGACTTGTCTATTCCGCCTGCCCTGGCCTTGTTGAGGTTGTGGCTGACCATATGAAGGAGACTGGAAACCAATTCCTCCCAACAAACCGTCACTCTGAGGCTGTCTGCTGACGTCACCACTGCCTTAACCTGCACTCTCAGATGTCAAGAGTGTATACTGGTCCTCACCACCGCCTCCTGCTCTACGGACAAACAAGCCAGTCATTAAACGCTCTACTCGGAGGGTGGCAGAAAGGCCTGTAGAGGACGGTGGGATGCGGAAGGGACACGGAGGAGAACTAATCTCTCTTAACATGTCTCTGTTTATATTATAGATGCTTCACTAAACTGAAATGAACATGGTATGAGCCCCCGTAATTATTGGGATGGTGAGGCATTTTTCTCTTATTTTGGCTCTATACTCAACTAATTGACCGCTTCAGATGTTGACATTTTCTCTGGCGACGCTCTGTTAGGCCTGTACAGCAGCCGTGTTCAGTGTTTGTCTCATTTCCAGCAAAGGGGAAGTGATGTTCAATGGGATGTACAACCTGGCCTCACAGCACTCTCTCTCCCCTGCTGCAGACCCAGGGGTCAAATGCACTCTCTGAAATAGTGATGAGAAACATGCCGAGGCGCTCTGACTTAGCCATCACACCAACTCCTCTGTGGTCCAGGGTTTGATGTCGAGTCATGGCCTGATGGAGCGAGGGGGCAGACGTTTCAGGGGGACAACCGGGCTGGCTAATAAGGTGCACCGCAGGCCTCCAGGACGCGTTTAGCTCTCCCCACACCGGACTTCAGACGCGTAAAAATTCACATACCTATCCTTACAAAACACGTCCAGAGAAGTAACCAAAGCGATGACGCTTCGCAGAACATTGCTTTTTCGGTTGAATTTTGGACACGCCGCTGATGCTGGCGTGTTGATGGACCAGCCGACTGGCCAGCGTTCGGGGTTACCGGGTGTTCACCGCACACCAGTGTCGGTGAACACTCACGAGTCACACCACGCAGCCGTGAGATAAGCGAAGCGTAGTCCTAATTTTGTGAAATTCAATATTTTCCCCTCTCGTGTTTTCTTTTGGACACAGATGGTTTTGTTGTGAACAACATCACTGACAGCGCACGAATGTCTCAGAGCAGAGCAGAACATAAAGTCAAGGTGCGTGAGAGGAATTGTAAACCTTTTGGTTGACGAGGGACAGTGCCAGGAGGACCCAGCTCTGTCTATCACATCAGTAAAGAGGTTAATATGACAAGCAATTTGTAGTGTTTACAGATGGTGTGCTCTGCTCAATCAAAGGTTCATGCATACACCAATCGGCTTCGTTGTTTTAATGCCAGTATGAGCAGCAACAGGGATGGCTTCACCTTGCTGTGGGGATTACATTTATCTGTACTTTAATTCCTCCATGAGGCTGGATAGCCCCCCCCCCCCCCCCCCACCTCCCGACATCTGCAGAACACATGACAATTCAAAGTATTTCAACACCTCTAACAACCACCAAGTCTTTTAAAAGGCGAGAGAAAACACACTCCCGAAATTTGTTCTGGACAGGAAAAATGTCTGAGAGAGAGTGTGCTGTCTCCTGTCAAAATGTTCCAAGAATATTTAGCAGCTAGCAGGCTTTGCACAGACAGTACATCCCCCTTTTTCTTTTTTAACTCTCACCAGGGGTCGTGTAATGGGAAATGATGATGGGAAAGCCACCATACGTGCGACCAATGATTTAGGCCTACCCCCCCCCCCCATCTTGTCTCCTCCAATAAATGCTAGATCTAAACTTAGCCCAAATATTCATAGCACCAAGGTGAGAGCTGTTTGGCCTCTGGTGTTATGTGCGGGTATGTGGCATTGTGGAGAAGAAGGAATTAGGAATGCACCAGGCTCACTTTCTATTGGGTTACTCCATTTTGAAGCTGGTTTGGTGTCCTGAAAAGACTCCTGCTACTGACCTCCATTATTTTCTCAGGTTGAATATATTAGGGACCACAGGGTGTCTGTGGGTGCAGTACACATCACCAAACAAGGTGGGACAGAGAAAAATGGGGATTTAAGAAACACTTCTGACACTGTTATATACACATTTTGCATTCACTTTTAGATGTTCCTTGTGGTCATATCCTTGTGTTGTAAGAGGGGCTAAGATCCAAACAGAGGGAGAGCCTTTTTTGGAACAAATCCTTTCTCCATTTCAGGGTTATTATTATATTTCTCCCTCGTGGTCACAAGTGGTTGCCAAGGCTCACGTCCCGAAAATTGCAATGTGATGTAAATAAGCCTGTCTGACAGGGCTGACCATCAAACAGTGAGTTATTGAGAAGGAATTAAATAATGACAGGATGAGTAAAGCAGCACATTCAACTTCCAAATGAACATGACTGAGCATTGTGCAAATGCTGCCGTGAGCCCTGCTGGCTGTTGATACTCACACAGACAACCTAAATGTTCATGCAATAGCTTCTGGTGTACCTCTGTAATGTCTCATCATGGCAGAGCGTAACACAGTAAGAAAAATAATAAAAATATATGAATGCTTACTCTGATTAAAACCAGATATTCTACTGTTCAAAACCAGTGCCACAGAGACAGTTCAAACAAGTGTATCTCAGTTATGCATGTACCGCAGGCCCAAAGGCATATGTAGACCTGAGAGCTCTGTGGAAATGACAGAGAATGTAGTAATAGTTCATTATCCACTTATAAAGTCACTACGTTCCAATAAATGATGTGCTGATGTATGCACTCTGGAAATAGCAACGTTCTGTTCTCCGCTTCCCATTTCCTCTTTGAAGACACAAAGCAGGAACGGATGCCGCTCCACAGTGTGCGCGCGCGCATGCGTGCGCGTGCGTGTGTCCATGGACACTAAGACAGAGACATTAAAGAGACCATGGACGCCTTTGGAGATCAAACACGGATGGCCTTCGGATTCCAGTGCAGGTGTGAAGGGGACAGATGGTGTGCAGGCATGACAACAGTCAGAATCACATTTGACTCCGTTCCACCAGCTACCGCACAGCGCCGCAGTTGAAAGAGTGGAGGTCCAGAACGACACATGTGGCAGGTAGAACGTCCCAAGCATACAAAGGCAGAAATGCTGATGAGAAGAGTGAGATGCGGCGACATATTGGTATTCAGAGCCACATGTCCTGTGAACAGAGCTGTCCCAAGTTGTTCGGGATTCCCTTTGTGGGGTGAGACTGCACGGAAGACATTTATTGAAATGGACGTGAAAGGGAAACAAAGTGTCTGGGCTGAATGTGATGGTTGGCTCTTTTCTGCCCCACTGCCGTGGTGGTTCTCAGAGCCCTTTAAACGGCGCTGCCTCTCTCTAGCCTTCCCTTTTCAACGTGCCAAAGCTCCCTCTCTACTCTTGTCACTGCCAAGCTTCACGCCAGTCTGCCAGTTCACTGCAGACCAGTTAGCTGAAAGCCCTGCCACATTAAAAGCCGGACCAAACCAGCTAAAAGAGAAATGCCTTCCAATGCTAGCCTGGTTTGATGATTTATGGTACACATTCTATGGCTCATGTACTCTGTAGAAATGTTTTGTAATGATTTCAGTCTATTTGAGTGACAAGAATATGGGTTTAGGGTTGAAACTGGCACTTCTGAATCAAATTCCTTCCCTTTTTCTTTACTGACTTTATGAAGATACTGCTCTTTCTGCCACCCAGCTCCCAGGAGATGAGGGTAGCACTATAACACTCACACCTCCCAGAGTGCAGTGCTTACACAAACACTGGCAGTGCAAACTAAACGCAAATTCTCCAGGTTCACGCTTTCCAGAGACCTCCATTTAGCCCCATTTATCTTACTGACCATGTGAGCCTGCTTAACATTTTTTACCCCACAGACACAAACCTCTGGAGAGAGACCATGTGATTAGTCACAAGAGGTAATGGCCAATTTACTCAACATTTAAAAAATACTTGTTGCAAGTTCTTACTTTCCTATTTTAAAATAATGATGGTGAATACAACCCCTCTCACACATATTCTTAACCTAAATGTTAATGATCCGCCATCCATCCGGCATCCTCTGGGTCACCTCATATAACTTTTAATCTTATCTTGAAAACAATCTTTAGGGATTATCCAGGTGTATTACTATGTTCTGAGTTGTTCAAAATTGCCTCAGACTAATACCTTTTGTGTTTCCAAATCATGTCGGTGAGTTACATGTCCTTTTAGCTAGCTAAGGAAAAATCCAGATCTTATCTTGTTGGTTATAAATATTGAAAATAAATTATATCAATATTAAAGATGCCCATGTGTATAGCAGCAAACCAAAATGGTTTTAATTTAAGAGGAATTTTCGTATTTATATTGCCTCCCTGCGTTTTATGAGGTTTGGTGTTCTTGGAAAGATTTTCACATGGCTCAAATAAAAGACCTTGCACTGCTCTCTCACCTGGCTATTTTTAGTGGGGGCTGGTCCGTAATATGACACAGAATTATTACAGCCTTTCTAATAAAGTGTTGTCAGTGCCACATTAGTATACCTGGATAATCTAACACACATACACACCACATACACACACCACACTGGCTTATAATTCCTCTACAGTTTTAGATGACTCCTTGAAGGATTTCCTCAACATCCATTTGAATGAAGACAGACATGCCATGGCTAAAACCAAAGAATTTGTCTGTTAGCAGTGCAAAGCCAGGGCCAGGTCTTGTACTAGACCATGTAGTGTGGACATTGATCTGCTATATTGTTTTTGACTGTACTGCTGATAAATCCCTAAATTTCTATCACCCGATACGCTAAACACACCATCACAATCCCGATGCTGAGAAACTCCACCAGGCAATTCGGGACCTTCTCTGCAAAACACTGGTCAAGTCAAACTAAAACCGTAAAGTGTCTTCAGACCGAGGCGTTACCTGGTTGATTCTGAGAGTCATAATGGGGAACACTGTTTGCTGCTTTAAAAGTACGAGTGGGACCTTCCTGCTGTAAAGCCAATTAGTTAAACACATGAAGACTGAAACGTAGCTGGCCTCTTCCCCCCTCTCCTCCTCGGAGTGCCGGTCTGAGGCGTGAGCTTCACGTGGAGCAGCTTTTACAGAGGTCAGTGGGTTGATATGCTGCTTCACCCGGCTAGCGAGCCACATTGAACCACTCAGCATTTTTACTCCCCCGCATTGTGAACGAGCCAAAGCCCAAGCTTCGTACCAGCAGCACATGGCTATATCCTCAACTCCACCAGGACCACATGGACGTTAGAACATTTATTGGCTACCTCCGACGCTCAGGTTTCGCCACTGTTGAAGCCCTCTCCGGTTTCTCCGGCAAACGCCTTAACATCGTGCTGCATCTCTGTAACTGGTACAAATAGCAACCGGCAGCCAAACCACAGAGGGCCTCAGAAATAAAATGCTTATTTGAATCAAAAAGAAAAAGGAACGTTTTGCTTTTGCAGTTGAAATCATGAATGCAACAATGCCAGTGTATTGTCACTGAGTTTGCAGTGCAACGTTAAATCTACATGAGCTTCGGAGGCCACCCACAGCAAGATTTCATCAAGTGACAAAAGAGAATGAGAATGAGGTTGCTTTTTGCCCCTGATCACACTACAATGAACTGCCCAACATGGAAAGGCCAATCAAGCTATGTCTTCCTACTCCTGTAAGATCCAACCACTTTCATTACAAACCCAAGTAGTGGCCTGTCATCCATGTGGTCTTACCATTTAATATGACTTTAAATCAATTATTAATAAAGTGATAAATGTTAAAAAAAAAAAAGGATTTCATATGGAGGCTACAGTGTGAACTGTTGATGAATAACTGTCTATTGTGTTGATTTGAACGCACAAGGTAAAACGTAATTTCTCTGTGAATGTCTTTTGACTGCATCATAAAACATTGTGGGTGTAATAAAGTTGATTCAATTATTAATCATCAAGCTATTTACAGATTTAGAAGAGAACACCGGGTTGTTTTTATTGGATTATTACCATTTTGGTAAGAGCCAGAAATGCTGTATTTGTACTTTTCCGGACCTACGTATTCATATGAAGAAAATCAGAAACAGGGAGAGTTAGCTGTAGGGTATAAACTCTGGATACCTGTAACATCCAACATCATCTCATTAAGGAAGTATAGCAGCGTGTGTGGGTTTTGTGGGAGAAACTGTTGTGTGTGTGTGTGTGTGTGTGTGTGTGCGCGTGTGCGCATGCATTCTTAGGTTTCACTATATAAATGAGGGGAAAATGTCCCTAACTGCGGATAAAACTGGAATTTATTTGTGCCCATTGGGATAAAGGCTGAGGTATTTGGGGTGAGGGTTAGAATTAGGGTTAGTGTGCTTACTATATTTCTAAGAACCATAAGTCCTGCTAACTCATCTCAAATCGAGCCTGTCCTCATTTGTAAAGTTATTTTAAGCTTGAGGTTAATGTTATGGTTAGGTTTATTATTTAGTTTTGGGGTTATAATAAAGTTAGGGGTTAGGTTTAGGAGTTAAGGGTTGGATTAGAGTTAAGGTTAGGATTTAGTAGGAATAAATTCTGCTTCCCCAAAATGTTTCACAAGTATGTTGTATGTGTCTGGGTGCTTCTCTCTCTCTCTCTCTCTCTCTCTCTCTCTCTCTCTCTCTGGTGTGTGTGTGTGCGTTTGGGTTTTAGCAAACTGACTCAAAAGTTCAAGTAGCACATCTTGCCAGCCGTTTTCATTAGATATCTGATATGTGCATACAGAGAAATGCCAATGTTTTGCAGGGTGCATATGACAATCTATTTTTTAAAGATAAAAATTACAGAAGAGGTCAATATTTTCAAGGAGCTCAAATCTCAACTCTAAACTACTGGAGAAGAGTATTGGTTCAAATTTGTATCATGATATTCACAGAATATGATGGTTGTATTATTAGCTAACAGAGATGTTATTTAGGGATTCAAGAATTTCACTTATCTTTTAAGTTTTGCCATAGCCGGCTTTGCAAAGAGTACATTTAAGGATGAGAAATGTGTGCATTTCCACAAACATTTAAGAACAATTCTAACATTATATGTTAGAGGTAGTGTTCCCATTGAAGTATGTACTTTTCTACTCTGCAAACATGCAACATTCCAAGTGAACTATAAAAGAACGCCTTTGGATTCATCACCCTCCAGCCTTTACCGGAGGCACACAGTGTCACGAACTTCAGCCATGCCTGAAATCATGTGGGAAACTGAAAGTGTGTTATCATTTAATTACTGTCGGTAGAAATGCAAACCACCTGCTGCAGGAGCCCAGGTAGATGGGATGAAGTGTTGCCACCCGATCAGTGTGTATTAATGCCCTGAGACTCATCCAGCTCAATACTCAATCCTGAAGCTTGTCCAAGAAACCTGCTTTCTTGCAAATCACGCGGAGTCATTTGGTAGTTCCTGCTGCGTGCTTCACCAGGGCAGAGCCTGAGTAGAGACAAAGAGTTGCTTTGATCTTTGTATGGCCTAACACCACCATAATGATACCCTGAATCTCCAAGGTATGGAGATTCACAGGAAACTATGCATGAGACACTTCTTCCCATCTGGGCTCATCATTTGTAAAATCTATTAAAATGCTGCAACCCAACAGGAGATTTTTTAAAAGAGCCATTTAATGGCACTGATATCTGATGGTAAGAAGGTACAGTGCAATTTAATACTATATCCAATTAGGTTACCCTTTATCAATTATCCCTGAGCCCCATGTAAAGTATATTGGCCCATTCTGTGTATTTTCTACTGAAGACACATCAGAATTCCCAAATCTTCTTCTGTAGACTCCAGTAATCAACTCAATGTTTTGGGGATATGCATTCCATCTTTGACTGCCAAAGTAAGCTAAGGTGTTTTTGCCAGCTATTGGGAAAACCAGAGATGCCTGGCAAGACTTCATGCAGAGTGTTGTTGTCAGATACTCATACAAGATATCACCCACAACAATCCATCTAAAACGGTCATGCTCTCAATCATTTTTATAATTGTTATTGAAGACCCTTGTGATTGCTTTTATATACGCATAAGAGTTCATTTTTTGAATCAAAATATTTGTTTCTTTTGTCAGGAGAGGAATAATAGGATATATAAATACCATGTTTGTGAAGGCTGGCCCACTGCAGCCTTGTGTTAGATCCAGGATATCACACATTGTCAACGATATTGATCTTAGAATTCGTTGTCTCACTGGGTAACACAAAGACTCGTAGGGAGAATACTCCGAAAGTTACAACCTTATCCACTTGTGTTGGGGTTTTGTCTTCTATAAGCAGTGTAGAGTCATTTCGGCCAGACAAGTAGCAATGCAGACAAACATGCAGGCCAAAAAAGCAAAACAGATGAACTCCATTGGCTGAAATGAATGGGCTTTGAATCAGTTCAATACTTCACCATAACAGACTTTTTTCAGTCGCATGACTGTACGCTTAACTCAGACCAGGAGTATTTCTTATGAAGTTCCATCTTTAAGCAGATTTTGTGTGAATTTGAAGCCTTCAAACAGTATCTGCAATGTCTGCAAAGAATGACATTGTTGCAGTTGACTAGCATGTCTGAATAAGTTCCTACATAATGAACTAGGGCTCCAAAGACTTTCCAGAGGTCTTGTTGACCTTGATGTTCAGGTACTATATAGTTAATTCAAGTTCTGATCTTGTCAACCCGCAGTCCTTTGTACAAAGCTATTGTCATGTGGTAAGTCTTGAGTTCTCCCACTCCTCAGGGAGTGAACAAGCCCCTCTACACTTTCTCAAGAGAAGCAAGGGGACACTGCCCAGTTGGTGGGAGCTCTGAAGAGATGGGAGAACATGGTACCAGCTGCCACCACGCACTCCAAGACCCAATGGTCAGAGGGCGATGCAACATCAAAGCAGTTGTTGGAGTTTAATTTGGGCTGCAGACATCGACATGAATTATTATTAGTTCATGCTTGGGATCGGTGTTGCGTCAGCTCCAGACGTGAATGTGAAACTTCATTTCTTGTTCAAAGTTAATGGGGCGTGCTGTTGATGTTCAGGAGTTAATGACGTCGGAGCCCTGATGATCCGAGGACAACAAAGGCACTGTGATAGTAACAGTAACATCCAGTGCTAGAGTGCAGAAACCCCTCTTGGACTACGGCTATCCACCTGCACACGTTAATCCTGGTTGGGTTCTGGCCACTTCACACAGCGTTCAAGTAGCGATTCAACTTCACATGGGACACCAATGGCGGTTTGTTGTGATCAGCAGCTAAACGGCTGTGTGAATACCCCAATTGTATCCACGATGTATTGGACTGTCTGTGCCAATTTACGCCCAGGGTTTCAGAAATAGGGTCAAAGTGCAGGTTTGAGTTCGTTCCCTCTTTGTGAGTTTGATCCCGACTTTCTTTCCAGCCCCTTATCCCTCGTCCACAGAGGCTTTAGTCCCATCAAACATGCTGATGGCTTTCTAGCATCCAGCCAAAACAGCCAGGCAAAGCCACGCTGCCCTGCAGCCTCGAAGTACCTTCCTGCATGTTGAGAGAGGGCCTCCAATGGAGAGCCAGTTGAAATAGTGCATTGCTTCAGTGGGTGAATGCCCATGCTTAGCAACAGCTTTGTCCTCCCACAAAATTATACCACTGAGGAACTTTTCATGAATTAAACAGACAGAAAACAAGGTGCTGGAAATGTCCTCACATTATTTACGGATGCTGTATTATATAACAGTTAACAAAAAGACCATATAATGAAGTTGAGTCCTAGCCAGGTCTCCATCGAAAAAGCAATATTGTACCAGAGCATGTCCAGAATTAAAGGCTTGATCTGCCATAATTTTGATGTTTTCCTCTCCTTGTTTTCTTTTCAGTGTGTGTGACAAGTGAGACCAGTGCGTGACCTGTCAGTGAAAATAGGTTTCTTGTAGTACGCTGTCCTTGCACCCACTGACACTAGTGCATTACACCTGTTCTTTCATGATACAGCTTCAGGAGAGGTGATGAGATGTAGGGTCTACTGCTTCGGTTAGATATATTAAAACTAATGTAGTATTCTGACCACAATGAGTCAGCACAGGAAACACTACAGCTGCACATTGATAACAGAGATACAAATCGAAATAAAATATGTTCCTACAACCCCAGAAATGTCTCTCAACATTGCATAGTCTTTGGTGTGTTTGGTCATCAGTGACGGCCGACAAAACAGGGTGAATCTGAGGCACAAACCTTGCCTAGTCAAGTATGTCGTTTCTATTTACTTGTCAGAGTACTGCAGCTTTGATTTCCATCAGGGATTGGTTTAGTTTTATTGAAGTTGTCTGGAATTCCAGTGTTTAAGTCCACAGGAAATTGAAACACAGGTATGCAGGAGAATATAAAGACAGGGACAAAAAGTTCAAAAGTTATTGGACCATTGGAATCTTCCAGGAGATTTACTGCAATACTGAGGGTAATCTACATTTTGACCAGTTGTAGAGTGTTTTTCAACCACATGTATATTACTAATAGGAATTTCAAAGCAATTTCTCATGAAGCAATTACTTCATGTAGGTATGTGGGTTGATGTAGCTTACATGCATATCATCAAATCTAATTATGCCTATAACCCAATTAGTCAATCTTTTATTACTCACTATGTTCCATTTCATGATTTCCACAACACTAATAAACTGATTAATCAATCAATGCCAATCAGCCTCATTGTGTTGTGCGCTCCGTTGCAGTTAAGTTGCTAGAGCATGGCCATTGCATTGCTTGACTGCCATGATCCTGGGATTGTCCAAACAAAAACAAAATGTAAGAGGAAAAGTTAAATTGTAATAAAATGTAATAAAATTAAAACTGCCCAGTGTCTGCCCAAATAATGACATTAGTAACATAAAAATGTGTGTAGTCTTGTTGTTCCTGTGTGGCATGAACTCTGTGAAAAGTGTTGGGGCTCAATCCCTGTGCAACTGTGAGATTCGCTTCCCTGATCTGGCACTCTGCAACCTGTCACCAGTATGAAATGGGTAATAGAACTGCTGGAAAATGCAGTTACGGCCATCTCAGGTCCTGGTACAGCTGGAGCTAATGGGATGAGGTCCCTAAATCCTAAACAGGTTTTACATTTCTTGCAAAATTCAGTGAAACGGAATACAAAATAGTTGATAACTCTGCTTTTGTTTTTAGGATTTTCAATGTATTCTTAAAAAAATTATGGGCTTTGTTTTATACACATCAGATCAAAAGGTGTCTTTTCACAAGTTTTGGAAGGCAAGGCTGTGTTTTTGCTCCGACTTCAGCATGTCTTCCAGTAACAGCAAACTTCAATTTCAAAACCATATGGTATAATGTAATTAAACCCATATTGCTGCTACTAAACAAAACCTTTTGGATCAAAATCAGTACCCATGAACTGATATGAGCAAGCCTCTGTTCTTTGATGAAGATCAGATTGTTTTCATTTTTCCATCCAGTTCTTTCTTTTTTATTTCATAAGCATGTGGTTCAGCTGATGCAATTGTCCAAGGGATGAGACCATCATCACGCACAATGATAAAGCCAGGTGTTCTAAAGAATATTATAGATATTAATGAAAATTCACATAGTCAAGAAAGTCTCATCACAAGCAACACTTTAGAGTTGTTTTTCTTCAATTCTCTCCCACAATAGCTGTTTTCTGTCTGATTATCAGCATGACTGTAATCAGTGGCATTCAACTGTGGAACTGTTACCAATGATGCAGTCGGCATTTGACAAGTAATTATGTATTTCACCCAACTGTACACAATGATGTAATTTAAAAACAGTATTTAAATCCTAGAAAGAAGGAATAAACACCTGCTTTAGCCAATTAGATGGGTAGCATGCTAGAGAGGAGTTACTGATGACCAAAATATTCTTTTGGGGAAAGCTTGTACTGATGATGCCTTGTGTGAGGTTTCTCTTCCACCATTTTAAATTACAAGGTAAGTCCATTTAGTCCTTTAAGATTGGTGCCGGTGGATAATTTACATTCCCTTGCTGTTTACAGTCAATTATTTAACACAGTGGTTTTCTCTGCAAGCCGGTGATTATGCTGTCGCTTGTTTTCTACTGAAGGACTATATCATGGATATTTCATATGACTAGAGCCCGTTATTGAAACTGACACAAAACCACGTCTGTTTGGGTTTTCTTCTTGTGTACATTTCTGCAAAGACATAGACAGAATGGCCAGAGAAGCAGACATTACGATAAACACAGGTGTGCATTAGCCCACAGCTTTGTAGGCGTAGGTTTAACTGCAATGTGGCTGAAGTATTGAGTTCCGGAGTGGCTGAAGTTCTTGCTATGATTTGAATTCACATGGAACACATGTGGTGTGTGCTGTTATGACCAAATTAACTAATTAATTCTCACCAACAAAGACAATTTGATTGATTGAAAAGGGGAGTTCCTCAACTGTCAACAGGTGGGGGTTGGTGTGGCTGGGAATGGTATGTGTCAAGTATAATTGGATGAACATAGAACTTTTATCACATTGTGTCACTGTACACTTCAGTAAAAAAAGTGTCAATAGATTTAAGCTCTTAAAAGATGTTTAAGCAAGATGTAACATGTCATTAACATGAAAATACCACCCATAATGCCACTTATTGCCTCGTCTTCTTCCTCCCACACTCCTGCATACTGAAGATACAGCCTTGCTCGGTCATGTTAACAATTTGATAAGTGCACACAAGTTAAAGGGTATGTGTGCATATCTGCTGGTTAGTATAAAACAAGCAAACCACTTTCCTGCCACACACAAAACTAAACAGGCATGTTGCACTGCCTCCATCAGCAACATGCAATTACTCAATTACTTGTAGTTTATAGATCCGTATACTTCAATTTTTACGCGTTCTCTTTTCCTCTTTGAGAATCGTGTTTCGGTGGCATAACCACATGTTACCAAGGAAGTGTATTACATGTGGACAAAGGAACATATTAAAGAACTGTACATTTGACATTTCAACGCCACTAGGTTCATTCAGGTCACTATAAACGAGTGCATGGCAATTGGGTCAACTTAAGTGTTGCTATATTTTAGGCCCATTACCAACTTTATTTTATTACCTTCAGATTACATTCAAAACATAGGTTGACAAATGAATTAGAGTAGAATGGAATACAATACATACACATGTTTTAATTGTACTAGGTTTCTTTTAATATTAGGAATGGCAATATCGCTCCTTGTGCAATCATGCTATCAACTTTAGGCAGATGGACTAGAACACATCAAAGGGATTATTTCCGTGCTGTGTGGGTTACTTTAAAGTAGCCTGTAAAATGTTAATACCAACTGTATTCCTCAGTCTGCTAATAGAAAATAACCATGTGCAAGAAAACATGCTGGGATTTGGCCCACAGGGAGAAGTCTCCAGGTTTCAGATGACATGGCTGAGAAGGAAGGGCTGACTGGAATCCAAAACTGGCCTGTAACCATCCGTCCCTCACGGCTCTGTTCTGATTCCATGTGTCGCCCTAAACATCTGGATGTTTGGATCACAGAAACCACAGTGTTCAGGGACAAAACACCAAGCAGGCCACTGAAAGGAAGTAGATTTGAGGCATAGGACCCCCCTTCCCGTTTGTCCTCTCCTCTGTGACCCCTCCTCTGTGACAAGCACGGATTCAGTCTTCCCAGTTCACGGATAATGAACAGTCCCAGCGGGGTTAGACCCTTTAGAGGCACTGTAACGCTCTAGATGGAAAAATACTAAATACGATTAGTTCAAAGGGGTCCAACCCATCAATTCCATTCCTATTCAGCAACTCTGTAGCATTATGTGTCACAGTGCTTAGATTTGGTTGAACACCTAGACATGCATGGAGCCCAAAGACAGGGCTGAACTGGCGGTGATGAAAGAAATTTAGAAAAACTGTGATTCCTTTAATTAGCTTTCATTGGGGTTTTGAGTCTTGCATAACCGTACCTCACAAAATCACACTGTCACTCCCTTGGAGGTTTGGAGAATTCTATATTGGCTGAAACAGTTTAACAGCCCTCTGGCTCCCAGTCCCAAGATTTTTATTGGATGGTACATTTCAAGAACCTTCCCCACATGCCAGTTGGTGCTAGTTGTTATGTTTGTTTCCGTTTTCTGACTGGATTGTTTTCTGACCGGATTTTCCAGATACTTCTTCTGATTCTAGATTGCAAAATTACAGAAAATGTAACAGAAATTGGAGGTCTTTTTTGTCAGATTCTCTACCATGGATTTATTTATTTATCTGCAAATGTCACTTCAAAAATAAATTCCTGTTTAAAAGAAGAAAAAGGCAGGAACATAGGATAAATATACGTTGGAGAAACACTTGGCAGCAAGGAAAACAATGGGCAGGCCTGGCAAATAAACTTAAAAAAAAGATAGAGATAGATAGACGTTATAACTAACACATGTTCCAGTCTAGGTCTGGAAATCCTGAACGTACTAAGTTGCTAAATTGCTTGCCAAATCCCCTACAAAGGCAAATTCTCAGATTGTATAGCCATGCTGGGCTGCTTACTAAGCTAGGTTTCCTGTATGCTGACTGTGTCATTCTCCATCCTGGCCAGGAGGAAATCTGTCAATTATATAACGTTAGCTAAACACAGTGGCAGGCAAGATTGCACACTTTCGAGGAAGTAACAATCTTGTTGATGTATTAACAATTTCACTAATGAGACATGTGTTAACAAAGAAGATAAACCATTCGTTTATAGTTGGGCAAAGTTCACTAGCCTTCATAAAATTGCTGCGTTCATAACCAACTGGCAGGTGGGAAATTATCAGTAGAGGAGTTTTAAATTGACGTTGGATACATTCAAATGCTCCTTGAGATACATTCACTAGCAATGAGAAATGAGATGTGATAACCACAAAATACAATGACAGGTATCATGCTTTTAAAGAAAAACAGATCCTTGACACTGAAATTGTGGGGGAACCTCCAAAAATGTTCTTCAAGGAAAAAATTGCAAAAGGTACAGAACACATTTTAATTGAACCTCCAAGAACAATATGAAATAAAAAAAATTAAAAATGTTTTTTCAAGAGGTTATTTGCGGAACCAATAAAAACTGGTTCCCTTTGGGTTTTATACCCCCCCCCGTAATTCAATTTCTTGATTGTAAGTCAGAGAAAAGGGCATTGTCAAGGAAGACAATGTACTTTCCATAGCGCTATCCAGTAATGAACAGATATTTTTCATTTCTCTGGCAATGTTGGTGCAGCCCATCAGGTTCATGGTGAGTTGTGGTGATCACAAAGGTTAACCTCTCCACTGGTATTTTGAGTGGTGGGGGTGGATGTCTAGGGAATGCTTGAGTGAAGTTATAATGGAGGTAAAGGAGTACTGCAAAGCCAGACAGACAGGTGCCCTGTTTCCTAGGAGCACCGTGGACTTGTGTGAACTCTTTCTGAGGAGTCATTAGAAAGCAACTGGCAATGAGTGAACTCAGAATGTAGAATGTAGAATGTAGATATTCGGCAGATTTGTTTAATATGCATGTCATCATTTCTATTATTTTCCACATTACTTAAGTCCATATTCACCTCCAGAAACCGCAGGCATTGCCACCTCTCTCTTTTGACAAGTGTTTATCTTTATAAGTGTGCCAAGGCCAACATACGTCTTCTGAAAGTAATTGTTTCCCTTGACTCCAGTATGACTCTCCAAGGCCTAGACTGTAGTGTTGGTAGCAGTGTCCACAGGTTAAACACACAGAATGTATTTAAATTAAGTGCTCAATTCTGCCTTTCAATTCAGGCCTGCCTTTGTGACTTACACTAGTAGTAAACGCACACATTTTCATATTGGTCCCCAGGTGGGTGTCAAACCTGCAACCCTAGGGTTGAAGGAGTCTCGGAAATGCATTTGGGAACCGAGGCTTTTTGCAACAAATCAATTAACAGTAGTCAGTAAGAGAAGCTCAAGGCCAAATGCATGAAAAGCCCACGGTTGGTTAATCCCTTTAAATACAAAGGAACATCTAGAAGTAATCTGTTTGACTGCATGCAGGTTCACACTTGGGACAAATACATTTTTGTCACAGAATAGATTGTAACAATTGCTACCCAGATAGTCAATGTACAAAGAAAACCATTATTAAAGAGCAAGTTACAGCCAACAGAGTTGTTAGAAAGAATGTACGTAATTAACAAAGACCTTTTTAATAAAGACTGTCTTTAACAGGTAGGTGTCAAGGTGTTATGGACGCCACTGTTATCAATAAGCTAAAAATAATCACCTTTCTAAATACATGGACATACAGTAGACTCTGAATTGTACTTGGTGAAATGGAGCAGTTGGTGTAGATTGAGTAGAGAAGGCATAGGAACCTACTTCAGTGCTGAGGGGTGAGTCTGAAAAGTGCAAACTCATCTTTACTTGCTTCCTCCTGTTCACCAGGAAGTCAGCGATCGACTGATAGATGAAGTTCGTAGAGTTTGGTCAGTAGCACTGGGAAGACTCTGCTGAACTCAGAGTCCACAAACAGTACCCTAGAATAGGTCTTTGGGGTATTAAATGTCTAACCTTGCAAGTTATCTTAAAGACATCAAAATGACAAAAGAAAAACTGTCAATTGGCCATTAGAAAACGTTTTTTAAAAGGATATCAAGGACCTGGAAAGATTCTGTTCAGATGAATGGTACTCACAGGGGTACTCAACTCTTACCCTATGAGGACGGAAGCCTGGTGGTTTTCTGTTCTACCTCATTATCAATTGCATTCAGAGGAAGAAGAGAGAGTCAAATAGAACTTGAATCAAAATGTCATGCTTTCAAGGCAACACAATGCTTTGTGTAGAACCGAGGTATTCAACTCTGGCCCTGGAAGCCAGTTCCTCTCCATGTTTTTATTGAAGCCACCTATTTAGACCCGGGACACAAGGTGGGCGCAACTAATGATGAGGTAGAACAGAAAACCAAAAGGCCCCAGCCCTCATAGGGTATGAGTTCAATACCCCTGGTGTAGAATGTTCCAACTCTTTCCATAAAATATATGTTCGCATTTTTAAACCTATTTTTATTGGAAAGGCAAGCAATGCATTTATATCAAAATAATTGTATTCTGCGCAAAAATAATTACTACCCATTAGTCTCACCGAAGACTTTGCTCTTATTTGCCCCTAACTGTTTTAAGATGGTAATAGCATGGACCAGTTGGCAATTAGCAATTTTCATTTTTATTATTTGTATTACTGTGAAGTTACTGTGATGTTTGGTGCATAGAAATAAATGTACATGCTATGGCTAAACACCGCCACAAATTTGAGAGATACAACTAAACCCATGTTTGACCAATAGTTTTTCTGACATTGGATTTCCACATTCAATGGATACCAAAGCTTGTTTGCCTTGTACAGAAAAACTCTTGTTCCTTGCTGGTGTTTTTTGTTTGTATCTCCAATCATTAGGTCCCACTTCATAAGAACTCAGTTCCCTAAATGCCTCATGCTGGTGGATTTGGAAGTAAGAGGGACACAACAAATGAATAACATCACACTGGCTCATCTGTAAAATAATCAACCTCAGGGTTTTGCCTATTTAACTTTGGATTTTGAGCACTGGCACTTTCAGTTTTCCACAGAATCCACTATTTGTCCTGCTCCTCAGTATAAAAAGGTGTAATTTCCTATAATCTCGGGAACACCTAGAAAAACACCGTTTGCTGGAACTTCACCTGACTTGAGCTTAGTTAAAAAGTACATACGTAGTTGTTTAGACCCGAGATAAGATATCTGACCATCAGAATAGGTGTGTCCACCTTGACAGAGCCAAACATCTGTTATCTTACAGTGACCCCTCCTGAACTGTAGTTCCCTCATGGGTCGTGTGAAGAGGCTTAATGGGCCTGAGCTCTGTGTCCCCATGGCCTAGTGACAACACTGTAACTGTGTTTCTGAGCCATTAACTTCAAGAAAACGTTATTACCGGTGCAAATAAAAGAAATGTGTTCCAGGTGGTTCAGAAAATTTGCAGGCTTTGTTTATTTATTTAATTGAATTGCTGTTGGCGTTCAAAAAAGCAAGTCTTCCGACAGGATGAAGCAGCCAAATTGCTTTGTTTCATTTATTAAAAGGGGTCAAGGAAGATATTGGTGAGAAAGTGTAACCAGTTCAGAAGGATTTTCAGACATCTAGATCATGCCACTGGAAGGATTTTTTTTTTTTGCAATCATGAAGGATGCGGAGGTGTTAGTTATGTTATAAACAATATATCTGTTTGTTTAGAACAAAGCCACATGTGCACATCCGTCATACATGCTCTGTTGTGGAGGAATCAGGTGCTTTCTGCAAAAGCTTGATGCCATAATTAGAGTGATGTCACAGGTATATTATATTTGTACATAAAATGATGTCACCACACACAGATGGTGGGAGTGTAGAAGCTCTGAATCAACAGGCTATAACCTGAACACAAAACAGATGCTAACCTGGATTTGAATTTCTTTATCCCTTTGGCAAATAGATGGTGGGAAAGGCTAACCTTTGATATAGTAAAATAACCTCTTCTGTGGTTTTTCAAACAACAGTAATTAGAAGAGCTCACACTGTATGAGACTTGCCATCTGCAAACAGTTGTGTTGTTAAGGATTCGATATGTATCAGTGAAGCATTACAGATTACGTGATCCCGTGTTTATGGTCATTTCCAATTGAGCTAAGATATGCAGCACATTGCCTTGAACGCAGTTTTCTTTTCTAATGTGGGAACATGCCTATAAAGGTGCACTCACGTCACATGATGATACATCTCGAAATCTCTCTCCAGATGACAAGTCCCACCTTGCTAACAAATGATTGTTTTAGAAGACGAAAGAGTGATGAATGTTTCTAGCTCATTAGAACAGACACAGCCGTACGTCCCTCTCCCAAAACGACCTACTGCACACCTGAACTTCACTTTGAGTCAGATTGTGATCGGTGGTGAAATGTATGAGACAGGGTGATATCGCTTTTACACAAGGTGAGAATTTTTTTATTTTAAACCTGTCCAGGATCACAGCAGCCGGGGATCTTCATAGTCTGGGAGGTGGACAGAATGGAGTCAAAGCAGCAAACTTGCACAACCCCCTCCTAAAAAGCTGTCCCTTAAATCAGCAAGCTTTTTAGTAATACATTTAACAAGTGGAACGAAGGGTTTGTGTGCAAACTTTGGCATCCATGTTTGGTTGCATTCATATCCTGGGTACCATAGTAGTGATGTAAATGACACATCAGGAACCGTTCAGCAAATAGGAAGACAACCAGGGACTGTATTTAATGCTGCCATGGCCATCGATGCCCCAGTGTGGCTGTGACGTCCTCCCAAAAAACCCAGTAACAACACAGGTGCCCAACCTGTGTTTTGATAAAAAGCCAAACGATAGGCCTGGAGAAATGTTGCTACTCTCAAATTCTTAGACATCTATGAAATCATACAATGTTTGCTAACATTAAAAGTCTTAATATATACTCCATATTTTGCCTGAAATCTTATGAAGAAAGTCATGATTCCAACTTCAAGGACACTAAGGAATATGGTTTCATTTGAACATCATTTTATTGTTGGATACTCAAGTTGACGTTCGCGTGGAATCATCCATGTGTATTCAATCACAGTTTTGAAACCAAGCACACCCCTTTGAATCTGCTTTTACTTTGTAAATAAAATATTGTTTTTTTCCCCACTGAGTGGAACTGAGATAGTTATTCGTTTGTATCTCAAACAGTTTTGATAGACAGTTTTGTATGAAGACAAATTCCTGTTAGGATATCTAAGTTCACAAACCAGGTGCCATAGTCATAGACTACCATAAACAACATCATATTATAGCCTAGACTCCATGCTTCCAAATGCTGTGTCACACTTACTTCTTTACATCGCACTCTGATTGAACATGGCCACCATCAATGCAATGTGTGAATGCTTTATATTGGCAGGATCTTTAGTGTGACTGTCTACAAAGACAGAGCTGGTTTCAATATCATCATGATATCAATATCCAAGTGCAAATGGGACGTTTAGAGCAGTAGGGGCTGGGATGGGGAACATTTTAATCTAGTGGACCTACAGTATGTCATTGATCTGAAAACAAAGTTAATTAACTAATTAAAATGGCTTGTAAATTAAATAGATGTGGTGCTCTTATTTATTTTTTACAAAAGAACTTCAAAGCATCTCTAATCCAACTGTGAAGGTATTTTTTTGGTTTGTTTTTTGCATTTTTAATAATTAATAAACAGAGGCGTTCCCATTTGATTAATCAAGGATGTTTGAAACGGTCATAAAACTTCTTCTTTGGCAGTCTGAGTAAAGTCCAATACCTGCATGGCAAACTTCAAACTTATTCATTCATTAATTAAAAAATAAATCTGCTGAGATCAGCACTATTATATTTTTCTTTGGTTCTTTTCTGTTCTGTCAGACTTCAAGATTAATCGAATAATGAGAGAGAACAACAACTATAAAACCAGCGTCCAAGTTCTTCATCCAATGGAAAATGTCAATTCATTCCAACGTTTTTGTTCCAACTATGCTGCAAAAGGAGAGGGAGAGTGAATATCCAGCTTCACAACCACTACCTGAAAACACTGAGCCTTGTCCAGGAAATGGCCATGATTAAGGAATGCTTTTGTAAAACCTGAACCGTAACAGGGATTTTGTCCTCACGTTTTTTTTATGGAAGCCTGTTCCTGCAACTGAAACAAATGTTATGTGATAACAAGATGGTCTAATAATGCTGAGATTGTTAGTCATTATTAAGATAGTATGTAATAATTAGAAGATAGTAAACAAAAATGTGTTCCCTCCGATTACAAAATAACACAGTGGTGTCCCTACCCTGGAGAATACACATAGATGATTTGGGGAAAAAATAGAAAATTGTTACAATGATAGTAAATGTATGTCAACCAATCACAAAGACTGGCACGTCAATCCCATGCTGGTGTCATGCCATTCGAAATGATGATAGACTCATCAGATGCACCTCTGGTTCCAACTAGAAAACATTGTTGCAGCTCCTCCAAACTACCTTTGCATACTCTGATTCATAACCCCCATAGGAAGGAATTCCTGTGGCTTATCCTGTCAATCCTGACCCCTCGATGAATCCAACCAACCAGATGTACGTCTGAATGCCGAACATGAGTCCAAATGTGTTTCCCCGCACCAAATACCTGGGACGGGCTGGAGTTCGTAGAACCTGCCAGTCAATTAAAACCCACAAATTAGAACCGCTCATGTTTTCCCAACTCCATACATTTACATTTTGAACTTGACTGGCACAATTCCCAAACAGTGGCTTTCTGTTGAGCATATCTATCATTAAGGAGCACACCTACAGGTTAAAGACGGTTCTCAATGATTGGTTTGGGCAAAATTGCAACCACGTTCACATCAACACAGCAGCTCAGAATGATTGATTCCCCACAGATTGACAGAACAGAGGAAAGTGGTTGGTCACCACACTTTCCACCTCTGTTTACTATGACCATGAAATAGGTCATCCGATTTACCCTCCCTAGTTACAGACTCGCAAGATACTTCATTTGCCTACCAGAGGGAGCAACTGTCCATATCAACAACTTGCGTTGTGTTGTGGAAAATTATAGCAGGACAGCTTAATTACAGAGTATAGCTGAGTTCTTTATTTGTTTTACATGCACATGGGAGAAAGTTATTTGCCAGGCAAGTTTCTCTGAGGCACACAAAGAACAATTCCCCTCTTAAAAAGGGGCACCACACATTTCAAGGATGAGACAAATACATAATCAGATACAAATTATTATTATCAGAACTGCCATGAGACACGTGAATTACATAGCCTTGACGAGGCCCAATGCAATCTTCTACACACTGTACTCCTGACAGGATTAGTTCTAAGATGAACACCTATAAAGAGATGACGCAGGACAAAAATGCAAGATAAACGGAAACACAAAGACTCAACAAAGCTGGGCAGGGCTGGTCTGGGCCGGGCTGGAGCGGACATTCAACACAATGACCAACAAAGGAAGAGCTGGAGAACTGGACTGGAGAGACTAAATAGAGAGGTTATCAAGGGGAAAATGAGACACAGGTGAGAACACTAAGAACACAGGCGAAAGCAATAAACAGGAGGGATTGAAACAACAGAACATAGAAACAGACTTAATAGAACTAAAATACACTTAACCTAGAAATGCAACAGCCGGCACCTAACAGGCTGGTACACTGGCAAGGACAAGAATACATTCATAAGAAATAGACATGGATCATAATATGTAAATCACAATACAGTGGTTCAGAGAATCAATCTCCCATAGTAACTTTGTGCCACCTCCCCAGCTATAGACTTCAGACTGACATTGAAATTCCTGATTCTTCTTAAAATGGGACCTTTCATTCAAGACCAGAGCCTCTATGACAGACCCTTGGTCGCTGACCTTAGGCAACTTCATGACAAGATTGTCATTGAAATGTGTGAGCTACTGTATAGGCCGAAAAGCCAGTGATCTTTGCTCTTACCGTGTGTGCAGGGACACTGGCAGCGTGTAATGACAACCTGCACGGGGAATTACCGTCGGCGCCAAACATGGTGGGCTGAGGGGGGGCCCACTACTTCCCCTCAGATCACCGGGTTAGAGTCATTTGTCCTTAGGTGACACCTTTAAAATGTTCCAAAAACCATTCACACCAGCAAAGTCGGATTTGACAGATAAGGCACGTTGATGAACCATCCTCGATCTGGTTGTTTAACCAAACATGCGGATGGAATTAAAAGCGTCTGCCCAGATGGCTGTTGTGAAGTAACCCGGATGAGTACGGTTATTTCCCTGTTGTTGTAATCTGCTTTTTCCACTTGAATTAGACAAGGGTTTCAGTCTTCTGCAATGACCCTGAACGGATGCTATCGTCGGGATGTTGGGACTTGGTAAAAAATGAAGAAGAGCACAACATTCTGACGGAGTCAGAGGGCAATGGACTGGAGAAATCCCTCAGAGATCATTCCTCTGGGACATCCTGTCTGAATAGATAAACGAGTCGAGTTTAGTCAACCCAGAAATCCCTAAGTGATGTCATGTACTGCATGTCCATATATGTAGTATTTCCTTCAAAATAAATTATAATATATTGAACTGTTTGCGATTGTGTGAACTCAATTGTCCAGTGGTATAACATAGGCTGTAGAGGCCAATCAACGGGTTGATTCGGGAAGGGATGTAACCACCAACAAAACAATGAGAAAAACCTCAAATCAGGTATTTTCTGGGTGTCCATGCCTGGCTAAAAATGAGACATCCCAAACTCTATAAAACCATTTGATTCTCAGTGATTGCTTTAAGACAGGGTGCTCCTAAGACTGCTCTTTAAAGAGAGCCACCCTGATTATACCATCACGTTACCTCTGTAAATCTGCTCAACTCAACACAACTAAGGGGTACCGCCACATGCAGGTGGGGGAGAACTGACAGACACCCAAAATACAAGCCGACGCAGAATGAACTTCACAGACAGGACTCACTTCGTCACCTGCTAAGATATTCTACTGCGTCAAACTTACGCCTCCCAAATCTACCATCCAGTTGTTAGCCTACACCAGTCGAATTGTTCTGAACTGTATTATCTCTCACAGCCGATACAGATACTGTGCCAATCAGCCTTTTTTTCAGGTAGTGGCAGCAAACGTGTCGGAAGGTTCATACTCACTCCATCCATTTGGGTGTCCCACATACAACAGGGGTTTCCTGATCCTGGTGGAGAATACACAGGGATTGTCTCTCACCTGGTTCACTAATGCCATTAAATTAAACAAAGTCAAATTGTGTCTAGTAATATTGTGTTGCTGAGTGCAAGGTCTCCATCCAGTATCCAGTCTGTCAGTCTGGACGGAAATTACGTTATTGTTTCCAAAATGCTACTTAAATGTATGTATATGTGAACACATACACACACTGTTCTATTGGCAATAGCAGTTTGGACAACGGACACAAAACTGACACACCGTACAGACATGACTCCCCATCAAACCGAGGCTGTTGCCTGACAAAGCACATCCACCTACAGGCCATCTGTAGAAAAAGACAGAGCTGAGAGAATGTTTATCTTTGACATGTGGTGCTGTAATGTATTAATAGTCACCTTGTGGTGTGAAACATTGTGGTTGTATTCAGACCCAAGTGGCCCTGCATCTTACTGATTTGTGATACAAAAATACATAAACACACACATGCAAAACAAAACAAACACACGCACACAGCATTGTATTACCAATGTCAGTTACAATAAATTATATCGGACACAGACATACAGTATATTAACTTCTGTTTGAACAGGTAAGACTTAACCTATCAAACTGATCATTTACCACTGATATGCAGGTAAGGCCAGGTGAGGTTGGAGGTGAGTTTCCACTGAGGGTCATTGCAGAATAGATCCTGGCTCCAACCTAAGATGCTGGTCTGTCGGATTCGAGCATCCACCCCTACCGTGGAACATGACTGGCTACTGCCTCAGCTTTTTCTGGTCGTTTGACTTAGAGCAAAGGGAGTCATGTACTTGCACCTTCTGTAACAGCAGCTGATATGACCCGGGGTTATCTCCACAGCGCAGAACAAATCTACCAATATTTTGTACGTAGCCTGACAATGAAATGTTAAGTGTAAAAACAACAGTGCAGGAAGTAGGATCTGTTTTCAGAGCCGGCGCTGAATATTGTGTACTTAACAGATTATAGTTACCCTAAAACAATGGTTGCTTGGACACGGTTGCCATTCTCATTGTAATGTGTTGCCATGAGGAGCAGTCTTGATAAAGAACACAGCTAGTTAGACGTATTACCGAATTCCTTTGAACCGAAATGTCCTGAAAGAAAATTGTGAATAACACACTGTACCTGCACAACATTCTAAGGATTTACAAGAGCACATTATTTGGTGCAAACTTGAATGTCTGACTGTGGAATGCTTTGATTCAGGATTGTTGGTAGTCTTTACTTAAGTGGTCTCTCATCCAACACAACGTTGCTCAGTTTTCTCACATGCCATAGTGTCTACAGAGTAGAAATTGATACAGTGTTGATGAGTCAACAATCAGCAACGGATCAAATCTGCAAAAGAGGAACAGAAGAAATATGTCAGTCCCTAACGTCTATGCCAGTCCCTAGCGTCTTTGATGTAGGGGGTTGTGGAACTCAATGCTATCATGTGTGTTGACATCCTGATCATGGTTGACCAAAGTCTCCTCTCTGGTCCAGATTGAGTCTACCCAGTAAGTGTGTTTATCTTGACTCCTTCTCCGGGGTCTAACTTTGTCACAGGTCCTGTGATTTGGCCAAGGTATCTATTTTCTATCCAAGCTCCAATAAGATGAAATGACAGTGAGAATGTTTTTTTTATGCACAGTGGAGACTATCAAAATGGTTACAAGAATGTGAACATAGCATTGCCAGCTAACACTGTTAGCAATGTGTCATGTATCATAGAAATGTAGAATGTCAGGCTTCTCTTCCTAGCAACTTTTGGATGGGTGTTGTTCTGTGACTGTGCTGTGAATGTTGACCCCCCCTGCCTCCTGCCGGTCAGAGAGGATTCCCACCAGGCTCTCCTTAATCTTGAGGCTAATGGGCTCGATTGGAAGGTCTTAAAGATTGTGTAATGGCATAAATTTTGCAACTAAGGAGACATGTTGTAATTGATAAAAACCTACCTGTGCAAGTTAAATGTACAACACTTTATAGTGAAAAAAAAAACAATGGCTGGGTGTTTCAGCTCTCATGTCGTCCCAAAGACAAACAGCTCCATCTTCAGTGGCCTGCTGGAACAGGGTGATTTTATCCAATATCCTTTGTCAATAAATGGTGGCATTGAGTAAGGTTATCTGGTGTTCAGGATAGGTCATCTGGATACTAACTTAAGATTAGCATGATCTTAGATAAGCATAATTAAGCAACCTCACTGGAGATAGGCCTATATAGCCTATTGTACTACTGCACACAATTTAAAGGAAGGCTACACTCAAGTATGACTGTCAACACATTCTCATTTCCTGGGAGCAATTAGACTTAATTGTCTTGCTCACTACCTGAAACTTTTACATTTTTCACCCTGCCATCTCGTCGATTTGAACTAGCAGCATTTTGGTACTGGTCAGATGCTCTAACCACCAGACTACAATGCAGAATACAACGGCTAGAAATGTAATTATTAAGGGTATGAAATCTTCCAATACTCCCTTGCTAATTGCGGCCTAGAGTGATCAGTCTAACCTGCTGCATTCGGTATGAAGCACGGGTTTGAAAATCTCTCCTCGCTATCTCTATAAAAAAAATGCTTAACATGCTTTCAAGCATAAATAACATAAATAAGTGACAGCAGATTTTTGTTTTCAACCATTTATACGTCTTTGGCGGGTGGCAAGAAAAGGCTTTTATTGGATTCAATACTTATTGTGTAAAAAAGGCTTCTATTGGATTCAATACTTACTGTATAAAAAAGGTTTTTATTGGATTCAATACTTACTGTATAAAAAAGGCTTTTATTGGATTCAATACTTACTGTATAAAAAAAGGCTTTTATTGGATTCAATACTTACTGTATAAAAAAAGGCTTTTATTGGATTCAATACTTACTGTGTAAAAAAGGCTTGATGTTTCTGTAATAAGCCTAGTGTTTTTTTCAGCCTACATGGATCAATTAGAAAAATCTACATTTTTCAATGGTGTTAACGGGTCATCAAAACCCATCTTCTGAATTAACCCTTTAACAATGCTGCCACCAGGTGACATATCAATCCCTTTCAGATATACATGCTGTCACACGCTCTCCAGATTTTAGCAACAGGCTTATAGCAAATATACGAATAATAAAATGACATTACTTCAGGACCACACTGACTTACATTCAAGGCTCAGGCAGTGATTTTATTTTTACCAATTACAAATGTACATATGGCACTGGCACCCAGAACTATACAATGGAAGGCAGAATGTAACCTGTCTTACTTTAATGTGCTGTGATTTTTGCTGTTTCTATAATCTCTCTCTCTCTCTCTCTCTCTCTCTCTCAGAATCAAAGAATGTCCTAATTACTGCCATTTAAAAGGACGTCATGACGTCTTTTGATGTAATATTACCGTCTGTCCCAATTAGTTGTGCACTTGTCAACCTCATTTTGTTATGATGTCTGAATGTTAGAAGAGGCATGAATTCACTGTTAGCTACATAGATCCTTCTACAAAAATCGCCCTTTCTGTATGTTGTCAAGAAAAAGGCTAAAGAAGCAGTTGTGCGTTCCTGTTTGTATGTATTTGTATGTGTGTGTATGTGCGCGCGCTTGTGAGAGACTTATAATTGCATTACATGTTCTTACACACACCATTCGGAAATTCTTATACATTTTCATTAATCTCTCTGAAGTAAAACACCAACTGAAATCAGAAGTTACCTAACAATAGACCACAATTGTGTCCTTTTCATGGCCAACAACAAATGCCCTTATGCACTTCACAAAGCAGGATGTTTTGGCCAATGAAACCACTCTAGTACACATGTGGTCAACAGTGGTCCTCTCAAGCCATGTGGAGAAAGGGTTTTATTAAACCCTTGGAATCTTCTATATGGCTTTATTCACTGAGACATTGCAAGTAAGTATTGTCTTGCAAAGATTAGGCCTCTCTGTTATAAATTATACCAATGCAATAACAACAATAAATACATAAAAACTGCATTTAGTTTTACGCAAGGTGTCATATTTCACAAACGTATGTTCCCAAATAGCGATTTTTACCGGGCAGATATCACCATGCTCTGTGTGTACAAATATAAAAACAAGCAGGGGTCTAGAACTTTCCTGACACAAACAGAACATTCTGCTGCTCTGTATGTTTACCACGTGTCAAGTCTGAGACTGCAGCCGACATCAAACTTAGGTGTTTTATAAAACAGTAATGACAAAACAGCAAGTAATTAACAAATGGATTTACTCTTACCAATCACAATATCAAAGCCAGTGTCTAGTATTTGAGTGTGTTGCTTCACGCACATGTGTTCTGGCTCTGGGTTCTGGCCCAACCCATCAGTTTTGAGGACCAATTGAAGCGTTTGGGTTGTTTTTGGCTTCTAAAAATTATCTTGTATGTACTTAGATCCAGGCTCCATGCGTAGTGGAAATGTTTGTGAGGCAAGTGGGATAATGTCAAGCTGGAGCAACTGAGTGAATACTTTGACTGGAAATTGGATGGTGAGGCAACGCTTGACCCTAAACGGGTGTGGGGTTCAGTAGCTTACCACAAATAAATTGCTGTCCATACTGCTAAAAGGATCACATTTGTTTAATAAACAACTTAGGCACACTGAACAATTAAATATGTGGTAAGTTAACACTCAGAACTGTAAACCTTTTCACTTAAGCGCCATGTACAGTGCCATAAGACCATACCTATACCCATTATACTTAGAGCAGCTGTTCAATCTAAAAGATAATGCAAAGTTTATAATAGATATTAAACAGAACTATATATATATATATATATATATATATATATATATATATATATATATATATATATATATATATATATATATATATATATATATATATATATATATATATATATATATATTGCAATACAGGCCTATACTGTATATTTGATATATGTCTTAAACATTTTTAAGTTCTTTGTTTTATTAATATAACAAGCTCCATTTTAGCATGATTTGATAAACAAACTTGGACACTATGAGGGGTAAACTGTATATAAGAGTATTTATTATAAAATGTTTGGTTAGGTGGACAGTAAACTTACAACGCTAGCACGGTACAAATTCACTAGAACAGAGTAAAAGTAGAACAGAGTAAAAGTTTGCGCATGCATCCACTGCCTCTCGCATTCATAGACGCGCGTGTTTCACACTAGCTTTCTCCACTACTACCGCCAATTACTGGGGCGCCCTCTAACAAAACTGAAACATGATTGGCTCTTAAATTAACAGCGACAGCAAATACGGTTCATTTTGCAAGTAGAACTATGCAAAAGATGGTCAGTCAAATCACGTTCTATTTTTATATTATATGTGTTGTTTTGGTTGGTTCCGCCACAATTTAACCCCTGATCACAACAATATTTGTAAATATAGTTTGATTGTACGCATTAAGCTACCTATAGGAGTGCTCAAACTTGATGGGTACAAAGTAATAATTAAGGCTATACCATCATTATTCTCTTCAGGCTGTTTCTGACATGATCTAAGACTGACACCTAGTGGCAAAACAGGGGACTACTGAATTCATTGTCAACAAATCCAGGGAAGTAGAGGGCGTTTTAGCATCCTCACATGGCTCGTTAACTCGGTTCACTCGAGAGTGAATTGTAAGAGCCACGGAGGGAGTTCAATTAAGCTTGCACTGCAGGGCAGTCACGTGAAAGGGCTAAAGCTACCAGAAAAGTGTGCCCTTCTCAAATTGAACAGAAACCTAACTTCCGCAGCAAAAATCATACACATTACATTAGTGCACTTACGTCACCTTATAATTTCAGAGCGGGGCACCTGGTCTTAATAACTGATTGAGTCCTGTCCAACATGAATGCAATCAGTGTGAAAAGTCTAAACACCGGGGCAACCCGGGAAAATAATCGAATCATCTCACCGCTCATGTACGACGTATACACGTGAGAGATGTTACGTAAGTCAGCATTTAACCAATCAGCTTTTGCTGTTCAAACAGGAAGTTGTAGGACGTTATTTTCTTCTCAGCGACTTGGCTCTTTCATCCTAATAAGACATTGCCATCATCAGTTCGCAAAATGAAACAAAATTCTAGTGTTCCAGCCTTCCTCACTAAGCTTTGGACTCTTGTGGAGGATTCTGATACAAATGAATTTATTTGTTGGAGTCAGGTAAATGTTATTTCCCCACTGAGCGTGCCAGCCTGGCAGAGATAACTAGCTAACGCTACACACAGAGTAGCACTGCATGGTATTAAACGAGTTACTAAATCTATACAGCAATACTATTGCTAGCTGGCTACTTGTCATGCGTGTCGAGTTATATCGTTTATGCATATTACTAGATAACTTGCGTCGGTAGTGGTCTTCAAGAAGCATCGCTTTATTTTCCTGCTGATGTCAAAGACTAATTTGCTGTTGTTATTGTCTGGTGGCTAACGCTACTGTCTTCAGTAAATACTGTAGCCTAGTTTCGGCTATTGCCCGTCCTCCTTTACCTCCGAAGCTAACGTTAATTTAAATGTATTTTGTCTTTGCAAGTTGGTTAATTAACGTTAGTTTCCTCCCTTTCCCAATAAGTATTTCCTTAGGATTTTCAGCAAGAACACCCATACCTTATTTAGCTCCTGGAAAATAACCAATTATATACTTGTCCTGTGGTGGTAGTCGTTTTTCATATTCTCTCCTCTACTTTAATCATGTTTTGTTCACTAGGAAGGCAACAGTTTCCTAGTTATGGATGAACAGCGATTTTCCAAGGAGATCCTTCCCAAGTTCTTCAAGCACAACAACATGGCCAGCTTTGTCAGACAGTTAAATATGTGTAAGTCAGTTATTCTATAAACACACTTACAGAAAAGATTGTTGTCAGAGTGCAGGTTAAATACTGTAAATACTGCATTCAGAATAACTGGGTTTTAGCCCAGCTTCTAGACCAACAAATACACAGGATTTGTATCATCTCTGCCACTCAGAAAGCAGCAATTCAGAAAATGTACCAGTTAGTTTCACTGAGCAAGTATTATTCACCTCCATTATGCTCTACAAAGATTGTCAAGAAATAATTTAAGATATCCAGTATGCCTATATTGTACAAGTCTGGGTCTAGAAGTTGGGCTAAAAACATAGTTGCTCTGCTGTTCTATTGGAAAGCCTTGGGTCTAACGGGTGGTCTCTTTGCAGATGGATTTCGCAAGGTAATGCACGTAGACACAGGCATTGTGAAGCTAGAGCGTGACGGACCAGTTGAATTTCAGCATCCTTACTTCAAACATGGAAAGGATGACTTGCTGGAAAATATTAAAAGAAAGGTGAGACCATCATGGTTAACAACCGTATGATGGTAAACAAATTACCTGTATGTAACCCATTTCAGGTACAGATTGAATTATGGGCTTATTGTTTTCAGATTTCCAATGCAAGACCAGAAGACACAAAGATCAGACAGGAAGATGTGTCCAATATTTTGGCCAGTGTCCAGAATGTTCACGGAAAACAAGAAAGCATTGATTCCAGACTCAACACGCTGAAAAGGTAAGCAAATGCCCATGTCTTCGAGATCCAATGTAGTAGCAGGAATGTGTTGGTTTACCCTTTTTGAATGATTTCTGTTCACAGAGACAATGAAGGTCTATGGACAGAAATATCAGATTTAAGGCAGAAGCACTCCCAACAGCAGCAAATTATTAAGAAGGTGAGGTGAAACATTTTACATCCAGAATTACTTTACACATTCAGTGGGAATGTGTAAAACACCAGATTAATTCTGTGGTTTTTGTATAATTTCAATGGTTAGGGTTATAAATAAACTGGGAAATATTTCCCATGTCCCATATGATCTTAAGGGATGCATTTTGTATAATATGTTACAAATCCCATTCATTACACATTATGCACATTTTCTGTTCCCAGAATGCATCTTTAACATGAAATGCATATTTAGCTGTCAGGTTACAATATTTTTAACTAACATTGGTTGTTATTGTCTTTGTTTGTTACAGTTGATACAGTTCATTGTCACATTGGTACAAAAGAACCGGATTATGGGTTTAAAACGCAAACGGTATGTTTTCATAGTATTTTGAGTCTTCTATTGAATGACAGTACTAAACAATTTATTCATTTTACTTCTCTGTTTTACAGGCCTATTCTACTGAACAGCAATGGAAAAAAGGCTAAATACATCCATGAAATTTACAATGAACCTTCTCTGGAGCACAACAAAGTCTGTGTAGAGGTCTGAATGGGTTTTCTTCCTAGTCTACATGGGGGTGTCCATCCAGTGACTTGTGTCATGACACTAATGAAACTAGGAAATACTCTAGACATCATGAGGTAGAAAAGTACTTAGTCATTTTGTTTTGCTTGGTGCTGTATTCCAGCACTTTGGATTTGAAAAGATACCATGACAATGATAAGGGGCCGATTGTCAGGTTTAATTCTAAGGTATTTTCATCCATATCGAATAAAACGTTGCTCCCATTTTAGGGTACCAAAGGTTTCTGATAACATAATTGAATTTGAATTATTTAACTATCTTGTCAGCCCTCTGTCAGTGGATCGAAGAACTCTGATCTTACTGATGATGTCGTCATCTGTGATGTAACTGATGACAATTCCGAGATCACAGATAGTCCCTCAAGAGCATTGGATCAGTCGTAAGTCAACAAAAAATTTTCTTTGATATATGTACATTATTTCCAGCTGTGCCGTCATCTATGCTTCTGTGCATCATGCCTTTTCTTGCTTTTAGGGATGTAGAAATAGTGGAGGTCTTCGACAGCGGTATTGTGTCACAGACAGACAGCCCTGACCATACAGGAGAGAGCAACTCTTTGGTAATCGAACCAGAAGAAAACACCATAAGCACATACGATAGCCTTCCAACCAGCAGCGCCTTGCAGCTCAATAAACCATCAAGCTTGAGTCTGGAGGATCCCATGAAGATGATGGACTCGATCCTGAATGAGAGTGGAGCAATTTCACAGAATATCAACCTCCTCGGAAAGTAAGTGGACTTGGTCAGCTTAATCTTTGTAGTTACTTTATAGGTAACTACAAAGATAGCATGTTCCATATTAGTGTGGTATTTTAAGCATTTGTTAGGATGTACTCATAATTCATGATTGTCTATGTTTACAGTAGTGAAGGATCCTTTTGTTTTAACAGGGTTGAGCTGATGGACTACTTGGACAGCATTGACTGCAGTTTGGAAGACTTTCAAGCTATGTTGTACGGGAAGCAGTTTAGCATTGATCCCGATATTTTGGAGGTATGCTTTTCAAATTGAAATTAATCAACACACTCAAGATCAATGCAATTTAAAATGTAATTCGCAGAGCTTTTGGTCATCAAACCTTCATCGGAACACACAAACACAGTTGTATAGTCCACAAGTATTGCCAATACGTTGATGCAATCAGACATACTGGGGAAGAAACACCTGCATCCAAGCAAATCTGCAGGATGGACATTAATCAATCGACTGTAATGAAGAGACTATATTTCTGTTGTTTCTGAACCCTCATTCATTTCACTTCATAATTATTCCATTCATAGGAGAGTAGTGGTTCCAAAGAGAATGCAGGGCTGCTCTCCAAAGCGGCCAAGTCCAGTGTCTCTGCAGACAACCAGCTGGTCCAGTACACATCCTGCCCCCTGCTGGCTTTCCTGGATGGCTGCACCCCCTTGGCCCAAGAGTCAGACAGCAGCCCCGCTCCAGAGCTCGGGGACAGCCTGCTGCAGCACAGCTCTGAGGTCCCCACGGACCTCTTGGAGCCAGACGAAGAGCCTCCGCGTAGCTCCCTGATCCGCCTGGAGCCCCTGACCGAGGCAGAGGTCAGCGAGGCCACTCTGTTCTACATGTGTGAACTCAACCCAGAGGAGGCCACCACTGACTCGACAAAGCTGGAGGTTTAACCAGGTGAACCAACGAGCAGAAGAAGCATATGCCCATTTGTAGATACTTGTCAAAATGATCTATTTATTTCCCAGTATGTTTTGGTACATTTGTCCACAGGTCAGAAGTAAGACATTCCATCATTTAGCTGATATTGTTTTGCTACTATTTCCACTAACAGTTGTAGGTAACCCCTGTTAAAGCTGATGCTGCGATTATGTTGTTGGTTTGTTTCAGCATTTGAAATGTTTCGGTATGCATTTGTTTTCTGTATCTATAGGCCAGATGTTTAAAGGATCACATCAGTCTTTAATGAACAAAAACATAGAAGTGCCTGCATCATTTCCTTGTCTTAGTAGAACCACAATGTTCAGAATGAAGTACTGTAGTCGGGTGTTTCATAAGACTTCATGTTATAACTCTGTGATTTTGCCAATCTTGTGAGATCGTCGCTGTGGAACTTCAATAACATTAAAAGAACAGCAAAAGCATAATATTGTCATTGCTTTTTGCCAGACTGTGCAAACAGAGCCAGCCAAGAAAAGGGAATGTCTCCCCAATTGTTAAATAGGTTAGAGACACAGATTGACAGTCAGGAGACCGGGTTTTGGATCTGTCATGGGACAAAGTTTAGCGGAGAATAAGCTGGCTACAAGCATCAGTGGCTACATACAGTAAACCAAGCCAGTCAAATCAATTGAACAGTCCACGGAGGCGGGAAAAACAAATGCAGTCCTGTCTAAAGGCCTTTGCAATGCAGAGCTAAAAACCAGTAGTATGGAACTCTTTAGGTTTCAATTAACATGTTAACACTAAGGCTTTGAATAAGCCTATTGACCAGTCAGCACCGGTAATCTGCACACGGCAGTATTTAAACTTCTGCGTAGTGCAGAGCTGAAATCCACAAATAGGACCCTCTGAGATTCCTGGATTATGAGTGTGTTGTTGGATAAATTGCAGGACCATGTTTATGTAGTCATCCCCCAGACAAAGCTTGAATCCATTTCACGACACTTGGCTGGAATGGGGATCACCAATATGGCATTGCAATTTCATTAAAATGCTTGTCTGTTCAGTTAGAAATTAATTAATTACCAAAGGCTTGTCTGCTGGTATGCTTGGCCTCTACATTGGAACTATTCAAGCCCCCTCCCTGGCTTACTGCAGTCACTTTACCCACGGGCCAGCCGAACTAGGCTTGCATATTTCTTGGTGACATGTAGTTAAAGGTAGCTATAATGGAGGAAGAATGAGAAACATACCTTACGTGAGGTTTATTAAATATTGGTTACAATGCACTAAATACATAACAGGCAAAAACTATTCCAAAATTAGGGTGGAGGTTTGAGGGTTTCTGCATTGCATCTTGTTATTCTGCTAGAAACACAATACACATTTCTAGTATTGAAGCACCTACAAAATAACATCCACTGTTTGAACATCGGTATTTCTTTTTTTTTTTACATTTAAAAAACTAGTGCAAATCATAACAACTGAATGACTAATTTCACAAGATGTGCAAGTTGCAAAAGGGAAAGCTACGGTTTATGCAATTGGAAAGAAAAGCACAGCAAAGACTCATGATGGCCTCTATAATATTCCACTGGAACATCACATGAAGATGGACCTAAGGTTACTGCAATGTTAGCTACTATCAGAAAGCCTGCACTTCATTACTATATGCAAAACTTAAAGGAAATATTCTCAAACATTAAAGCAGTCTTACCCATTTTGTAACAAGTCAGTTCTTCCTGAATGAATCCCCAACCCCCAGCAACATTTACAAACCAAACTCAGCAAAAGCCATCCTGATTCTTATTTTAAAAAAGGCTAAAATTACATATATTAAATGCCTATGTACTCAACACTATAGCATGCACTTTGTTACAGACAAAATGGGTGGGTTATCCACAGGGAATGCACAAACAGTACTTTTGTGGAGACCTTGTTCACCTTACGAGATGAATATTCACAATGACCATCAGGAGAAATGACTGCCTCCATTCTTTAGATCAGTCAAAGTCTCGGTTGACCAAGACCAGTGGAGCTGCCAGGGTCCACACATACAGAGCAATGCAGATCCAGCTGGAGGAGATCTTCACCCACACAGAGGGCCACTTGCTGGTCATCGTCTCATATTTGGAGTCAGGGCTATGGAAATGAAAACGAGTCACAAGTCAAACTAGAGGCTACCTTTAAGGAGTGGGCGGTGGTTCACAAACCAATTGACCTCATGACTCATTAAAGAAATAGGCCATTTGCTAATCCACCCAATCAGAAGCCAGGGGACAGTGATACCCACCTGTACCAGTTGGTGAGGGTCATCATGATGTAGAGGGATGCCAAGAAGAGCATGAAGTGGAAGAAAGAGTAGCTGTAGGTAACTCCATCCTTCTCGTTGTCCACTGCTCGGTTCTCGCCGTCTTCCACATCAAAGTTCTCCGGGTGTGGGCCGTCCTCAATTAGGGCCGACTCATCACTGGTCAGAGTCAGTTTATTCACTTGGGTGTTGGAGGAGTTGCGTATGCTATAGGATTGAATTATTAAAGTGTTATTGGCAGAGAACCTGCAAAGTTGGTCCATTTTATATACAAGAATCAGACAGGCATTCAGTTACTGTTTGATTGAACATTATAATTGGAAAAACAACTGACAAAAACAGTGGTTCAATTGTGCACTAAATCCACACTGGAAGACTGAGTAGTCTAGTCTGGAAACCCAGATTCCTGTTATTTACCAGGGCCATCCCTTCATAGACACAGATTAGATCACAAAATGTGTGTTCCAGGAACATGACAGAGAATCAGTTTTTTTTGTTTATTTCAAATGACAATGTAGCTTTTTGGCTTGGGACGCACAGTTTCATTTCATGAATTTGGACGACACTAATAATGCTAATTCCAGGCTGTGACAGAGCTGAAAAGTCACTCCATGGGCCTTCAAGAACAACTAAGGGTGAGTGTTATTTTACCCAAATATGAATCTGTGTCAAACTCTCAAGATATGCTTACTTCTAAAATAGCTGCACCATGAAAATCAACCTTTTCAATTAGCAGACAAATGGCGAAATAGTTCCTTGCCCTACTAGTCAGCTACCAACTGGCTATGTGACTGTCAAGTGGGGCCGCAGTTGTCCTAGCTACAACTCCTAATTTGAAACAGAGCCCAGCAAATAACACGTGATCTACTAAACCGATTTAATATAAGCCATAGAATGTACCATGGTTTCAAAATCAACATGTAGCAGTGAACACAACGTGTTTATATTCCCCCGGGCTACCAAAGTCAATTCATTTCACAATATTAACAGCTCCGTTGAGAAGGCCGCAGTTTGCTTTGAGATTTACTTACCTGGAGTATAGAACACATATCAGGAAAAGGACTAGCCCAACAATGCCCTGAGCGTCCCACCACTGAACAACTGGATGGTCCTTGCTGGCTGGGGTGGTGTTATTGAAGCCGATGATACCTAGCAAGCTTGGGTTGCATTTCCGGTCTGTGAATGGAAGAGACAAACAAACGAAAGGTTGTCAGGGGGAAGAACTAGCCAGTCGACTGGTGTATTTAAAAAGGAGGCATTTGAGCATTACAATTCTCACCTGGCTCATTAGTCATGGCAGACCAGGTGAGATACATGGTGTACAAAGTCACAATGGAAGACTGCAGTAAACCAGACCTTGGCTGGGACTCCTGTAGAGAAAAGGTGTGCATTAACAATGTACATGTCTGTCCTACTACATTACAATCACATGTTTATGATACAAGAGGTCCACAAATCACTTTCAGGTGCGCAGAATGCTGCGAGTGGTGACATGTAGCTCCATCCTACTCCCATACCTGAATTTTGGGCAAGATGGACATCACTGAGGCTCCGACACAGAGCAGCATGTTGACGCTGATGAAGGCCTTGTTCTCAGTGCAGCCATCAGTGTGGGTGTAGTACACATAGAACATGACCACTGACACCAGGGACAGGATGTAGTTGACGGTTGTAGCGGACAGCAGAGCTGTGGGTGAGGAATTACATGTACTGGTCATTTCTGGAGAAGACCACAGGATTGCTTCAACTAAACCTCAAGTTCACAGTGTTCTCAAAGCGAAGCACATGCTGATCGTCCTACCTGCATACCAACAGCGAGAGTTGCCCTCCTCCATCTTCTCCACCCAAGACTCATTCCAGGAATGGGCAAAGTCAATCAACAGGACAAGCTGAATCAGGATGAAGCAAAACGCTCCAGCCATTCCTATGTAGAACCAAACTAGTGGAGAGAATGTCAAAGTGTGAATGAACTACTTTCAAATGGCTATGTGAAAGAATAGATCTATGACGGGGGGGGGGGGCTGTATCAAAAGGGCCATTACCAGTTGTGAAGGGCCCCTCTGGAATAAAGAATGCGCCGATGGTAATGGCAGCCACAGCAACAAATTTGAAGAACCAAAACCTAAAAGAGAGCAAGTTTAACCACCAGCCCAGAAAAACTTCTGTGAAACTTACCAGAATATTCTTAAGTTGCAGATTTGTTTTGTGATCAGTATTACATGTGCATCTCAATTTAAATATTGTGCAAGTAATTTTTTTTACTTGCACCTTCATATATTCTAGATTCATTACACAGTGAAATATTTCAGTATCTCAAAATATTATAATTATTTTTTACAGTAGAGCAATGTCAACCAGAGAGGAGCTCTAAACAGCTAATAAACTCCCTGAGCCTTCAGTACACACATCAATCATGGGGAAGACTGCTGACTTGACTGTTTAGAAGACACTCATTGACACCCTCCACAAAGGTAAGCCACAGAAATGCATTACTGAAAGGACTGGCTGTTCACAGAGTGCTGTATCAAAGCATATTCGTGGAAAGTTGACTGGAAGGGAAAAGTGTGGTAGGAAAAGGTTCACAAGCAACAGGGATGACCGCAGCCTTGAGAGGATTGTAAAGCAAAGCCGATTCAAGAGCTTCGGGAGCTTCATAAGGAGTGGACTGAGACTGGAGTCATTGAATCAAGAGCCACCATGCACTAACAAGTCCAGGAAATGGGCTACAAGGGTCACATTCCTATTGTTAAGCCACCCCTGATGCAGAGACAACATCAGAAGTGTCTTACCTGGGCGAAAGCGAAAGAACTGGACCGTTGCTCAGATGAAAGAGAATTTTGCATTTCATTTGGAAATCAAGGTCCCAGAGTCTGGAGGGAGAGTGAATAGTCACAGGATCCAAGTTGCTTGAAGTCCAGTGTAAAGTTTCCACAGTCAGTGATGATTTGGCGTGCCATGTCATCTGCTGGTGTTGGTCCACTGTGTTTTATCAAGTACAGAGTCAATGCAGCAGTCTACAAAGTTTTTAGGGCACTTCATGCTTCCATCTGCTGACAAGCTTTATGGAGATGCTGATTTCCTTTTCCAGCAGGACTTGGCCCCTGTCCACAGTGCCAAAACGACTGGTAACTGGTTTTCTGCATATGGTATTACTGTGCTTGGTTGGCCAGCCAACTCGCCTGACCTTAACCCCATAGAGAATCTATAGAGGAAAAGTAGACACACCAGACCAAACAGAAGAGCTGAAGGCCACTATCAAAGCAACCTAGGCTTCCATAACACCTGAGCAGTGCCACAGGATTATTTCCTCCATGCCACGCCGCATTGATGCAGCAATGCATGAAAAAGGAGCCCAGACCAAGTATTGAGTGCATAAATTAACATACTTAGGAAACATTTTCAGGTGTTTTGAGTATACTACCTGATTAGAGCTCTTCTCAGGTCAACATTTCTGTATTATAAATTTTTATTGTAATATATTTTGAGTTGCAAACAGTAGTCATCAAGACAAACAAAAAAGGCTTGACATTTTTCACTTTGTGTAATGAATCTAGAATATATGAAGGTGTTACTTTTTGATTTGAATTACAAAAAAGAAAAAAAGATGCACCTGTACATTACTTAAACCTGATGAAAAGATTTTAGGAATGTTCTTTGGTGGTTGTTTTTTGTTCTGCACCACATTTTAGTCATTTTTAGGTTCATAATGTTCTGGGAATGTCTTCAGTTTTTTTCCATGCATTATGGAATACTTACAGATGGTCATCAATAACCACAAAAGAATAAAAGTTGCAGTGTAATTTACCCATTGTGTACTGAAGCTCTGGGATCCTGGCTGCTTTTGACTTTTATCATGATGAGGGAGAAGAGCAGGAAAAACATGGCCATGCCAAAGCAGACACGGTACACCGCCTTGTAGCCAACCAAGACGTCGCAGTTCACGTGACCCTCCACGCCTGGGATTGATGTACCCATTCCCCCATCACAGAATCCTGGAATCTGCCAAAGCCAAGATGTGCAAATAATTAGTCAGATCCAGCTCAAATTTGAAGAAGCAGCGGTCTGCAAAAAACTACACAGCAACTTCATGGTTTGATGGTAAAAGTTAACAACCTGGTATGTGAAAGATACCTCCCTAAATGTGAGGATCCACCCCACAAAAGAGTTAATTGTGGCCTTCATAGAAGTAAGATTTACCAAGGAGCATGATCTATTGTTTTAAAGGCACCGCAGCACCTCTATGGACTTGGCTAATGAAATTCAGCATGTCTTATAGGAACTGTACTATTTTCTACAGATACTGCAATGAGAGTGCATAAAGGCTGCATCACCACCCAGTGTGACAGCTGCACTGCCCACCATCATATTGCTCTTCAGAGGCTGCGCCCGTTGCCCCACCCTGCCAACACTCCTGGACATTTACTCCACAGAGTGCTGCAGGAAGGCCAAAGATGGATCACAGATCTCAGCCACCTGTGCAATGGGCGGTTTGTGCCACAACCATCTAGCAGACGCAGAAGCAGACCCCCCAACACACACACACACACACACACACACACACACACACTTTTACCTTCTTGAGTTGTTCTTCCATCCCTGGCATGAGCATGATGCAAGCAATGCCCACACCCAGCAGGAGGAAGAAGGCATAGATGAGCCGAGTCACTGTGGAGTTATTACCGCTGGGGCAACACTTGCACAGCAGGCAGGGGGCAGTGCCACACAGGCAGGGGATCTAAAAAATATATAATAAAAGACAGGGGTGGTAAGCATGGTTAAAACCAATTAGCTAATTATACATGCATTAAATTGATGAAATGCGGTTATCCCTCAGCACTTAATCACTGGCATAACACCAGCAACACATTTTTTGCCAAGTTGCTAACTACTTGGGACACCACATCTGCACAGAACATTGGAGATGGCTATCCTTCTTTAGCGTGAAAATATACATCTACGCTTATTTGAACTGAGTGCCGTTATTTTCAGTACAGCTGTAACTGTATTTCATCCCATAAAACATTTCGCAATGCGATGCAGGGAGACCAAAGGAGCTCGAGATGTTAGCAAGCTGTTATTTGACATATGATTCTATTTTGATGGCGAAGATGTTGCAATATTTCCAAGAATCGCTACAGCCGCTAACGTTAGCTAGCTTAGCCATCAATTATAACGTCGCTATCCATTTACCTAATTCTAAAGTTTACCTACATTGGTCTAAAGTAGAATCGAAATTGTAAATCTAGGATGTAGTTAACAGGCAAACACGCAGACGATCGTTGATTTACATCAAAACAAGGTCGTGAATCGAACCGTCCACGACGACAGTTTCCCGATACCGTAATAATACAAGTATACATTCAACCATCAACAAAAATGTGATTAATAAACCTTGGTCACGATTTTGAAAGTACTAAATTAATCTGATTGACAATATAGGCAATGAACCAGGCCAGACTATATAGGGAACCACCCTGGCTTTGTTATTGCGCATTTCATTTCACACTAGCCTTATAGCAACAGTACTGTTAGCTAGCTAATACTGTAACGAAGATGTGGTTGGAAGAAACTGTTTCTACGGCCCGTTTTGCAAATAGGTGGATCTGATGTCGACTTTCATTTTCATTTAAAAATAAATCTTACCCAACTCGCCATGGAGCACAGTCCGAGAACGGCCCCCATGATGTTATGCTGAAATAAAACGAATCTATGCACAAAAAGATGGAGGCTTCTTGTCTGTTTACAACACCACTGCCACTTCCGATTCTTTTATATGGGAATCCCATATGACTCATTTCCGGTGTGCGTGTGCGCGTGTGTTGGGGACATGTTTTACTTACCTTGTCGGGGCTAAAAAGTAATATCCGTAAACCCTCCCCCCCGAAAGCCACTGAATTGTATGATTCGTCTTAAGAATAAGGGTAAATGGAAAGAGAGGTCAACTTAATAGAACCCTAAACATAATAAAAGTGCAACTAAAATTATGTGCTGTAATCATTACAAATATATAAGTACATACTGTGTATATACATCATACACGAAAGAGTCCAGTATACAGGCTCCTCTGCCAGATATAAATACTAGAAGTGCTATTGTAAATAATAAATAATAATGGTTGCATGCAACCCATGGAAAGACATTCAGTGCAAATATGAATACTAACACGTTGATAAGTAGCTGCATGTTCAGGCTCATTTTAAATCAGTAGCCAGAATCGAAAGAAACAAAATGTTTCAAACAACAAATCACAGTATTCGACTCAGTTCCTCTTTTTGCTTAAAATCTATTTACTAAAGTCATTCACCTTATCAATAATATATGCCTATTTTCTTAGTATCTTATCCTGTACTACTACAACCTATCTAATCAAAAACCAACCAACAGTAGCAAAGATGTAAGACAACCCCAAAAGATCAAAAAAGGTAAAATCCTCACCCAATCTATAGCCTATAGACCTTTAAATCTTCCTCTACCCAAAATGCTGTCTGAGGACTGCTGACATCTCAGACACATCCTTGTCACCACAAGGGCATCTCTGGGAAACATCTATTAATAGACCATGGGTGGTTGTTGAGTAGCCGAGCAGGGATAATTCTGCAATCATGTTTCCTCCATAAGCAATCTAGCAATCAAGGTTAATTAATAATCTTTACAGTTAATTCAATCACTGTCACTAAATAAAAAATAATATTCTGATTGCATCTCGTTCCATTGTTATTTTTTTTAGCTTCCCCCAAAATGAATAATTGAGTCAAATTGAATATGTAAATGCCCCCTAAGCACAAATCCTTGTCTGAATGGAATAATTCACTAATTACCTCAGCAGTGAGTGAAATTAAGATGGTGGAAAATATATTGTGTGGGATTTAAGTATTATGCCTTCATGACTATTTCAGCTAGCCACAATACAAAAGGCTACTGTTAAAGTTCACAGTCGAATAATCATACTTCAATACTTTTCAGCTTTGTCACGTTTCACATAACAGATTAGCCTTATTTGTATCATCGCAAAATCTGTCAATGGCGTATTAGAAAGCCATTCATAAGTACCATGGTTTTCTCATTTAAATACATGAGCAGGTACATAGCCTCGTGAGCTTCTCCCTATTGAGCTTTTGGTTGATTGTGAGGAGTGTGCACAGTCTTAGCTTGTTGCTATTTTAATTCCTTTAGGTAGATTACAAAGAATCGTATTTCCAAGATAACAAGATTTACCAAAAATAGTAACCATCATACTTTTCTCAGATAAAATCTCTCACAGCTGGGGAAAATGAATCCACACATTTCTGGCTATTAGTTCCAACAAGGCTAAAATCAGTTTGTATGTGGGAAGCAATATGCTAATAAGGTCAGATTGAGACCGTTTTACTCTGCACCGTAATGTGCTTAGTTATAAACTGAACATGATTCTGTGTATAATGGGCATTTACAAATATAGTTTGATCAGTTAGAAAACACTATTATGCAGAGCCACATAGAATACTGTAGCAATTTGATTTGTTAAATGGATAACATTTAATTCAGTCTGTGTATCGCAATGGTGAATAACTATTTCATAAGCATGCAATGTTACTGATAGTGTCTGAATGTAGGCTCCTTACTGTCTGTAAATCTGGGAATGTTTGCTTAGTTTATTAACTATAATTGCTGGTTAGCTATAATAATTAGCTAACACAATAATTAATCAAAGCTCACACCTTTTGTAATTCAGTGCTATAGACTGACAATCCCAGCCACATCGCTTGGGTTTCACAACTTGCTTGACACTTGAAGACAGTGACTTAGCCTCTATGCCAATGTTGTTAGGTAACACTTTTTATTGGTGTATGCACAATTATTATCTTGTGAGGTGAGATGTTTGCCAACATGCTGATCTGTTTATACTCCAAGGAATTTTCACAACGGCTATTTACAAATGAGCTATTTTCTGTACTTTATTGGTTTAACTTTCACCTGTAATCATCCTTACAGCCAATTTAATGAATAATGTCAGTTACATGCTAGCTTGGTGGTGTTTCTGCTTCCAGGCTGCATGTGCATTAATCGCTTTAATTAATATTTGTAAACACAGAAACGTTTGTATTAATGCCTTAACTAACTGCTTAATGTATCCACCACTGGGGGTGCCAGGTGTTTCTTTTCAGTTGATAACTCTGTTATGAGAGATTAGTGTTCCAGTGACCTTTTCTGAAGAACTGCCTAACAGCTGAGCAGAGCCAGAAGTCCCTTCATTCCAAATTTGTTATTTCGCTGCTCAGCTTATTAAATTATTTCTAAATAATTTCCCCTCTGAAATACACTGCTCCAAAAAAAATGAACACTTAAATCACACACTGGGCCTCGAAGAACTAAATATATTAAAGCTCAAAGTCTTTACTGTACATTATATAATTAGTTGATAGCAAAATGACATAGCAACGATTAATGCAAACCAAATCACCAACCGATTGGGGGCTGTATTCAAACTCACATTGAAAATCAAAGTAAACAATTAAAATCACAGGCTGCTCCAACTTGTGAATTTGTGTTTTCATCATGGCAACTCATAATGGGACTCAGTAGTGTGTATGTCCCCCACATGTCTGTATGCACTCCTGACAACATCTGGCCATGCTCCTGATGAGACAGTGGATGGTGTCCTGGGGGATCTCATCCCAGACATGGATCAGGGCATTGATGATCTCCTGGACAGTCTTTGGTGCTACTTGGCGGCATCGGATGCACTAAATTTGTCAATTGGATTCAGGTCTGGGGAACGTGAGAGCTAGTCAATGGCATCAATGCCTTCCTTATCCAGGAACTGCCTACACACTCTGGCCACATGAGGCCAGGCATTGCCCTGCGCCAGGAGAAAACCAGGGCCCACTGCACCAGCGTAAGGTCTCACAATGGGTGTGAGGATTTCATCCCATTACCTAAAAGCATTCAGGGTACCGTTGGCTATAGCGCATGGGGGGTCTGTGTAACCCTCCAAGGATATGCCTCCCCAGACCATCACTGACCCACCGCCAAACTGGTCATGCTGGATGATGTTGCAGGCCGCATAACTTTCACCAGACTCACGTCTGTCACATTTGCACAGTGTGAACCTGCTCTCATCTGTGAAGAGAAAGGGGTGCCAATGGCAGACCTGCCAATTCTGGAGTTCTCTGGCAAATGCCAATAGAGAACCACTGTGCTGGGCTGTGAGCACAGGTCCCACTAGAGGATGTCGGGCCCTCATGCCATCCTCATGGGGTCTGTTTCTGACAGTTTGCTCAGAAATACACACACCAGTAGCCGACTGGAGGTCATTTTGTAGGGCTCTGGCAGTGCTCCTCCTGTTCCTCCTCACACAAAGGACCAGATACTGGGTCCTGCTGCTGGGTTGATGCCCTTCTATGGCTCTGTCCAGCTCATGTGACCGCCTGTCTCCTGGTATCTTGTCCATGCTCTTGGGACTGTACTGGGAGACACAGCAAACCTTCTTGCAACCATCTTGACTATCTGTGCAACCTGAATTGGCTGCAGGTACCGCCTCAGGCTACCAGTAGTGACAAGGACACTGGCAATACATCCACATCCCCAGTTATAAGAGGGAATGCACACTCATGCAACCAGGCTATTGTGAGTTTTTTCTTTTTCCTCCTCAAAGATTTCAGTTTGTTTTTCAATTTAATTGTTCACGTTATAGGTCACATTAAAGGTGGAAAAAGTTCTGACATGATTTATCTTTGTCTCGTTATTTTACATCACAAGAACCTGGCATTTTAACAGGGGTGTGTAGACTTTTTATATCCACTGTACACACACATACATATATATGTATGTATGCAACCAAAACACGTTTTTGAAAACGTGGTTTTATTTGTAACACATAATTTATTAACATGTATATAGAGGCTCTGTGGCTGTATAGGCGCCATGGCAAGTTAAGCGGCGACTACAAAGACGGCATATTATGTTATCCGCGGAAATGTCAATGTGAATGTTCATTAAAACTAATGATATGCTTAAAATTAGATTATTAATTACAAATAGCAATAGATTTTTTGTGTTTGGAGGCAAGTTTGGTTAAGTATAGCCCACTCTAGCCACTGCGCGTCCCCGTGAAAAACAGTATGTGATGTCACTACTCGGGTATCCTCGCAGTAGAATAAAGACAGTAGAAGAAATCACGATGAGGGCGGACTTTGCGCACCGCGTCTTATCCATGGCTTGTCGATGGTAAAATATACATGTCGGGGGAGAGCAATTCAATTACATTATAGTAACAACCATCTGTTCTACACTGGGTAAGTAGGTGTCACAATATTTTTCTTTTCTTCTTTCAAGCTACTCGTCGTCAGGGTGTCCTATCTGCTGTAGCCTAATTTACTCGCAAGTTATAGGCTGGTTTGTAATTCAGCTGGTTATCATCACTTGCTGTTAACATCTGCAGTTAGGATATTTCGATCATGTAAATTCCATACATGACATTGCCGTTTGCAATGTCATTCACATACTACCTCACAAAAGCTGTACAAATGTGTGAGAGAAACCTTTTCGTCAATCCGTTGTACACATGTATCCTACAGTAGTCCATTGTTGGAAAAATACATGTCATATTGGAAACAGAAGAATAATGAATATCAGTCTTACATATATCCTTTGGAATAAATAATGATCATGTTCATTAAAAAATGCCGTGAATTTATCTTATAGGCTTTGTGCACATTCTCTCTTATCTCCAGTGACATTTACCTTTGAAGGCTATTGAACACTTGAAAACCCTGCTTACCAATCTCCAATAGAAATATCTGTCCTTCTTTCTGTTGGTCTAGCTTACAGTATATTATTTTACCCCATACATATTTCAATTTCCTGACTGCGGTGCATCAAACAAACATGATTATATTAATCAATGCTTAAACCTTTCATTATAGCATATTCTACCACCGATTAGATAAAGCCTGATCATATTTATATGGGTATGTTGTGTAGCAGGCCCGGAACCAACGTGTTGGACGGGCATTTGATTTCCATGGGCGCACGTTTATCCTATACTTACCTGTATCGATTAGTAACTTCGGCGAGGTACGAAAAGCAAATTATTTTAGCATGCATGGCTCACTAAGGCTATATAATACCAAAATACACAACTGGCAATCAAATTCGAAAGCTTTAACCAACATAGTTACACATTCGTTGTAGCTTAGCACACATCACTTAAAGCACGTCTTCGATCTCATTTGCAGATCAGGGCAAGATAGCTACTTCCCACCTGTAATTAGTAAAGTACAGTATGTGGAAGCATCGAAAATGTCTCTATAAAACCAAAACAATATTTTATAGGCTGTAGGCCTGCCGTACATTTGTGTTTAGCCTACTGGTTCTTTTCAAAACAGCCCTAGTATAACCCCTATTTTGGCATATCCAAGAGCTATGAAATGTCTTCTTGTTCCGAATAAGAATTTGATGAAGTCGTCTTGTGATAGCCACATTAAATTGATTATTAGCGACCTAAAATTATTTGTCTTGTGATTATTAGCTATTTCTGAAAATATCATGTCAAATTGTTGTGACGAAAAGAGAGCTGAGCCGGAAGGCAAAGCTCTCGATATACCGGTCAACTTTCCTTCCTACCCTCACCTATGGTCATGAAGGCTGGGTCATGACCGAAAGAACAAGATCGCGAGTACAAGCGGCTGAAATGGGTTTTCTCAGAAGGGTGGCTGGCTTCTCCCTTAGGGATAGGGTGAGAAGCTCAGCCATCCGTGAGGAACTCGGAGTAGAGCCGCTGCTCCTTTGCGTCGAAAGGAGCCAGTTGAGGTGGTTCGGGCATCTGGTAAGGATGCCCCCAGGACGTCTCCCTAGGGAGGTGTTCCAGGCACGTCCAGCTGGGAGGAGACCTCGGGGTAGGCCCAGGACCAGGTGGAGAGATTATATTTCGACACTGGCCTGGGAACGCCTCGGGATCCCCCAGTCAGAGCTGGCAAATGTGGCTCGGGATAAGGAAGTTTGGGGTCCCCTGCTGGAGCTGCTGCCCCCGCGACCCGATACGGATAAGCGGATGAAAATGAGATGAGAGATCATGCCAAATTTTCATTCAAACAAGTTTTTTATTTGGGGGGCATAGTAGTTCTGTAGGGCGGGCTTTACCACCTAATGCCCGCCCACAACGCCGGGCCTGTTGTTTAGTGAACATGCTGTTTTCGATTAAGCTGATAGTCAGCCAGCATTCTTATAACAAAACTCAAATCTATGGTTTAAATTAGTGTTTGGCCTTCACGTATTGGTAAACATGGCGTTCACGGTGATCTTCAAGCAGGGTTTATTCCTGGTGGTACTATGCGGTCCATTCTAGTGCTCCTGCTGATTAGAGGGTAATCACCATGCTATTTCTGCCACAGCCACCATCAGCACATCCACCTGCCAGGAGAGACCACATGCCTGGCAAAATAATGAGCCAGCCTGGGTAATGGGTTAATTATTACACAGAGAGGAGAGATTGAAGACACACTCCAGTCTTAAATCTCCTGTCTGTGTTCTAGTCTAGCGTTTAGAAACCTGTCTTATGTGCACTCGCCAGACCCTCCGGTATAATGTCTGTAGAATTACTGTAGGTGTCAGGTTACCATCCAAACAGTGCCACCCGCTTGGAGCTGCTGGTTGTTGCCTGCAGTATTTTCTAATGAGGATACTAAAAGTAGAACTGAGATGTTGTTAAGACATATTCAGGGTGACAGCTGGAGTTACAGGGGACAAGAGGCATTACAGCCCCATCTGCTACCTATGGTCAACACTTACTCAAAAAAAAGTCCCTTCAACTCACAAAACTGTAGCTTTTATATTGGTATTCTATAGAAAGGTGAACCTTGCAAGTGAAGTGTGTCAATCACTAGCTGGCAGCAGCCAATAGGCTTGTTGCGAATAGGGAGCGGCTCTCTGGATCTTGTTGGATACATTTTTACTATTCATAATTAGTGTGGACTAGGTTAATACATGTTTCTGTCACTCAGCATCTTATACCACTGTATATCATTCCTATATTGCCAGTTGTGACTGCTTAACAAACAAACATGTTTTTAGTTAATGATCTTTGGAGGATCCAGGGGCTTTCCATTTCTATAATTTTCATGATGACTGGCTGAGTTGAAGACTTGGAGTTACTGATGGTGTCTGCATGCCTACTTGTAATCACACACATGGGGATTAAAAATGTGGTTTGTTTCCCTGTTATTAGACTGAGATGTGTTGCAGAACAACTTCGCCTGATTTTGCATCAAACGTGTTACAAAGTCAGTTGCGATCCGAGTCTCATTGGGACTGTTTGATCGATGATGCACTTTGTTACCTGAAAGCCCCATAGCCCAGCACTGTATTCCACAGGAATAGCTACATACATGTGTAATGTAGATGGAGTGTGTAGTGGAATGTAGATGGAGTGTGTAGAGTAATGTAGATGAGTGTGTAGAGTAATGTAGATGGAGTCTGTAGTGGAATGTAAATGGAGTGTGTAGTGGAATGTAAATGGAGTGTGTAGAGTAATGTAGATGGAGTGTGTAGTGGAATGTAGATGGAGTGTGTAGTAGAATGTAGATGCTGACAACAGGCGGCACTTCAATTTGCCTTTTTGTAACAGTTGTGGCCCGTGTCGTGTTTTCACGTTTTTTTTTCAGGGTGTCAGCAAGGCGTCTGTGAATGCTGTTGAACGTTGCTTTGTGGGTACACTGGCAATACCCCAGGAGAAATACCACTCTCGCATAATTCCTCTCTTCTGCCTGGCTTCCTCTCAGCCCAGTCAGCACCACAGTGATTAAACCACATCAGTTTTAGCATTTAGTCTGGCCTGCTCTAGCTCCTATGCCTATTGAGTCAATATAATGATCACTAATCTGGCTTGGTGGGACTGTGTATGTCTCATGATCTATTACATTGCGTTCTTGGCCCACTGCCAGAACCAGAACAGCTTGCTTATTTTCTCACAATTGGCCACCTTGTTGTTCAAATGTCCAAGATCCAGGGCCATCTCTGCAACCTCCTCCAGCAGGGCCTCACTCAGTCAATCACCCTATTCCTGTCCCTCCAAAAGACTCTCCTCTTCACCATGGCCTCCCTTAAGGGTTTTTATGCTTGCCCATAATGGGACCTGTCTTGTGTAATATAGTCTAGATGAAAACGGGATGTCCGCTCACCGTTTATCTTTTAATAAAGATTTGGTGATTTAGGATTTATTTCCAAGCTGTCTCACAAGCCAAACCTTTAATCAACAGTCTCACTAGGCTACTTTGCCCTTGCCTTAAGCTGGTCAACCTCCCCTCCTCATTTCTAGGAGGGGAGGTTATGCTTAGTTTTAAATTAAATAGCCAACTGGGAAATGTGTGGTTGTTGTTTTTTATACTTATATGTAGATACAAAGTACAGCCACCAAAGGTAAAATGTTTTTCCATGCGTATGGCCCACGTACATCACGAATGGTTAAGAGCAGCGTTGCGACATACAGGTGTCAACGTTTTGACAGTAACCTGCTGTGTTTCAACGTAAATCTGCTTATGAATTTTGCCCTTTTTAACTGCACTGCAAATATTTCCAACAAAATTTCGACATAGCTGTTTTGTTTCCTTTTCCATCAGGCCGCCAATTCGTCCAATCTGACGCGCCACGAAGGGCTCGGTCGACCGCATGCATTCCAATGCACCTTGTGTGAAGCTTTACCTTGCGGTGGCTTAAAGGGGAGTTCTGTGTGCGAGAATTTCATTGTGCAGGCTATATGTTGTTCGGTGCATTTGCCAAATAAACTTTGAAAGTTGAGTTCATAATAGACACATAACTACTACAGCTAGCTGGTTGTAAAGCAGTTTCTCAACTGAGCTGTAATGAATTGGATAATCTGGTCAATGTTTCAAGTAATAGACCAAAAGTGAATTACGTAACAAGACAGAAAGCTAGCTTTTTGACTACATATTGTTAGACACTAGTGTGCCTTGAAGGCAGCTGAAAATAGAACGTTTATGGCGACACATAATACTCTATTTAAATGTAAGCCCTTTAGGTAAATGTCTTTGGTTCCAGCTTTTGTTTCTATATGCTTGTTTCTAGTATGACATTTTATTCTTTTTTTTATTGCTGTGTCTTGTTTAATTTTGTGAAAATGCATAATTCTTTGATTCATATAATGCCTCATACATGCTATTGGGTCACGTTTTGGCCCTTTTTAGCCCTTTGACCTCTGGCATTTTGGTAATGAAAGAAGCCATTGGTTTAATAGTGGAACAGCATATAAATACAATCCCACATTGTTGTGCTTAGTTCTTTTTCTCTGTCTAAGTGTTACACACTCCCCAGAGGTTTGGGATTAAAACACCACTGTAGTGTTGTGACCACATTGGATTTTAGATCCAAATATGCTGATTGGCCCGTAGACCCATAGTGTACTGTGGTATTCCTCTGAGGTTCGTACCCTGTGGGTTTGTTCATGTTCATCCGTCTGTGTCTAAGTCCCACTGGGTCACCAGCTTTGTCACTGACAAGAGTACAGTGGAGCTTAGTATAATGTTACAGTGCCAGTCTTGCATGACACATGCAGGATCCCCATGAGAGTGTGTAGCTCTCACTGGTAGTGCACACAATTAGGTTACTCTGGTCGAAACAGTACAGTGGTGCACCCCTGCATAAGTCATTTCACGACGTGTTGTGTGTTTTGTTGCTATAGGGATCCATACCACGGACAGACTCGATTTACTTTAGATAAACCACGTTTTAAATCTGTATACATCATAACCAAACACGATATAATTCACAGAGCACGCACAGTGACAGCTGAACGGCCCCAGAGTCACAGCTCTCATGCAGCATTGTGAAAAGTCAGAGGCTTGGGGCAGTAAAACTACCAGGATCTTGTTGTCTTAAATAACTTGATTTGAAACAGTCATTACAGAGTCTAAAAATGAACCACAAGCAATCTGGGCTATACTTGTCGCCCTGCTTTTAATCCAGTGTTGCACTCTGAAAATGGAACTGCGGTTGAACAAGACACACTGTATGAGTAAAGTATGAAACAGACCTAGTTCAGTGGTTCTTAACTCCAGGCCCCAGGGACTGCTTTTAATTCTAACCATATAATCAGTGGCTGATTTAAACCTGGGACACCAGGTGAATGTAATTAATTAACAGGTAGAACACAAAAACAGTGGAAATCCAGGTCCCCAGACTCTGAGTGGAGACCTAGTTGTTACAGTGTGACCACGCCCGACTACCTGGCCAACTCCTCATCAAGTCTTTTGGTTGTTGTAGATTCCCCAGTGTGATTTTATGAAATTTGAGAAGCATTTCCTGCTAGACAAACCGGCTGTCTGCTCAAGTCCTAGGCACACAATATACTCTATGGGCCAATTAAAAGACAAGGGTGGCATTCATAGAGGTTTTTATCAAGTAGGAGAGAGTTATTATCTTTTAAAAGGCCAGGACAATTAAAGGGTGTGATTGTTTCTCCTTGTTTATTTACATTGTAGTTAATGTTCAGTGTTGGAGTGCTTACCTCTCCTGCCAGGGGTTGCTCTGCTTTCATTTCTACCGCCTTTACTGAAATGTTCTGCAAATCTTCAACTTTCATAAGACACCAATGTGTATTCTGCTAACTCAGCCATGTGCACCTGTTTTTCCAAAGCTCTGTTGTGTTAGTTGCATTTTTCAATAGCAGAGCTTTCTTCTGTTCAAAGCATGTAAGATGTGCAATTGACTATCCAGTTCAAAGGATTTTAGTAAAGCCTAGAGGGATTTTCTTTGACCAGAGCTTTCAGTGTGGATATCCATTTTAGCTGTGCTATCGGAAGAAGGGAATCGGAAAGAAGCACTATATTCCAGGGCACCCGAGTGGTGCAGCTTTCTAAGGACTCATCATTGTGACCCAGGTTCCTATCCTGGTCACACCATGCTGACTGTGCCCGGTCGTCCTGCCAAGGGTGGGGTAAAATAACTGTGCAGCATCTGGGTCTCTGGAAGGGATGTTGGGTAGTGATTAGTGATGATTATACAGTACTTGAGAGATGTAATTGAAATTTAGGTGACAACAATACAACTTTGCATTTTCTCTATTGTAGCTGTTTTGTGTGATGATTAGATACAGTATTTGATTGGTCATCAATCATAAGATATTGGAGCAGTAGCTGTTTGTGCTTGCTGGCTGTCTCAGTTACTAGTGATCGTAATCAGTTTTAATGGGGATACTGTATTCATCTTGAATGCCCTGCATTGGTCACGTCTACAAAAATAATGGAAAGCAAAATTGAATTCCCAGCTTGGATTAAGTCATCTGCATTGTCTTAATAGGTGACACACCATGATTATTGACTTGAATAGTTGATGTACTGGTGAATAATGGTGTGACTCAAGATGCGTTTTTATCAAAGAAATGTGGAGTAGGCTGCTGGCATGACTAAAAGCTTTAAAATCATTATTGAAAATGTGCAGTGGTGCGTTTTTGTTGATCAATTGATGGACAGTAGTGGCTATCATGTGACATACTTGTAGCTCACATTAGACGGTGCATTACTTTTGTTTCTGCTCTGTCAAATCCCTCTTAGCAATTCAGAGAGGGGATTTGGGGAAGGGGCTCAGTTTCTTCGAAAACTGCTGGATCCCACACTTTGGCATCTCCTACCATTCCAGCAACAACAAATCATCAGTAGAGCCCATGAAATGTCCTTTTGCTCCACTTATGGTTTCCACTGTGTGCATCCCAAATGGTGCCCTAGAGTGCTATGGTCCCAGCTCAAAGGTAATTCACAATAAGGGATAGGGTTGTGATTTTGGATACAAGCCATATGTGACCTATCAGGATGATGTCTCTTGTTTGTTTGATGAGGCTGGCTTCCAGCAGGACTGGCATCCCTCAGGGACTCCCCTCTCTTCATCTGTCAGGGGAGAAGGACCACAGTGCTGCCTTTCCAGTGTTCAGAAGATGACTCACATCTAATGTGCTCATTGTTCTTCAATTGTGTGGTGCACTCTAGGCTTTGTCCCACTGCCTCACTGCTCTGTCTCATCTTAATCATTACTGCTGCTGCCCAGGCCAAGTGACTTGGCTATAAATAGGGAAAGATTAAAACCTCTCATCCGGCTAATCTTCACAACATCTTCAACTCGCCCTGTAAGTGTGGTTTTCGCTCTCTCGACTGCGTTAAATATCCATTCTCTGAGCACTGGGGGGGGGAGTTTGTCAAGATGATTTGAGTTCATATCAGTGGCTTTTAGAGGAATTTGTCTGAGCAGATATGACATTAGTTACACTGTTATATGAGATTTAAGTTAAATGGCAGCAAGAATTTGCAGATGTATGAACTGAAGAGATGATCAATCAGGCTTAAGAATCGCTTTATTGGAGTTATACTGGAGCCCTAGTCAGTGATTTGAAAAATTAAGATTTTCAGTACGCTATAAATGTTGTGGCTGTGACATTTGGGCGATAGACAAAGTGCAAGCCTGGGATCTGTACCCTCTTAAGCCCTAACAGCAGGTCTCCTGTCCAAATATAGCCTTTTGTAGGAGTACTCTCTTCTCTTCCTGGCTGCTATCATAAACATTTACTTAATTACCCTACAAGTTTAAAAATCGGGAGGCCTCTTTTTAGGCAAATGGACAAATAGCAGGAAAATTTGGTAGAAAAAACTAATAACGTTTTTTGGCCTCCCCCATAGGCATATATTTAAGCAATAAGGCATGAGGAGATGGGGTATATGACCATATGCTATATTTTGTGATATATCAATCACAAAACCCCAAGATGCCTTATTGCTTTCATAAACTGGTTACCAATGCAATTAGATCAGTAAGAAGTTATGTCATACCTGTGGTATACCGTCTTATATACAACGCCAATCAGCTTCTGATTGGGTTGTAAAAATAGCTCATAGGGGGAGGATACAACCATCTTGGATAGACATCTCTCGGTTATAAATAGGACAATGCCCCTTGGATGGACATCACTCAGATAAAAATAGGACAATGCCTCTTGGATGGACATTTCTCAGATATAGCTAAGACACTGCCTCTTGGATGGCCAACTCTCTTCATCTTACCTGTCATTTGTGAAAAGAAAAAAAGGAAAAGACCTGATTGGACAATTAGACAGTGATGCCAGACCAGGGATTTCTTATGACAGCAGTGGGAGTGGTGATGGTCTGTTGGCAGGACTCTTGTATTTGTGTGGGCTACAGTTATGAGAGGCCCTGACCCACCAGTCTCAGCTGAATAATGAACAGTCCACTGTGTATTCAAAATGCTGCCATGTGACTTCATTTCTTGAAGTTTCCCACTGAACACAGCTCATTATTAGATGCTGTGAGCTCTCTTTTTTGCCAGTAGAGTGAAAGGAACATGGGGACCCAGGGACAGGTTGCTGGTCTTTGCACTACAAAAATCCACCAAAATGTTCCTCTAAGAACCCTATAGTAATTGTGTCATCTGGAAAAGTGTGTGATTGGTTGCTCTCAGCATTAGTCATAAAATATTGTGTTACTGTGTTTTCCCCAGTTGAATGCCTTACAGTTTGAATGGTTATAGACATTACCAACTAGGAGTCATCAATGAAAGATTCTGTTAGGAACACATACATGTCTGTTTATGCCTATTGCACACAGTGTGGAGGAATCATTACTGACGAATCTCTACCGAATAATTCAGTGAATACCTGACGGAAATGTATTGATTCTCTACAAACAGTCATGGGCCACATAAGATGGTTTGATTATTATCCATGATGTTCCTGAACTTTCTATGAGCTTTCTGATGGAATGCAAAACAAATTGACATATTCTATAACTTGGAAATATGGTCAGAATATTATTATTCACAAATATTCATCAAATTATTTCACTCATTTGTTTCCTAAATTAGAGACTAAGATTAATAAAATGGCTTGATTGTCTCCGATAGTAATACTAATATAATGTGTGCATCAATATAATATAATATAATGCAAATCAATTTAAGCTGCAATCCCTCTAACCCCCATTCTCCACTGGCTATTGGGAGTTTACCAAACAATTTTCTTGTGGCTTTCTCAGAAACCTGGTAGTGACTATCCCAGCCCACATGGTAGAGACTACCCCGGCCCACATGGTAGTGACTATCCCGGCCCACATGGTAGTGACTATCCCGGCCCACATGGTAGTGACTATCCCGGCCCACATGGTAGTGACTACACCGGCCCACATGGTATTGACTACACCGGCCCACATGGTAGAGACTACCCCGGCCCACATGGTATTGACTACCCTGGCCCACATGGTATTGACTACACCGGCCCACATGGTATTGACTACACCGGCCCACATGGTATTGACTACACCGGCCCACATGGTATTGACTACCCCGGCCCACATGGTATTGACTTCACCGGCCCACATGGTATTGACTACACCGGCCCCCATGGTATTGACTACCCCGGCCCACATGGTAGAGACTACACCGGCCCACATGGTAGTGACTACACTGGCCCACATGGTAGTGACTACACCGGCCCACATGGTAGTGACTACACCAGCCCACATGGTATTGACTACACCAGCCCACATGGTATTGACTACACCGGCCCCCATGGTATTGACTTCACCGGCCCACATGGTATTGACTACCCCGGCCCACATGGTAGAGACTACACCGGCCCACATGGTAGTGACTACACTGGCCCACATGTTAGTGACTACACCGGCCCACATGGTAGTGACTACACTGGCCCACATGTTAGTGACTACACCGGCCCACATGGTAGTGACTACACCGGCCCACATGGTAGAGACTACACCGGCCCACATGGTATTGACTACACTGGCCCACATGGTAGTGACTACACCGGCCCACATGGTATTGACTACACTGGCCCACATGGTAGTGACTACACCGGCCCACATGGTAGTGACTACACCGGCCCACATGGTATTGACTACACCGGCCCACATGGTATTGACTACACCGGCCCACATGGTAGTGACTACACCGGCCCACATGGTAGTGACTACACCGGCCCACATGGTAGAGACTACACCGGCCCCCATGGTAGTGACTACACCGGCCCACATGGTAGAGACTACACCGGCCCACATGGTATTGACTACCCCGGCCCACATTTATTTTACATTTATTTAAAATAATTTAGTTGCCACCAATCTAAACAATAACTCATAATGACAAAGCAAAAGCACCTTTTGACCAATGTTTGCAAATGTATTGAAAATGTAAAACTGACATAGCTCATATACATCACTGTTCAGACCTTTTTCCATCATACTCCAAACTGAGCTCAGATGCGTCATGTGTCCTCTGGTCATCCTTGAGTCTCTAGAACTTGGTTGGAGTCAGCCTGTAACCAATTCAATTGATAAAACATTTTAGTGACACGCCTCTCTATATAAGGTCCCACACTTCACAGCGCATATCAAAGCAAAAACCAAGCCTGGGGAAGTTATGAAATAAAATTGTGGAAAGTAATAAAAAATGGTTAAAGCATTGAACATTTTCAGGAGCACATTAGGCTCCTTCTTTGTGAAATAGAGTTTGAAGATTGAAACCACCAAGACTCTTCCCAGAGCTGGCTGTCTGGCCAAACAGAGTAACCAGCAGGGTTACCAGATTTGATTCACAGTGTATATGCACAATAACAGCCTAAATCCCAACCATATTTATAAATCAGCCCACCCTAGATAATTTTTTATGCACAATCATTAAAAATAACCTAATTGGCAACACTGGTAACCAGACAAGAAAAGATTTGGTCAGGGTGGTGACAAAAAGCCAATGCCCAATCTAACAGATTTAGAGTTTCTCTGCAGAGATGGGAGAACCTGTCAGGAAGAATGCCTTTATGGTAGCGGGGCTAGTTGGAATCCACTCCTAAGTAAATGGCATGACATGTGGATCTGAAGAATTGAAATATTAGGAAATATTATGCCTGAATGACAAGCACTACGCCTGGCGAAAACAAGGTATCATTCATCATCTGCCTAATACTATTCCCTCGGTGAAACAGGCTGTAGGAGCTTCATGTGATGGGGATGCTTTTCAGATACAAGGACTAGGAGAGTGGTTTGGATTTAGGGAAGATTTGAGTCAATAATGCCTATTTTTCTTTGCGAACGTAAAATTAACAGCGTATGCCGTGGTTGGTTAGAACTCCGCTGCTAGTCATTCAAATGAACGAAACAACCGTTCAGTTGAACGATAAAACTGACCGGGTCAGTTGTTCACAAGTCATTTTACTCAGGCAAAGGCAGCGGCTCTGTGCTTGTTTTCATCTGTTTTTCATGGCATCAGTAATCAACTAACTATATTAATTATTATAGTCTGAGTTCAATTATCAGTTATAAACATGTATTTTTGATGTTCCTGCCTTGATCAATTTTTCTCTGTGAATGCATATAGAAGTTGATCGGAGAACTGAGCTGGAGGACCGGGTATAAACCAAGTGACCATGTTGTAGTAATCCACTGTCAAATGTTCGAATGAATGATTTACTCGAATAAGGACTCGTGAGTCCCGAGTCACTAAAAAGATTCGTTCAAAACAAATTGTTCGTTCGCGAACTGCAGATCACTAACATGGAACTATGTTTGAGTGGACGCTCGTGAAATAAGCGCAACTGTATGTTGACTAAACAACCTAATAATTAGCCTAATAATTGCTTATATGTGAGCATTTTTTCATTTCGGATAAGAAAAGGTTCAATAGTTAGAAGCTAGCCAACCAGCCCAATGGAACTGGCTAGCTGAGCTAGCTACCTTTATAACAAGGAGGACACCAGGAAAAAGCTATGGTAAATTATCTTGTGCCTTATAACAGTTGTAACAGTTGAATAACTAGCTATTTAGGGTTCTATTGTCTGTCTGTTTAGGAGGTCCAGATGACCAAACAGGTGGCTGGAGTGAAGGAGAGTGATGATGGACAGCAGTGGAAGTATTATTCACATACCACATGTATCTCATCCTCACTGAGTTTATCTATAACAGATGATACAAGTGGCCTAGATATTCCCTGTTAGTTAAACCTACAATTACTTGGATAGGTAGGAAGTGGAGGTGCCAGAATCATTGTGGATTGTGTCTAGTTTATCACAGGCAGCATAATATTAAGTATTATTAATGTGTTAGTTGTGTCCCAATACTTCACCCTTTTTCCAAAACAAACTGTACTTGTACACTTCCTTGCGTTCATTTGTCAATATAATAGGATGTCCCTCCTGTAACTGCTTAAACACATATCTTTTTATATATTATATATTAGGAGGATGCAGGAACACACCTTGGAGAAGAAATGGCCAAACTGGATGTGTGCTCTCTCAACCACATCTATGTCTAGCCCAGTAGTCAAAAGTGATATACAAGCAGCATGGTGGAGTTAACATCTATTACATTTATATGTATTCATATCTTTCCCCCATGACACACATTTCTTTAAGGGGGTTGGTGATCTACAGTATGGACTGAATAACTGTAGTTATTTTGGGAGGGGAAAAACACCACTTCTTTATTTTATTATTTGCTCCATACTAGGCGTTGTGCATCTATTTGGTATTCAAACTCTCAGAAAACTATCAGACGTGAGTGGGGCAGCTAAATAACGCCATTGCTATGTGCAGGCAACCCCAGCAAATTCTCTGTCAGATACCTTCCTGTATTTGAGATACTGCTGAACAAGCTGCCCTCCATCAGCCAGTTGAAAATGCTTTTGAATATGAAGTAGTGAGGGCTAGAGTTGCAACAAAATGGCAAAAACAAATAAGTGTTGCCCTGAGCCCCCTTTTTCAAATGGTCTGTATTACTACCAAGGTTATAATCGTTAACGAAAACGAATGAAAAAAAAACATTGTCGTTAATTGAAATAAAAATAAAAACGAGGCATTACAAAAAAACGATAACTAACTAAAACTGTAATGTGTGCTTGACAAAACTAACTCTAATAAAAAAAATATATAGAGCAAATGTTCTTAGTTTTCGTCTTTGTCAATGATTCGTTCACAAACACACACACACACACACACATTTTGCATTTATTGCGGAGTGTAGACTGTTTACATATTTGTGCCCATATGTACATTTTATGTACTGGTTTTATTGTTGAATAAATATTTTCTAAAATTGTATGATGTTTTTGTTGAGTTATTGTTACACAATACTTTTTCTGACCTTTTTGAATCTTGCCCCTGACAAATTGCCCATATTACAAAAAGACTAAAACTAACACTAAAACTAATAAAAAGTAAACTAAAACTAAGCATTTTCAAAAAATAAAAACTAAACTAGCAAACCCACTTTAAAAACTAATTAAAACTAAACTGAATTTGAAAACAAAAAGTCAAAATGAAATAAAAATAAAAACTAATAAAAAATGCAAAACTATAATAACCTTGATTACTACCTTCAGAGGGGGTTTGTATGAATGTATACTTTGGTTTAGGATTATGAGTTGTGTCCTGATTCATCACCCTGTAAAAGTGTGGACTAGTTTTGAAGGACAGCAAATGGACATCTGTTCCTGTGTTATGACAAGTCATTCAACTACTCATAATGACTACATATTGCGGCATACTGTTCATGTGAACAGTGAAACAGTATTAGTTTTACATTGACCCTCTGTTTTAGGTTTCCACTTCCACTGTACCCGTTTAAAATAGTTTGTGTTCTTTTATCGCTTCTGGCTTGGGCTCCATGGCTGTGGAAAAACTCAGCAGAAGGAGGAACTTTGTTTCCAATTGTATTATTTATTATCACTGAACTGTGTCGAATTGGACAGTCCCTTTTGTCACAATCCCCTAGTAACAAGTTCAATAAGATTTTCTGCAAATGTAATTACTATACAGATTTTTTCTGCTCTTGAGGTTCTTCCAATGTAATGTTTTTTTTAATTACGTATATTTTTTTATGTTGTCTATTTGTTGTTCTTAACGCTTTAATTTGCTCCTGCCTATCTTGTCAAGGATGCTCCTTAAAAACAGATTTTTCATCTCAATTAACCTTTCCTGGTACATAAGTGTTGGAAATTATTATTGAGGAAGCCAGTTTGAACACGTTGTAGCCTTTCTCTTGAACACAAGAACTGTGTTACCTGTAGGAAAGTTTCAATCATAGATCTCCAGGAATACTGCAGGAATAACCTTGTGTGTGTGAATGTAACATTAATAATGAGTTTGAATGTAACACTTGAAGATAGTGTAATGGTTAGTTGTGCAGATTGGTTGCCACGACATGACAAATCAATCAACTAATAAAGCACTGTTATTTCAAGACTTAATATATGCCCATGTTTTGTAAGCTGATTTACCTCAGATTTACTTGGCAAATGTTGTCTGCCGGGCCTCTTAAAATTGGATAACTTAAATTAACGCATACCATTTGGCCATACTGCATAGCTATGTTTACATTATGATTTTGGGTTAGTTCTGTTCCATAGCTAACTAGCTAAATTATAACACGCTGTCATTTATATGTATCAGCTTTTACTCGCAGAAACCCAAATGAAGTTCAGTACACAATAGCATGTCTACTTATTAATGTAACAAGCCTACAGTGTAAATTAACTGGAGCTTTTGATGTTGCCCAGTCTGGTTGACAAATGGAGATTCATTTCCTCTCTTAAACCCGCCCACTGTGAAATTTGTGTCAAAAACTTGCCACCGCAAAAAAAAGAAATTGAGAGCAAAATAAATGAATTATTTGCATTCATTTTTTATTAATTTGTTTTCGCATTTCAAACGATTTCATTTGCAATATATATATATTTTGATCTCAATACTTTTTAGTTGATGTTCTGCTTTCAATACTAATTATTTTGTTTGCAATACTAATACATTTGTTTGTTCTTATTGAAACAAAAGTAACTCCATAGAATTGAACCCTATTGAACATCTGTGGACAGACCTGAAGGTCGCAGTTCACTGATGCTCCCCATACAGTTTAACAGAGTTTCAGAGGATCTGCAATGAAGAATGGGAGAAACTGCATAAATTCAGATGTACCAAGTTGGTAGAGTCATACCCAAGAAGACTAAGATATGATCGGTGTCTGAATAAAGGGTCTCAATATGAATTGCCACTCATTTTTAAAAACCTGTTCTTATGGTTTGTCATTATAGGGTACTGTTTAGATTAATGGCAAAAAAAACCGTTTTACTTCATTCTAAATTAAGTCTATAACACAACAAAATGTGGAGGAAGTGAAGGAGTTCATATGGTTTCATTATGAAATAATTTATCTTTTCATATTTGTACAAATTGCTGTCTTGTTATACTCTTAATCCCCTTTTTCAACAACTTCAGTAGTTACCCGTTAATAAAGAGGTAAAAAGAACATGTTGAAAGCTAGCTGCACAAGACATCGCTGACTGAACCTCTTACATTTCTTTGTATGTCTGTCCATGCATTTATGCCGACGATGAGGTTTACAAAACTGTGTACAATTGCTATTGTATTCATATTGTTATGTGGATCACATACTGTACATCATTTACACGTTTATGTAAATTACTGGTTTCTCTAAAACCTTTACCGGACTCATTGCGTCTTTCTACCATCTACCAGGAACGCTGATTTTTGTTTGCCGGTTTTGTTAATTATCTGCATTACATCTTTTTTTTTCATTCAAATCTTCACCTTCCCTCCACCTCTGATGAATGTTTAACGATAAACATATTTGATCAACATGCACTGAGAAATTATTCTGGCTTTGAATACAGAGGCCATCAAATGCAACACAGCAGTGGATATAGAAATTTGATGTGCTGGGAGCTCACCTCATATGTGTTTTTTTAAATGATTAGCATTTTTATTAAAAACTGGAGGAGACAATACTTGATAAACCCCCAAATGAAAATGAAACAAGTTCTTCAAAAGGTTCTATGATTCAGGAGTTTAAATATTAAGAACCCTTAAAGAATCCTCTTGGAACCTTCATCTGGGACTGGACAAGGTTACTGTTTGTTAAAACCATATAACAGCAATGGTGTCCTGAAAAGCTGGTATCATTTACTTTAGAAGGGTCTATAAAGAGCTGGTTGAAACAGTTAAGTATTCTCAGAAGTTCCCTACATTTCCTTATAAGAAAGATATCACATGGACCTGATCTGAGCTGTTGTCGCAGTTCCACTTTCCCTCACCTACCAATCCTATTACCACAAGTGAGAGCATATATTTCCCTGTAGGATAATTGTAGATATATTGGAAGCCTGATCAATTCCCCATAGAATATGAGGCTAGCAGAGAAAAGTTGGAGTTGTCTTTCAGAACTTGAACGTCAACCTTGCCCAGTGTCATTTGTGATTTTACATGGCAGCGTTCTCTTTCAACCCATTGTCCCTGAGCATATTGGCTTGAGCGGGTCCACGTGTTGTTTGCTATACTGACACAAGAGAACAAGCTTTCATTGCCATTGCCTTATCACAGTCAGCCAAGCTGCTCTAGGTCAACACTCCCTATTGGACTGATGGATAGTGTAATGGTTAGTACCGATGGACGGACAGAAATTGATACAGTTTCCGCAAATATTTTATGACAGTTCAAGCCACCAAATTTACAAAGCTTTGAAAACAAAGGTTGTGAGAGTTGACCACATGACTAATGCTTCAAATACAGATTCTCATTGCAATGACAGAAAGCGTAGGATCCTCCAGGTGTTTACCATCGTAGGTTGGAGTTCTGCTGGGAAACATTCTCTGAAGACTTGCATAGCCTAGTTTAGTGTGTTAACACGCCTGTCTGTACAGCGTATTCCTGAGCAAGGCCTTGTGAACGGGATGGCGTCGCAGCACTGCTCCTGTGTGCACATCTTACCCTCTGCCCGTAGAGCCATGATGATTCACTGAACTCAAACATGTTTTGCTCATCTTGTTTGTTGGAATGTAAGTAGAACCCAAAGGGTATCAAATGGGTGGCGATCATGAGCTGTGAGTATATTATATACATTAATGCGGGGGGATGAGGAGCAGTTTTGAGTGCAGTATAGTTTATAGACAGAGCGGTTTGGAGGTGCCCATTCTGCAAGTACCAGAATGCAGTACCTTCCAATATGGGCAAGGTTTGAGTTGATTACCATCGAGGCTCCTGGCTTTACTGGGGTGTTTTGTGTGGGGATGTTGAATGAGTGTTTGAGCCATTGAATGGCAGATATTTGTCAGTTTGAAACAGAAGGTTCAGTATAGCATAGTAGCATATACTGTATTTCTAGTGTAAGACTAGAAAGCAAAGGTCTGCCAAGTTGCACAAGTCATGTGCTTAAAATGGCTTTCAGAATTGAATTTCTTCATAAATAATATTCTTATCGCCCAATGTAAGTGAACTTGAATGAAATCGATGATAAGCCACCACAAGGCATAAATATCACTCCATGCCATTACATAGTTCCTGGAATTATAGAGTTTGTTATTCCCCCAGATGTGTTTTGGAAGTATTGTCAGTTGAGTCCAATGGCTTTTATGGTTTGATACTTGCGGTAAATTGCATATTACATATTTTGAGGAAATGAATCATCCAGGGTCCATTCTGAGGTCAGACATTAAGACATATTTTCTGAATGTAGTGTTACCTTGTACCATGTACTGATCCAGTAAAAGGAACACTGCTCTTTTTATCTGTTGTTGACTGAAATAACTGCATTAATTTAGGCTGGGCTCAATCAGTATATTTGTTTTATCTTTGTCCAGTTAATCCCATCTACAAATATTGCAGAAGAGGTGAGTCACTGAGAATTCCTCTAAACAGACAGGAAATGCATTCAGGAGTGAGGGGAACTCTCTGCATCTACAGCTTGATGTCCGATGTGGAAAGTTGTAGAGTATTGGAATGAGATGAGGTCATGCTACTTCAATGTTATTCAGGATTAAAACCAAGACTGGATTAACAGTCTTTGTTTTAGAGGGTTTGTTAGAGATTTAGAGAATGTCTGTGTTGTGAAGGTGACTACAAAATATTAGATTTGCTAGCGTACTGTTGAGGGGGATACTTTCTGTAGTGCTTTGATGTAGTCCCATCACATGCTATCCTTTCTTATTCTAACAAGGACTTTACACGCCCATACCTTTAAACCACAACAGCATGTGACGATTTATAATATCCTCCCTGTGGTGTGTGGCGGAGCCTGACCATATGGAGAAAAGCTTGTGTTTCTAACAGCAATGGATGGGGTGGCGTTCTCAGTCAAACACACAAGCTGCTGCCTCTCCACTGTCTTCTGGTCTGGCACTGGGCTCTTTGGCCGCTCGGCTCGGGGGTCTGCAGGCCTACTGGCAACACACCCAGCTTCTTTTATTCCAGTGGACGCAGATGAGTGGAAGGCTGCAAGGAGGAGAACGCCAACACCAGTTCCTGCTGCTCTCACAGAGCAAAGGCACTGGCACTTCCCCTGCTAAACAGAGACCTCTCTTGGACAGGGCCCAAGTCCAAACACAGCAGGCTTTCTGTAGTCTCACACAGTTATACATGCATGTCTTTAGCAGTGGGCCTTTAAAGCACGCTGGTGCACTCCTCGGAGCATTGCAGCACATGCTTGGCATGTAGGGCCACACTGCTCATCCACTCTGGCTACTTAAGCTGGCCACAGTTAAGAGATAGGAAGCAATGAGGATTAGAGAGCCTGTTTTGGAATTGGTTCTCACCTAGTGAATGTTTACATAACACAGTTAGTCACACACCACCCTGAGTCATGACAGCTAAATGCTTTGTCCAAATGGGTCTGCTTGACATTGGTTCTGAAAAAGTAATTTCTTGCTGTCTTCTGACCTGCTTCACCGGTGCGCCAGGTGTTAAACTGGAGCACTGTTACAAGTAGAGCTAATCCTTGAATAGCCTGTGTTGACTAAGGGGGTTTTGATTAAATTCTAAAGCTTGTGACATCCAGCCGGTGCTTATCATCTATGGCCCTGATACACCCACTGGAGACCACGCCCACGCTGTGAAGGATGGTCGGTTTTTGCAGGGTGTGTGTGTGTGTGTGTGTGTGCATGTGTGCGTGTGTGTCTGTTTGTGTGTGAATGCGTGCATTAAGTGTGTTCATGGATAGAGTATGGTGTAATATTTAGCTTTTGGACTGTTATTCTGAGTAAAGTCCTAGGATTGACTGTTATTCTGATCTCTGAGTACTATATGTTCATAAAATAACTAGAAGGAATGGGTTACACCCTATTTAGATTAGATTATTATTAGACCAATTACATTACTGTAATTCTGTGAAATGTGTTAGTCATATTGTAAGCTGCGTTTAATGATATTTACAGTAAAACTGTTTGATAAAATCCGGCTTATATACAGCATTGAAACTGAAAAGAGAACTGCAGTTATGATGTTCAGGAAAGGTCAAAAATCTAATATAGGGTACGTCTCATAGATTTTTCATTTATAGAGCACATTACATGAGATTGATTACACAATTCATAAAGATATATATATAGAAATATGAGAAATATCAACTACACAATTAGAATTTAATATCCCTTGAGGGCCTGAGGCATTAGATCCTTGGTACTGCACAGGGTTTAAGCTTTGAGAAATGCTAGGGCTTTTTCCTTACGTACATTTGTCATGTAGCAGGTTATTATTATTTGTTCAACATAAAATATTGATATTAACTACTATTTCTTCACATTATAAACACAAATGTTCAAATTCTGGCGGGACAAAACTTTTCTCAAAGCACACAACTGTAACTGGCTCCTCAATAATACCAGATTGACACCTTATTTCCAAATAGTCCTGCCAAGTAACATGTACACTATCTAAAAAGCACTGCAGGGCCAACGATCAAATCTTGAAACAAAACGCATTAGATTTTCTTTCACACGTTCACCCAGGGCAACACAATATTCAGTTTGTAATATAGTTATTCAACTGGGTTAGTACTGACCCTAACAAGCCAATCCATTCTGAAAGTCTATCCAGGTGAATATCATGATCTAGAGTATCAAAGTCTTCACTTAAGCAATTCACTTTTTACCATCAGTTTTAATTCTGAGTGTTATCCTCGCAAGGAGAAAGGGAAGGGAATGTGGGTGTTTGTCAGCCCAAACCAATCTTGGCTTCCACATTTAACCTAAACTTTCTGAATTCAAGAGTTACATGGCAATGTCACAAAGTGCACCCATAAATGCCTTGCTCAGGGACTGAACAACCGATTGTTTCATAGATTTGTTCGAGGTTACTAATGTTTTAATGTACTGTCGTATGCCAATAATTCTGAAGTTTTTCAGAAATAGAAAGCGAATATGTCCCACTGTGAACAATGCTATGAGCATAACATTGGACCTGCCAATTATTATTATTTTTCCATTATCAAGGGTGGAAATACATTCAGAGGTGACTGTATAGACAGTACTTAACGAAGCATTATCAACCGTCCATTAACGACAGGTGTATGGTCTTTCCCTTCCAGACTATGCTATGAGGACAAGGCCCAGCGATGACTGATGTGGAGCCTGTTGTCACCGACTTCGCAGCCACTGGGAGGACCGGCCGGAGGAACGCTGTACCTGATATTGTCGGGGCGGGGCCTGACGACATGTCGGACAAACTAGCCGAGCTCTCTGTTATAGGTGCATATGTTAACATGTGTTACTGAGTACATAGAATACTTTTTATGCGATGTTCACTAATATTCACTTGACGATTACGTATGTTTACTTGTCAGGAGAAGCATTGCACCATTGAAGGTATTTTTATTTTGTTCATAGTTAATTTTATCTCAGCAACATTTACATAAGAATCCTACTGTTTTTTGATCAGAAAATGCCATGCCATTGTGTTTATAAGAATACAAATGTATCTGTAAATTCACGAGCGGAGCACACAACAGGGAACAAATCACAAACCTTTACTTAGATGGTTAAGTACATTTGTGAGGTCCAGCCAACTCAGGAGCCATTACCATGATCGGGTGTCTGGAGAGCCAGCTTATCATTAATCAAGCATGGCTTATTGGAAAGGGGATATGTAAGTTAACAGCTTGGAACAGGATGAATCAATTTGAACTTGAATTTGAATCAATTTGACTGTTTAAATGGAAACAACTGAATGGAACAGTCATCTTTCTCCTTCACTAATAGTTCAATAGCTGTGAGGGTGGCTTGGCTGGCCCTCACTGAAAGGCAGCCAATACACGCACTGGCTCATAGGAAGGGGAAGTCCTTCTTAGCAGGAGACATCATCTGCTTGGTGTATTAAGCATTCTCCAAGAATGCAGAAGAAATATCCAGACCTTGCGATACCGCTAACACTCCACCTAGACATCTCAACTCCCCTTTGACATCTCAACTCCCCTTTGACATCTCAACTCCCCTTTGACATCTCAACTCCCCTTTGACATCTCAACACCCCCTTGACATCTCAACTCCCCTTTGACATCTCAACTCCCCTTTGACATCTCAACTCCCCTTTGACATCTCAACTCCCCTTTGACATCTCAACTCCCCCTTGTGGTAATAATCATATTTAAAACCATGGGAGTTCTAGAAAAGTAAACAAGTGATGGCGTTATAGAATAACTGATTAAAATAATTGACCATGCATATATTAGTGTGCGTTACACATATCTATAGCTGGCTTACTTATCTAGCTATTTCCAATTGATGTGCCCACATTATTTTAAATGTGTATGTGTGTGTGTGTAGGTTGTGTTGTGAACAGCTTCTTTCAGTTGTCATTTGCAGCATCTGCTGACAGCAAAAATAGATTTCCAACACAACATAAAATATTACAGCCACAGTTATGCCACAAATTAATATAGAATCTTATGAGAATTGTATGCCAGAACAAAAACATCTGGAGAACAGAACAGAAACATTTTGCTACTGGTAGCCTAATAAACATTCCCAAGTTTGCTGCAGATTCTCCACTAGTGGCAGATATTTCCAAAGTTCTGACAACATTCTGTGGCAAACATTTTAATTTGTCCTTCGCCATAAACCTGTTGGAGGTATTCCGCTACAAATGTGTTTTTGTAAGGGGCTTTACGGTATGTGCTGATATTGGCAATCTTATATCTTGTTAATGCAATTTATTTTACATGCTAACACAAAACAGGCAAACATTATGCAGTTTGGCTTATACATTTATTGCAGAGATTTTTAACAATGTGGGCATTGAGGCATTTTTATTGAGGCCTAGATGTTCCTGACTGAAGACAGACCTATGTTTCTTTGTGTTTCCCAGATGATGTAGAAGAAGAAGGTGAGGGCTCATCCTCTGGAAGCCCAACAAAGAGTCCTACAGAGGGGGAAGAAAAGGCAGAGGGGACTTAAGAGGGATCTGGTCGCTGGCTAACTGATTAGGAGAGTAGAACAAGAGAGACTGTCTCCACCACGGCCAGATTCTCCTCAAACAACCCCCATTGACCAGACAACTGTAATCGTCATGCACTGTGCTATGCAACATCAGGAGACCTACGACGGAAACATAAAGGACTAGCAATGTGATGAAGGGATGAGGCTCGGTCATTGTTTCTTTTTAAGTTTAATGTGGCATTCAAGCCACAAGTCCCATCATTCATAACATGTACAGAGAATGAGCCTGAAAGTCTTGTTCATATTAGCATATGCAGTGAACTGTTGATGGTCGGGCTTGACTCAGAAAAAAATGTATTTCATGTTTGAGCGAGGGACTTGTACAGATGCTATATTCAGAATTGTTCCAATGAAAGCATTTCCTCTGAATGTCAGATTGTTGCAGGAATGTTTTTGCACCAAAAAGTTTAAACATTCCATTTGGTGATGTAAGTAACATTTGTATCTTATAAATGTGGTTTATTAGTGTGCTACAGTTTTATCTGGACGTGTGTGTTTTTTACTGTTAAAATATACATTATTAACAACAGAGTTATTAGAAATGAAAGAATATGTGTATTTTTAGTCTGTAAATAGTTTTACATTATATTTCCCACCCTGTAAAGACGCAATTCAATGTCCACTGCAGCTAATAAACATAACGCTTTATGTAAGACGTTGTTGTGAATATTTTTGAGATGTTATGATTAAAAATGTATGTTGTTGTCCGTTGTCATTTACATTGCTCAGTGAAATTGACACTGACCTACTTTATGTAGTGGTGATGAAATTGTCTGTCCAACTCGAGCTAGCTGCAATAATAGAGTACAGTAAGTCGGCAAGAACTGATCTCAGCCATTAAACCAAAACATTATTGTGTTGTTTGAAACGATTGAAAGACTACAATGTCTAAAAAAAATGAATAAACAATGTTATTTTTATAGATGTACGTCTCTTCTCATGCTGTACAATCATTTCTGGTGAGGACTGATTTGGCCAGAGGAGGGCACCAAATATTAATTTTACACAAACGTGAATGGATCTTTTACGAACTCCACAGGCAAATAGGGATATATATTATCTTTATATTATAAGACTTATTGGTAGAAATTAACTATATATTTAATTATTTACTGGATATATAAACACATTTATTATAGATATTGAAATAGATGAATGAAGTAACGGTATTTCTTGGAAAAGGGATTAACAAATTATGTCTGGGTATATAGTTTTGCCTACTCATGTTCACTTACTCTGCATTCGATTTCAACGTTTTAGAATCAAAAGACAGAAAGTCATTTTTAAAATAGAGGGATTGATCATAAATGGTAACGTTTCCTAATTAATTTAAACGGAAAATGAATTCGAATGGTAATTGTAAGTATTGTTGTCAGTAAAACACGTTTAAGGTATTATTGCGACGTAGCCTACTGTAAATTAAGGTGCATTCCGGGGGAAATTGCTATTTTGGAAATTATACTGTAATATAGCATATATAGGATCCCATGCCACTTGAGTGCTTTTGACCACTAGAGGATGCATGCTCTAATTGATCAGCATATTTCGAGGTGGCTTGTTACAATGCCGTACTTTAGCCTACTGTAAATTAAGGTGCATTCCGGGGGAAATTGCTATTTTGGAAATTATACTGTAATATATCATAGGATCCCATGCCACTTAGAGTGCTTTTGGCCACTAAAGGATGCATGTTCTAATTGATCAGCATATTTCGAGGTGGCTTGTTACGATGCCGTATCTTGTGCACTCGTAAGTAAGAATGCTGTACCAATTAAAGTCCAATGTAATTATAGTGCCCAATGGAGACGGTTTGGAGTGTTAAGAATTGTTCAATGGCCACTCGATCATGATCACATTTATCTTTGCTCTGTTTTGACGTGCAGTCACTGCCAGTTAATAACCAATATAAAACACTATATAGGCCCATTTATTAAAAGGTTGTAGACCTAATGCGTAGAGACATAACCCAGACAACCTACATGCACAACCTAATATAATTTAAGTAAAATAACGACCACACCCCTCTGTAAATGAAATTAATCCTTCTGTAATTTACTTTTACAACATTACAGTATGGTTTAGATATTGTGCTGTTAGTTTCTTTGACACCGAAATTAACAAGTGATTGTAGCCTACTGTACCAATAAATGTTGTTTAAAAAATTGAAACCAAATGTCATGCCATGTAATATTTACTGTAGTCACAGCCTACACGTTCATGTTTTACTTTCAGTAAGATATAGGACATTGAAAATAATGCTTTGGCCTGAAACAAATACATTAGGCCATTTGAATGCACAGAGGCTGCGTAGTAACTGTCCTCAATACAGAAAGCCCATATGGGACGTAATCCACTTAATGAGAGAATGGTCAAACAAACTCTGATTCCGGTTGGGTGGTTTCTCAGCACTAGAAATGATACATTCTTTGCACCCGTCTGCTTTGCGGGAACCAGAGAACGAGTAATGTAAATGCTGAACTTTAGTCAAAATATTATTTATAACATTTGCAGATGGTTTTATCCAAAGCTAGATACAGTCATGCATGCATACATTTTACGTACCACAAAAGTAATCTGCGATCAGTGTAGGAGATGATAAATAGTAGCAGTATTATGATATGGTTGCGTGTTGAGTAAAATCATAGAATGTGTATGATGTGTAAAGTAAAAATCACGTTATGCCTTTACAAACTCTTAACACCAATCCGAAGACAGAGATAATCTCCTGAGCCAATGAGATGTAAATCCCCGCCCTATAAAACCGCATATTAATAAGTCCCAGATGAACGGAGAACGTCTACTGCCGCAACATCGGTCTCATTTTCTTCACAGTCATCTTCTTGCAGGTAACTCTAAATCTTCATCATGGTTGATGCATTCTGTGCCACCTGGAAACTGGTCGACAGTGAAAACTTCGACGAGTACATGAAATCGCTTGGTGAGTTTTTATTACATTATAATAGATTATGTATGCTATTTTCCATAGCCTAACATGATATGCCAAGTAGTTCGCATCAAGCAATTTCCCTTTGCAGAATCCCTGCTCATTGGCCTTTTTTTACATTCACAGGTGTTGGTTTTGCAACAAGGCAAGTGGGAAACGTGACCAAACCAACTGTTATCATCGCAAAGGAGGGGGACCAAGTTGTTATTAAAACCCAGAGTACTTTCAAGAACACTGAAATATCCTTCAAACTGGGAGAGGAGTTTGATGAAGCAACGGCAGATGACAGAAACTGTAAAGTAAGTGCTACAAGGAATTTCGGTTACACTTCTGGATATATTGTATTCTGTATTTCAGAGGATTAATTAAGGTTGTTATAGAGGGGCATCCGAAGGTTTCATTCATTTCATGATTTTTTCCAACGTAGGCTACATTGACTAAAATATTGGGCATATTTATAAAACAGTGTTTTGCTTAACGATTATAATATTTGGGACAGAAATCAAGTTGTTATACTAATATAATGTGGATGATGCTTTAGATGTTTTGTGCAAACTTTAGAAGTATTGTACCTGTTGCTTAATGAGGAAGTTAATATAATTGCATATAACCATTTGGTGAGAAACATTCAGCACTACTTTCCCCATATGATTGCAGTCGACTGTGAGCTTGGATGGAGATAAGCTTGTGCACGTTCAGAAGTGGGATGGCAAGGAGACCAAGTTTGTGAGAGAAATCAAGGATGGAAAATTGGTCATGGTAAGAGAGCATTACAAAGATTATTCTGATTTATGAATTCTTGATATGGTTGATGAAACACGCTGAAGGGAAGGCACACTCTCAGTAGTATTTGTACTGGTGGGCAGGCCCCTTTGTTTTATCCTGAAAGGACGTTGAAACTAGTATTGTTTTGCATAGCATACTCAGTGAGGGTAGATGTTCCATTGTAAGAGTGAAAATCTGACTTTTCTTCAGACATCCCTTCAATAGTCCATGAAATGAAATGATCAAACCCTGCTCTGAACTGATTAACTGTATTTAGCTAACTGGAACCAAAATAAGTCGAATTTTAATGATTATGAATGGTTATTTAATCAATTTTTCTTGTTTTGAACGATTATTTATTTGTACATTTCCCCACAGACTCTCACGTTTGAAGACATTGTGGCAGTGCGCACCTATGAGAAGGCGTGAGCTGGGAGACATCTCTAGTTAAATAATTTCTGTCTATTTGATTGGACGACAGCCAAGAAGTGTTTTTGTTTTTGTTTTTTACTGTATGCTGATCTTTGCACTTCATCCTCCAAATGTTTTACAACATGGGCTGGAAATGTTTTTTATAAGACATTTTTATATACATTTCGTTTGCGGGAGATCATCATTTTTAAACCTGTGAAACATACTGAAATAAAAAACATAAACTCGAAAAGTGTATATTTAATTTATTCTGTTATTTCAATTACTGTTTTATATCAATTGATTGTACTATTTATTCAAAGTCTGATGGAATAGGAATCAGCACTGTGAAGTTAAGGGTTAAAACTGTATTTCTTAAAGAGCGGAATTTAAATGACAACAGGTCCTTGCAAGTTCATACATTTATCCCTGGCCAGACAATTTGGTAACGCTAGATAAAAAATACAAATCTCAAAAGACCTAAAATAATGTGTTAGTTGCAATCGTCCGCGAACAGTGTAGGCTATGAATTTTATGAACACTTATTTTATGAAACAATGCATCAGCTGATCTCAAGCTCATTACGGAGATAACATTTTCCAAAAGGGAACCGATGTGTAATCAACGCTCCCGTGACCGTGCAATTTTTGCAACCTGGGAGCAGACAAAGAAGTCACATGACAATTTCACTTCCTGTTTGAATCCATTAAAGAGAGGAACAATATGCTCCTGAAACTGAGTTATTTCTGACAGTTTTTTGAATGTATTGTGACAGTATGGTCGCCCTGCCCCGTCTTCTATTTGGGCTTCTGCTGTTTAGGGGGCTGCGGATTTACGCTGTGCCGCTTGCACCAGTAAATAGTGAGCACCTGTCAGGCATAGGTAAGTTGTGCGTGTTCCACCCCTAGAGGATTGTTGACGCTTGTTGCTTTTGAGCGGCCAAAACTTTTTTGCTTATAGCCCAAGCCTATATTGAATTTGTATGCTGGTGCATACATTTTGTATTCTTATATTATTTTGTTGGCGCGATATTGAACTATATTTTTCAAAATGTTCCATCTAAACCCAGTTTCTTTTTTATAACAACCTACTAAAATACATCGATTTTTAAAGTCAATTAGTGCTTACAGAAACCTATAGTTCCTATGTCCTGGGCATTTGATGTGCATTAATTAGGTTGCACATAAAATAGATGGTTATTAACTGGGTGGTTTGAAGTCTGAATGCTGATTTGCTGATAGGTGTGGTATGAAACTGTATACCACAGATATGACACCACAGAACTTTCTACTGCTTTAATTGTGTTGGTAAACAGTTTGTAATTGCAATAAGGTGTCTCTTGGGTTTGTGGCGCATGTTGTTTTACCACAGCTAAGTGCTGTGTCACTGCACAATTGGCCATATACCACACCCCCTTGTTGCTTAAATATAATATATCCAATAATGTTTCAATTTCAGGGCGTTTCTGGCATGTCTCTGACCTGCATTTAGACCCCACCTACCATGTGACGGCTGACCCCACTAAAGTGTGTTCCTCTTCTAAGGGCTTCCCGGCCTCAAACCCTGGTATTTTTGGAGACTTCATGTGTGACTCTCCCTACCAGACAATCCTGTCAGCCTTCCAGCACATGAAAACGGTCACCCCACAGCCAGAATTCATGATTTGGACAGGGTTTGTAGCTTTATACTGTATGAAGAACAGTGTGTTGTAAATCTGGGTTTGTATTACATATTCTTTTTTAAATTATTGGGGAAGTACATTGCAGGGGTAAGGGAAAGTGTTTTGCTTCCTCCTTCCTGTTAGTAATTAAACATTGTGTTGTCACATTTGTTGTGAAACAAATGTGATCTGTTGGAGTTTGTGTTCTTTGAAGCATAAACAACCTGTATAGTTTATTGGATCAACTCTAGGCAGTTTCAGCTCAATGTATGAAGTTATTTGCATAGCAGGTGAATGGGCCATACATCACTGAAACAAGGCCACCTGCTGTTATGAAAATCTAGTACTATAAAGTAATTATGCGCATTCAGTGGGGAAAATAGGCATGTGTTTCTCTTCAGAGAAGAGCAATGTGAAGTAAAAACCCCTAAACATAGACTAAATGCACAAATGATTCCTGACAAAATGAATTATATGGCATGTGCACTGCAGGTGTGTGGCGCTATGCTAATTAATCTCAATTCTCCAGTTAATTAGTTGATAATGACATTTCATTGGCAATGTAGAAGCTTGTTAAGCACAATTAAAATGCTGTAGGCAAAGACCACTGCCCCTAGATTACATAACAAAGCCCAACTCTGGACTATTGGCATTTAGTGGTAATATATTATCAGATAATTTTTCTTTTTTATTAGTTAGTTCTCTGTCCAGAGGTCTCTAATGGGTTGATTCCTCTCCCCACTGTCATTTGCTCCCAAACACACACGCTGTCTCTCTCCAGAGACAGTCCTCCACATGTTCCAATAGGGGAGCTTTCCACAGACCTGGTGATCCAAGTTATGAGGAACATGACTCAAACCATCAGGCAGCACTTCCCGGACATGCCGGTCTACCCCGCCCTCGGGAATCATGATTACTGGCCACAGGTATTCTATTCCGCCCATGGCGTGGTGACTGAGTGGGGATGGCCTGTGATTCATGTTAATCTGGTCAAAAGCTGACTGTGGAATGTTCTAGAGTCAGGCCTAAATAAAAAAAACTTCCATTTGTGAAATGCGGTTCCTGGAACAGCGTTTCATAACTAAATGGCTCCATAGCATTTCCCTGATAGGATTTTAAAAATGTATTTTCAGGATCAACTTCCAACCTCAACTAATGAGATTTACCAGTCTGCAGCCAAACTTTGGGCGCTTTGGTTAAAACCTGAAGCCCTTGAAACTTTGAGAGAAGGTATGCTATCTGTTGTTAAAATGGCTAACTAGATTTAGGCCTGTTGCTCTGTACATTACATACTGATAACCCTTGCAGGACTCACTGTACCTTGACTCCGCATATATGACACTGAATAGATGTGTCTTTGGCGAAGGTGGCTTTTACTCTCAGTTGGTGCAGCCTAAGCTGCGACTGGTAAGCCTGAACACCGTCCTATACTACAGCCCCAATAAAGTGACAGTGAATATGAGTGACCCAGCAGGACAGTTCCAGTGGCTGCGGGACACCCTAGAGACATCTGCTCAGAGCATGGAGAAGGTAAGAGGTCATAGTTATTTTATTCTGTTGTAGTTATGGGCATTCTGGGTATTTGTGAGGCTCTTGTTGCTCCATTCTCCTAAGAGACATACTTCCTGGCTCCCAAATGGCTTTTAATTGTGAAAATTGTGAAAGTGTGAAAAAAAAAATTGAAAACCTCCAATGTACTGCCCCAAATGTAGTCTAACATTATGTTAAATATTAGCTTGGGAAATTCATATGGGCAATATTATTTTCTGGCAAAATTTTCGATTTGCTTTCTATTACTGGTGCTTTTTCCTCTTCACCGTAAGGGAATATTTGATTGGAGCAGAAATATCCACTCTCCTCATTGTTTCTGCAGTGAGGTTTAGAGGTGAATTACTTGTTTACTTTTCTGCTGATAATTGTGTGGAAAGTATCAAAATCATGTCACTGAATGAATGGGTATTTCACTCGTGTGATAATTTTTTCTATTTGGGGCCAGAAAGCAATAGCTTCTGAATAGAACTTCATGGATTAAGTACCATCATACAGAAGACTGCTTGTACAGGACACTACACCATATGAAATTGCAGGTTGATTACAGGGATGCTTTTGTATTGTTTTAGACTCTTCTTTCCAGCACATTAATCTCTTTGGGATTAATGTGTACACTGTCTGCTTTTATTTGGGGGTATTTTCTGGGGGGGACAGACAGTCTACTTTGAACCAGTAGCATGTTTTGTACCAACATATTATAGAATCAAAAGTATTTGGACAATTTGCTTCAAATTGGTTACTTTATTGGACCATGTGTTTGAGTGCACAAGAGATCTGTCAGTGTATTGTCTTCATTATAGCTTTTGCACTTTGGGTCTTACTGTTGTCTGACTACATGAAATCCAAATGTCTGTACATGCCAAGCTGGCCATCGTTAAGCAGATAAGTCAAATTGATCAGAAAGAATATGCATGGTGAGCACTGGGCTCAGCAATGAAAAGTGACCTGGTAAACCAAGGAAGACCACTTTAATGGATGACTGAAATACCTTCCCTGAAGGAAATTATCTTGTCTGGACTTTGTTGAAAACATGCTTTAATTTCTAAATAAAATAAATGCATAAATGTTTATTTGACCAAATGCCTTAACATGCTGTTCCTTCGTGTCGTCCTTTATATAGGTCATTGTCATTGCTCATGTTCCAGTGGGTTATCTGCCTTATGCTAGGAACACCACTGCCATTAGAGAGGTCTACAATGAGAGACTTGTTAAGATCTTTCGTGACTACAGTGACATCATCTCCGGTCATTACTATGGCCACACTCACCGAGACAGCATTATGATCCTGAAGGATGTGCTAGGTGAGCTGGCTAGTGTTCAAGCTCTGTTTTGGATGTCATTCATAAATGGTTTGCAGGTTTTTATAACTATGTTTATACTCTACAATGGTTCTGAAGTGATTTTTGATTAGCATGACTGGAACATTTGTTTATTGAAAAATACATTTTGACAAATGTATTCTGCTGTATGGGCTGTCAACTTGGTTTTACCGGCTTCTGACCGCTTGATTATTTCAAAATAATGTTGCAGGAATGCTAATCATATGGCTTTGTAACTTCTGAAATTACATGGAATGTCTGTGTACTATTAATTTGCATATTGTATTGATAATCTAAGAATACTTGTTATATTTTATCTGGTGTGAACTAAATAGCATTTTCTGTCTCAAGTGATTTGAGTCTGTCATCACAATTTAAACCCATACATCCCCGCATGTGCCCGCGGCAGCATTACCTGAGATATTTACTGATGTAATGATGAATTTAGGTTGTTTTCAACTCTACCTTGAGTTATTCAGACAAAAACCAAATCCACCAATGTGACCCTTTCACCTTCAGTGTGTTTAAAACAAATTGATGATTATACCACCCTGGCTGTCCGTGGTATCTAGAACCCCCATGGACACAAACACAACAAGTCCAATGGAATAGGAACTGCGTAATTAATGCCTCTAGCCATGTATATATTAACCCAAATCAATCTAGTGTGTTTGCTTTGAAGGGAAGCCGGTAACTTCCATGTTTGTGTCACCGGCTGTTACTCCAATCAAGAGTGTGACACAGCAGTACTCTAATAACCCTGCCTTCCGCATGTACCACTTTGACACACAGGACTACAGGATGCTGGTAAGAGGAATAGTTAATTTGTCAACCACCTTGTTAGCATCCAGGGGTTTAGGAAAGTCCCCTACATATTTATTGTTTTATCATAGTTTATTTTATCATACTCGTCTCTAACCTTCATGCATCTAAAGATTGTTTCCGTGAAGTTTAACCGAAATTTAGTGTCTAAGTCATTGTTTTTTCCCAGTATACAGTTTTTACATATTTTCTTAGCTGAGTGACCAAAAGTCTTGGAAAGGAGCGTTTGAGTGCGAACCCATGTTGGTGATATTCAGTTAGCTTCAACAACATGGGAGCAAATTAGGGGTATTGTCTTTAAATCAAGTGTCAGGAAATGGCCTTTACATGTTTTTGCAAAAGGGGGTAATTGATGCCCTCTTGAACCCTCGTTAATTCTTTCTGACCATTATAAGCGGCCCCTGGTCTGAATATTTTTGTCCCTAGGCACAACTATGAATGTACATAAACATTTAAATACACGCTTAGTTTTGTTGGGCAGCCAAGTACCGAATCCTCACTACTGTCTGTAGCCTACAATTCCAATCTGCCTTCTGCCATCATGAATATTAGGTTTGATTTTAGTGATGTATGTTTATTCCTGGGGCTGGGGGTGATGTCCCATGTTGGTTCTGCTCATAAAGATTATTCAAAGTTGGCAGGTCTTGATCTGTCTTTGACATGGTTTATAAATGTCCAGTTTCTACAGAGAAATCCCAGAGTGATTCTTGATAATGCCGAATATTTCATCGGTCTTACCGGAGATTAACATCCCTCTTAAAGGGGAGCTCAAGTGCCCTGCTGAATTATTTGTACCCTTGGTATAGATAAGCTAGAAAGGCTATAAAATATGGCCTGTTTTTGTTTATCAGCTTGGTCAACATTAGTTTCATTATTATTGGTACTCATAGGAATAAAAGTATCTTCCCGTTAAAATATATTACATATAGAAGTTCTTGTTATGAAACAAACCTGGTAAAAAAAAAATTTGATATATTTTTTTTGCCCTCAAAGTTGAGATTTTTCTCATAACAGATGGCTAAAGATGACCAACAATTACATTTCACGGGATTCAATAATTTTGGAGGGCAATGTATCAGCACTTGAAAATCACTGGCAGTCTTGTAACTCTACTTCCTGGGAAAATCTGTTAAAATGCCATGCAGAAAAGAGGAGTCTGACACATCTTGACTACACTAATTGAAAATGGGGAGCGTTAAGATCAACGTCGTGGTAACTGCTTGCTCTCAACATCAAAGCCTCTAGACCCATAACAACAATGTTTCCTAATGATTAATGGTGATTCATTCACAACACTCCCATGCTTCTAGTACTCTAAGTGGTTTTACAGGGCTTTTCATGATTTTAAAATGGTCTTTCTCCCTCTCTGAAGGATATTTGGCAGTATTACTTGAATCTCACCGAAGCCAACCAAGAGAAAAGAGCTGACTGGCAACTTGAATATGTAATGACTGAAGCGTTTGGATTAGAAGATATTCAACCATGCAGCCTGTTTAAACTTGCCCAAAGTTTTGAAATGGAGCAAAGCAAAGCATTTCAGAAGTATTTTCAACATTATATGGTTAGCTATGATGATCATGTTGTTTGTGATGAGGCTTGCAAGTTGACTCAGGTGTGTTCCCTGTTGTCTTTGGACAGCGTCTCCTATACTAAATGCATTGAAGTACCCTAAAACAGGGATTCTTTTTTTGTATGTAGTGCAGAATGGAGATTTTGTTTTCAATTTAATGATTACAATTGAAGTAATTCTGGTTGAGGTATGGATACTATGCTGATTCAGTATTAATGGTTATGTAATTGCAGACATCCTGGTATTTGATCACATTTTTGTGCAGGTCTTGATCTTAATGTGATGTTGTAATCAAACTAATGGTTAACTGAGTGCATTATGGTTAATTCTTTGACTGGCAGTTGGTTAGAAGGTAGCCTTGTGGTTACTGTTGGACCAGTAACTGAGCGGTTACTAATCCACTCAGGATACATGTCTGCTAAATTTGCCTGCCTAGCCAGACTTCCTGCTTTGTCCAACAAGTCTGGATCCAAGTGTCTCAAACAACTTTTAGATCTTTTAAAACAATCCAAATGTTGATGTCACAAAACCAATGGTTTGCACCAATGATGGGTTGGGTGGCAACATAGATTTATTTTTGTTTTGATTGCTTAGTGATGCAGATGCCTCAGTGAAATGCCTTTTCTGTATTCCAATACACAATTATTAAAAGATGGTATAACAATTTGTGCTCCATTTGTAAGGCTCCATTTTTTTTTTTCAGCATTCCCTTCAGATCAAAGTGCCCTGGATAGGTCTACTTGCTGAAAGACAATGTACAATAATGGTATTCCAGAAAAGTGCCACATGCAGGATTCCCTGAATATAAATAGCTTTTGCTCAAATTATGGTTGATTCTTGTTAAAATGCATGCGACACGTGACAATTTCACGCTCAATATTTTAGTAGTTTGATAAACCTATTAATTATTCTAAATGGTCTAAAGGATCGATTCAATGTGTAATGCATTGTGCCCAATGCAGGTGCTGATGTCAACTGGACTTTCTGTGAAGGGGAATCCCTGGTACCATGGTGGGGTGGGGACATTGCCCCCTCAGGTAGCAAGTCATGCCCCCTCAGGTAGCAAGTCATGCCCCCTCAGGTAGCAAGTCATGCCCCCTCAGGTAGCAAGTCATGCCCCCTCAGGTAGCAAGTCATGCCCCCTCAGGTAGCAAGTCATGCCCCCTCTGGTAGCAAGTCATGCCCCCTCTGTTATGTTTCGCCATATACGTAGCCGATCGTGCGAGTTCGTCACAGTCAACACATCGCGATCATTAACCGCGTTTCAATCGCCTCTACAAGTGTATATAGGTTTTTAACTTTTCATCTTGGCGGGGTGAAGGGACTGGCCTTAGTGACTGATTACTATAAGATTCACTTAACCTCGTACTGCAGGTTTGGTCCTGAGCAATTGTGCCTGTGGTTTCTGATCAGTTTTTCTTGATCTATTTCTGGCAGGGGCAAACCGGTCTGTACCTAAGTGCTCATTATGGTGTTGACTGTAAGGCCCCCAGTGGCAGTCAAAGCAAAACGGGCCAATAACATAAAATGTCTAACACCATATATTACAATTTTGGGGGTTTGTTCCTGCGCACTTTTTTTTTTGTTGCTGCGCATTTTTTGCTTTCATCCATAGCAACTGGTTCTGGTCAGTGTCACTGCTAGTTCGCTTAGTTTGTTGCTTTCAATAGAAGCCTTTTTTCCCCCCAATCCTTTTTCAATGCTGATGAACCATAGCTCATGTCATACCTGTTGTTTACTGTCCCATATACCACGGGCTATAGCCAATCAGCATACAGGATTCAAACATCCCTTTTAAATAATTTTGACAGCAATTCAACCATATGTTTGAGCAACATGTTCTAGCTGCAACTGTAACCTGGAAATGAAACTTTCCACAGATGTATTAAATTCTGAGACTATTACATTTCCTGTGTTTGTCAATGGGATGTGATTATTTCCTTGCAGCTATGCATGAACAAAAATGACCAAATCACTTCAGCAGATCTTTTAGCCAAATTTGCTTTTACTGAAGTGTTTTATAAAATTATAGTTGTTTGGATTGTTTTCTATAAAGGTTTTAGGTTTTCAAACCTAGGCCCTTGCCATAGCCTAGACCCAATTAAAACCATTGCTGCTGTTACTACCAGTACTATTCCACAACCATAAATGCTTTTGCTTCACTTGCCCAGTAAACTCACTAGCTACAGTGTGAGAGAGGTTAACTCATGACCCCGCTGGTGAAAACAAAAACTTTGAAATGCCCCTCCAGACCTTGAATGGGAGTTGGGGGGGGGGGGGGGATGGGAAAGGAAATCCCACAGCCCTAACCCTGTTTTACCCTCATGCCCTTGCTCCTGCTCTCCATGCTCAGGATCTGCCTTTTGCGTTTTATTTTTTTATTTGGGGTGGATATTTCTCCACTCAAATGCCCTCGACTGAGTGTAGTCATTAGCATTCAGGAGCGGAGAGATTCTGGGAGAGTCACAATGCCCGGCGACAGAGACTGGAAATGAAGTAAGCGGTTGACATGGTGATGAAGACAACGCCAGGGTAACTGCAGCAGAACTCTGGCGGGCCTCACTAATGACTCCGTGAGATGCAGTAATGAGCGTGAATGACTGGGCTGCCAATCAGAAAGGCTGGTTCCCCTCCAATCCCCAGCCACTAATGTAGCGAGAGTGAGGGAGATGGGTCAATATTTGCCCCGTCGCTGTGACTGCTAGAGAGTAGAGTTTGTCTCTTATTGTCGAGGGACCAGTTCCCCAGTAGCCACAAAAGGTTGTCCTGAGTTCAGGACAGGCCTCCTTTAAGGGGCAGTTGTGAATACCTGGATTGGACTTCTCCTCCCTAACATCGGGGGTAAAAATATCCGTTTTTATGTACCCTCTGAAAAGGGCTTTGGGTAGGAGGGAGGGATGAGAGAAGAAAATGCAAATCCCGCTACAGAAACCTCCAAATGTCAGCAGCATGTTAGGCTTCCAATGGGAACAACATCTTAGAAATCCTCCAAGCCTCTACATTTCAAACCAAGAATCCACATAGACAATAGCAACAGAGGGGGAATCTCCTAAGTCTTAATGGAATATATGTCATTATATGCCCCCTCTGACCTTCATTTCGCTGTTGAGTGAGCTACGGAGAAACAAAGATCTCAACAGCCTGCCTAGCTTATGTAATGGAGGATAGTAAATTAAATGTTTTCATTTATTTAATGTAAGCAGTCTACTCTATGAAATGTACGAATCCCGAACATCAGTTTTATAGGTCAAACCTGAACTGGAATGTGTTGAATTCCTTTATCTGTACTTAACTGTAGCCAATTACGGGGTAGTAAAACACGATTAATGCTGTCATGAACGCTTAGGTCCTGTGGAGTGCTCTTTGCTTCCTGAAAACCCTAAGAGTTATGAGGTCAATGTGAGGAACCACAGCAGGTCAAGTCTGTACTAATTACCAGTACTCATTATAGTCAAGCAAACCGTCATCAGTTGCCCCTCTTCACAGCGCTTTTATTTCTGCTGGCTGGGTTTATGTCGCAAAACATTCATCTGTGGATTACTGTCAAGATTCTGTAACTAGGCAGGCCCCTGGGGAACTGGAGTCTTTGGGGGTACGACAGTTGTTCAAGGGGATTTCGGCTGAGACGAGAAGCACTGTACAGATGACACTGGCCGCTTGGATCCAGGAGACGCTTGTGTTCAACATGGTTAAGAATGACACAATGTTAAAGGCCCGTTGCTGTAAAAAATGGGATTTCGCTGTTTTCTTAATGACCAAATCTACAAAATCTGAAATAACACAGAAAATTATGATTGTTCCATTTTTGTGAACATGCTGTTTTAAGAAAAATGCCTGGATTTTTAGATATTTCGGGGAGGAGGGAAAGTAGTTCCTAATTGAAACATGACAAGAGTACAGAATTTCTCTAAAAGAAATACAAAACAGTCTGTAAAAAATAATACTAAAATACAGACAAAATATGTACACTATTAATGAATAATCATTCTTACAGTACAGTTAATTTACGGCCTTAGGAAGAGGATTTGTGTTTGAGACGGTATTTAAATTTACACATTTCTAAAGCCAGTCTCAGGCTGTACACAATATCCCATAATGACCAAGTGAGAGTTAGCCTCCACCAGATGTTTTTTCAATAACAAAATATCAACAACGTCAAGGACTGCCCTCAAAATGAACAACATCTCAGATTGTCACCATTATCTGTTTCTTTTTAGTTCAGACAGGAAATGCCATGTCTTGGTATATAGTCTTAACTATTAGAGAAACAATGCTCAACAATACCCATACAATGTCAATGGGAGGCCCTTGTTTTGTCACGCCTGGTTGTGTAGTGCAGGTACACCAAAGAACAGGCAAATTGCAATTGGTCCCGAATAGAGCAGAACATACAGTACCAGGCAAAAGTCTGGAGACACTTACCCATTGATTTGATAATGTAGCAATTAGATGTACAGTAAATTGACAGCAAATTGGTAGCAGAGTCAACATACCCCTACTCTGGATATTAAAGCAGTATCTGGTGAGTGGGAGACCTTTACCTACATTATCAGAGAACCATCAAAGGCCTACCCGTTGTTTATTTTCTTTGACTGTTTTTCATGCCCCAAGATGGGCTTCAATATCCTTTGAGCATCCTTCTGTGTCAGCAGGGACAGATGGTGTCTGGGGCCCTTGGCACAACCTTCTGACGTTCTGGGGACGTACTAACAACACACTTTTGTTTCCTGAAGGTTATTGAGGAGTCCCTGTGGATTATCCTTGTAGAATTCTCTGATCTCCAAACATCTTCTTGTCTCCTAGAATTCCTCACCTCGCCTACACAGTTTTCTTATCCATGGCCATGGCAACTAAAGTGTTATGCGTTCGAGGCAGCTGTGCATTGTTTTGTTGTTCCATTTGTCTTGGCTGTGTCTGCAAGACGCCGCAGGGTTGCTGAGAAGAAGAGGCATGGTAGCCATTAATGAACTTGTTCAGGCATTAAAACTGACACTGAATGTCTAATAACAGTTAAGGGGCCTCGTTGTAGTGTGTGGTTGTTATGTGGAGGTGGCGTGTGAATGGGCCTCATACCCTAGGTGGGTATTTCACACCCTCAGTCTAATGAAGAGTCAGCCATCTTGATAAAGTTCTTCTTAGTGACATCTGTCCTCATTTAACCTCAACTGTCACTTAATTTCAATGTCAGAGAACTCATTTTAAATGACTTCCTTGGCATGCTGCTACTAAAATATAAAAGCCTGCTATTTACAGCATTATTTTGCTTAATTACCAGTGGGTCTTGTTCTGCAACAAATATTAATATTTTGTGTTTATAGTGATGAGTTGACAGTCTCAAAAATATGCTGTGGCATTGTTGAGCAATGTGTACAGTGCAGACACAGCTTTGGTTTTACCACAAGAGACCACACACTTCCAGTTGACTGAACAGTTGGCCTTTAGAATCCCATAGAGTATTTGAGATGGGCTAGATAGATACAACATTTCAGTTACACTTCTCTGTTGTGGTTCATCATAAGGAGCTCTGTTATCAATTCATTGCTTGGTACTAAATCTCTGTCAGCAAAAACAGGATTGGTTTGGTATGTGACTGCTAGTAAACTCTTCCTCCTCTTTGGGGAAATGTCCTTGGTTGGTCTGTTAATGCTGCTAACTCCTCTGCTGAATGGTTCGTCCAGAAAGTCTTGATCCCTGCCATGTGTTTTTCCCCCAGAAAGTAATTGAGACTAATAGTGTTGGCATATAATAAGGCCCAACACTGTTTGTGTTGCTTTGTACCATTCAGTTTTTTGTCAAGTACGGATTACTCACTTTGTGAAGAATGGGCACATAATGTTAAAATATCTCATTACAGTAGATTGGACGTGTCAATAAAAATATTCAGTGTGCTGAATATACAGGAATAGGAAGTGTTTCATTGTTGTTTGTGATGTAATGCAAGATGTCCTTTGCCATTATATCAAGATTTATGTTAATGACAAGAATATGTTGTAATGTTGTGCAGAGTCCTAATAAGAGTCAAGACGTTGCCAAATTCCCTTGCGGACTAACACTATTTTCTATTCATAGAGCGAACCACGTGTGATGCTAGCTCTCACACCCCAACCCCTCCTCACATGGAATATAAAGAGTGAGTGACACAGATTTTCAAAGCCAACCGTGGCATAGACCCACCATTGAGAGGGAGGCATGGTGATTGTGCAATCCTGTCTGTTTCCCCAACGATGGGGGTAAGGGGGGCTTTTGAAGGGGGAGAAGTGCCAGGGATGAGGGAGAGCAGGGGAGCGGGCAGAAACCTAACCAGGGGGGTTCCTTTCGTCTCATGGTTCAATGGCAATTTGTCAGCCAGCATGAATGGCCGCCTTTATGAACCCACATGAAGACAGCAGTCGGGGTTCAGATCTGATTGAGCCTCTAAACCGATTGTACCCCTTTCCTTTGTGGGCCGAGTATAGCCAGTTCCCCCTCAGCCAATAGGCATCCGGCTTGGGCATTACCTCACAGTCAGATGATGTCTCTGCCAAGCACCCAAAACACTCCCTCTTTTCCTCTTTGAGAGAAAGAAAGGCACTCTGGGAAAAGAATGGAAGTCCATTGGGCCTACCATGAGAACTTCTTTCTAGGAATACACAACAGAGTCTATGGAGAACAAAGGACGCGTTTCTGCAGGGACATATTTTTCAAGGTAGCGCATAGTAGTGAATGAGCGACTGTTTGGAAGCGGGCCAAACATGCAGGAAAGGTCACCATTATGGGGATGACTGCCAATTAAAAATGTCCCCACTGGGCTAGGGTAGGAGATTCCCATGTTGCACAGGTTTTAAACTATTGTCTGCGTTCACAAAGCTCTGATTGTGCAAGTGGGAACTGTCTTCAAAAGTGGTCCGCAATAATATACAAAAGGTCATTCATGTACATTTAAATTGTGTCATTTGGAGAAAGAAAATGCGTGTGACAAGAGGGAAAAAGAGGTGTAATTGTAGTTCTTGAACCCATTTGTGGGATGTACCTTGTTTCATTAACAAGTGTTCTGTTTTAAACAAGAGTGAATGAATTGCACATACTGTTTCCCCAAAAATATTTTCAGACTATAAACCTTTTGTTTAGCATCCAAGATGGCTGATATTATGTCCGAAATGACACCTAAAAACCATCGCAGCAGTGATTCTGTGGCTTCACCTAATAGTGAGCAGAAGGGCATACTACTGCCAAGCCAGTATTGATTTTCTACACAGGCATAAGCCAAATCTGTGGCTTTGCTGCAGGTTTCCTTCGTTGTCTTTATCCTTGGTTTGGGGTAGCCCAGGCTTTAGGTGACTACAGTGACTAGTTATGGTTCAATGCATTTTCCCAGAACGGAACATATTGGTCAAGGCCTTTGATCATGGTGGAGCCTGGGGGTCATGACCCCTTTTGTTCCACATGATAACAACTGTACTGACCCATGACACCACACTCGTGTCCCTAATGGCACTGTATTGGCTATGTGGTGCACTACCTTTGACCACAGATCACGCTGTGTAGGGAATAGCTTGCCATTTGGAATTGGCTTAGCCCAGGTGACCCCACTGGCAGCTTAGTGCACTGTTGGGGTACGGCGCTGGTTCACTTCTAAAGGCAGGTTTGCTCATTACATTTTGTCCCTGCTAACTGGCTTTTGAACTATGGATGTTTCTGCATTTAACACGCTAGTTTCACGTGGATATGAACACCTTTATTTTTGACAGTTAGAAACACTATTCTGATCATCTCAGTATTATCAGTTAGACTTTTCATTTGCAATATGTTGTTAGCCCGCTTAGTTTACACTATCCAGTTGTAACCATGAAACATTATAATTCCTTATTTGCCATCGGTTGATATGCCTGATCATTCATTTAATTATTATGCACACTTTAACATAATCAGACCCGACCAATGCATTTTGCTCATTGGGAAAACGTATATCTGCTGACAATTCAGTTTTGACAGACAATCAATAGTGTGACTATGACCTTAGAGTCATTTGACCACTTTGTATTGACTACACAGAGGACAGTTGTAGGCCCACACAACTAGGATTCCTGTAGTTTGCCACTAACTGGGTTTAGTAATAAACTGGTTAATTAATAGTTTAAAAGCCCTTATTCTGATTGTCTTTGGTCTTATCCTATTATAATGTATCATAATTCTGTGTGCTAGCTATCCATAGCTCCTAAATTATAAAATGCAGCAAGCTGTGCTATGGCAAAAGGGACTTTGAGGGTGGTAGACTGCAGATTAACTGCTACAACAGTGCCACCATCTGTCATTGTATGGTAATTGCATCCTTCTGAATACAATCCTGTAAACAATGTTGCACCTAAGTTTGTTTATTCCCTAGTTTCTCAAACTACTGTTGTGAATGTTGCTGGTTTAATGAGGTTGTATCAATGCAAAGTCAATGTCTGCAATTTCACATAATGATCACTGGAATAAAATCACTTTAAACAGGACAAAACTGAATATAATATATTACATTACATGCATAAATGAATGGCTGCAGATCCTATAAATAAAGTACTCTGTTATACCCTTTTAAAATTGATGTGACAAACATTTATATCTTAAAATACGTTTTTATTAAAAATTCACTCCCACATAATTTGATGTCATTATGAGATAAACGGACATAAATGGACATAATACCCACAAATCCCAATTTCCCACAGTAGTGTACTAACAGATATTTTGTTACAATCAGTTAACATTACATTCTTTGTTTCCTGGACCTAAATCCACTTATGACAACATCCCTCGATCCCCAGACTATTAATTGAACCTGTCACCACTAATAGATCCAGGCTGCGTTGGGCCAGATGTCAGATAGAAGGATTTGATCAGGCTTCAGCCACCGGCCAGCTCACCATATGGGCTTTAAGGAAAACATATTAGGAACTAGATCATTCATTTGTCTCAGGCCTCACCCCTCACAAATCAAGTTTCTACCCTGCGCAAGTGAAGTGTCACCACTCAAATCTCACTATTCCCCTAGTCAAGTACGAACACTGCTCTAGTCATACGCCGTTCAAAGGTTTTGGGTCACATAGAAATGCACTTGTTTTTTTTGTCCATTAAAGTAACATCAAATTGATCGGATATACAGTGTGGATATTGTTAATGTTGTAAATGACTATTGTAGCTGGCAATGACAGATTTTTATGGAATATCTACACAGGTGTACAGAGGCCCGTTATCAGCAACCATCACTCCTGTGCTCCAACAAAACGTTGTGTTTGCTAATCCAAGTTAAAATACAATTTTAAAAGAATAATTGATCATTAGAAAACACGTATGCAATTATGTTAGCACAGCTGAAAACTGTTGTGCTGATTAAAGAAGCAATAAAACTGGCCATCTTAGACTAGTTTCAGTATCTGGAGCATCAGCAATTGTGGGTTTGATTACAGGCTCCAAATGTCCTGAAATAAAAAACCTTCCACTGAAACTCATTAGAATATTCTTGTTCTGACAAATGAAGGCTATTTCATGTATGAATTTGCCAAGAAACTGAAGATCTCAGTCAACGCTGGGTACTACTCCCTTCACAGAACAGTGCAAACTGTCTCTAACCAGAATAGTCTGCATGTCAACTATCCTTCTAGGCAGAGTTGCAAAGAAAAAGTCATATCTCAGACTGGCCAACAAAATTTAAGATTAAGATGAGCACTTCAACACAAACACTGTGCAGAGGGGGATTGGGAAAAGTGTTATGAACAAACAAATCTAAGTTTGAGGTGTTTGAATCACAAAGAAGAACATTCGTGTGATGCAGACCAAAATGAAAAGAGGCCGTGCATTGTGGAGGCAATGTGATGGTCTGGGAGTGCTTTGGTGGTGGTACAGTGGGGGATTTGTACAGGATAAAAGGGTTCTTGAATAAGGATGGCTATCATTCATTCAATGATTTAGTAACACCATGCCATGATTTAGTAACACCATGCCATACCCTGTGACGTTGCTTGATTGGAGTAAATTTTCTCCTACAGAAGGTCTCCTACAGCTCCAAAATATACAATAACTAATTAGGGAAGAAGCAGTCAGCTGGTATTCTGTCTATAATGGAGTGTCCAGCACAATCACCGGATCTCAACTCTATTAAGCTGTTGTGGGAGCAGCTTGGCCGTATGGTACGTAAGAAGTGCCCATCAAGCTAATCCAACTTGTGGGAGGTGCTTCAGGAAGTATGGGGTGAAGTCTCTTCAGATTACCTCAGCACATTGCCAACTTGAATGCCAAATGTCTACAAGGCTGTAACTCATGCAAATGGAGGATTTTTTGATGAAAGCAGTTTGAAGGACACAATTATTATTTCACTTAACCTCGTCGACGACTATATTTCCTGTTCATTTTGCAATATTTCCTATTCAAACTAATTTCAGGTATGTTTTCATGAAAAAAAAAAGGACATTTCTAAGTGACCCCATACTTTTGAACGGTAGTGTACATGCATCTGTCAGACTATTTATAATTGCTTGCTACAAGGACACACAAGGACATGAGACTGAAACCGAGGAGTGATGCCCAAGATCGTTCAAAACTTAAGTTGGGAGATAAAAAACAGAGAACACACATTAAATCAGCTGTTTCGCCTTCCTCTCAGACTCACGAAGAAGATCTCATAGGGCGCTGCTTCATCAGGTGGGTTAGACACAATCTGCAACAGATACATAGCATGCCATTAGTCATTACACTACTCCTCCCCGGGCGGCACTTAGTCTCGTCTAAATATAGCTGCCCGGATTACCCTCATATGGCAGGTGATGAGGGGCGCGGCCAGCCCTCCCAGCTGCCTCTCGAAAGTACCAGCAACCTGCCTTGCACGCTCGGCACGCCCTCTCCTGGTTCCTGCAGCTCTCATGGCATCTCCCAGTGTGCTCTCTCTCCAGGATCCTGAACCTCTGTGGCGCCACAATGTACTTTCTATTTTTGTTGGTGTAATCTCTTAGCGTGTATTTCAACCAGTGGAAAAGCTCATTATTGTGAATGACGACAAAAGGAAATACAACATCCTAGCACACACACACTTTGTCTGAACACAATTCATGCACAAAGAGACAATTCCTGAACTTCAGTAGTGGTGCATGAGAATATTGACTATTGAAGATATATTTTTTTATGGTAAAGCCTTAAAAGATGCATGAATCAGCATAGCTTATCGTTGCATAGGCTTTTTGGAATTATTACAATTACTTTACATTGTTCACTGGTTCACCTGAAAGATGTATTTTTTGAAAGGTTTCTTTTGTAAAGGTACTTCATGTAACTACATAATTAACATGACAAAAGTTATTTGCTGATGTTGGTTAAATTCCCAACAAATTATTAAAGTGATTATGCTACTTCTGAGAAAAATACCCTTGTGTTGAATGCAAACAATAAAACAGGGCAGATGGTCCAATATAGATGGATGTGTTTTTGACTGCTCTTAGCATCTGGGGACGATGTAAATCAACTACATTTGAAATTTGAAAGGTGGTGAACACAACACAATCCTCTGTATTCCAAATAATTTTGTAATAAGTATGTGCTGTTCTTATACCCAAGGCACTGATGGAAATATAATAAAAGAAGTAATAGCAGTAATAAATTCAAACTCAGAAAACGTAAGTCAATAGCAATCAACACTAGTAAGCTGTATTCAGGTTCATGAGAATGGACCTGCATACAATGCAGGTCAGTCCAGTCCAGGATTAACATAGCTCAGTAAGTTCTGAGGAGGAAGAACATTCCCTGTATTCCCTATGTAATATATCATGACTTTATATATACCAGAGACAATACCGGAAGCCAGACAGCCAACATAGACCCTTGTATTCACTATTTATTTATCTGGGCAGGGCAACTTTGGCTTGCTTATTGGCCCTGCCCCGCAGAGGAGAGTGGTGCCCCATGAGTGGGATATCTCACTGTCAAAAACAATAATGGTCAGACCAATGGGAATAGGCAGACTACAGTCCCATCCCGCTGTCATCTCTAAACCGCCACAGAAAAAACACCTTGCCAGTGCAGTGAATTCGATACCCAGAGCAGAGTGGCTCTGTGTGTTTCCAAAAATGATGGGAGTATGTCTCTAAGTTGGATGTCTTTTGGTGCTGTCTCTGCTCATACAGTAGCTCAAGCACATTGTTCCATCTGAACATCAGTGCACAGGCAGCGACCATATTAGCAATGCCCCTGGGCATGTCTCTAATAAACCAACATCACTAGTCCACTAAGTGCTGTCTGTCTGGACGAGTGAGCAAACCCAGCCTGGCAGCACTGGTACTACTTAGCACTTGAAGCCATGCTGAACTCACTCGCCCATGTCTCTCAACTTCCTGTAACAGGGAAAGCAAAATGTTATATAAAGCAGATTTTTATGGCAAACAATCAAGAAAAGCAGCAGTAAACACTATAATTTTATTCCATATTCGGATAGTATTCCCTCCACAATCTGGCTATTGAGATAATGTAAGATCCATATTGCTTTCATGGACTCCCGCCCAGGCTAGTATTGAGGCTTTTCCAAAATATTGCCTCCAAAAGGTTTGAGGCCATACTGGTTTTCATACAAACAGGCTTGCAGGGCAGCCAATGTCAGAGGTGGAAGGTCTTGGCCTGAGGAGTTGCCTTCATCAATTAGCTTGACTGTAATCAAGTCAAATCGTGAATAAAGTCTTTGCATTCAGATTTGCCTTTCAATCACGCCACCACCGTTTGATATTTGAGGTGAATTGGTGTGCACTTTTATACAAAACACATGTAACTCCTGACAAAATTCCAAGCAATCAAATTCAATCAAAATAATTTTATAAAGCCCTTTTTACATGAGCAGTTGCCATTAAGTGCTTTGACAAATACCCAGCCTGAAACCCCAAAGAGCAAGCAACAAGAGAATTGATTCACAGTGGCTAGGAAAAACTCCCTAGTTGGATCGAAACATAGGAAGAAGCCTTGAGAGGAACCAGACTATCAGTGATGGCCAGTCCTCGTCTGGCCCTGACGATTTATCTTGCAGGTATGCCTATAAGCTAATGGTAGTTTAAGACATGCTGTGTACATAGTCAAAATTGGACTGGCTTTATTATGCTGTGATGTTTAATAAATAAACATCTAAAACAACCTCAGTGAAATAAAATCCAACTACTGCCAAGCAAATACGGTCAACAGAGCGCTGTCCGCTCTCTTGGTGCTGAAACGGCCTCAGGCAGCATTGGGGTGGCTGAACGTATGAGTTTGGTCACGGTGGTACGGTAACTAATTTCATGACACCGTTAGTGATCTGACATATTTTTCTTACTCCCTCTTGAAGAATTTTGGAAATGTCAACTAGATTTAGCAAAGCGCTGCCGAATGCTATCCTACATAAAACATTGAAACATTTAGCGGTAAGGTTAGTTCAAGGAGCCTACTGTTATTGTGAATACCAAATACAAATATCGCTAACTGGGTTTTTATAACATCTAATGACAGCTTAAGCTACGCCCGTCCTAATCAGGTAACCAGCCGTCGAAGACCAAATCGCAAATTCACATAGCAACGTCAGAGGACTTCAAAAGTGACAGCTGCGCACTCACAACAAAAGGTAATTTCCTATGCAGGCCCTTCCATTTATTTGATTTCATCCTCACGCCCATCAGAACAGTGTAATTATCGGCCGGCCATTTTCTTCTCCCTTGGGAGGTTTATCCCCATCCCTTTCACTGCTCAGCTGTCAGTCCCCTGTTTCCCCTGGTGCCTTGTGCTCCATACCATTATCTCTCGCCACACCTTCAACAGTGACGAGCTCGAGCAGAGGGAGCGGTTGAGAGATTGTCTAGCACACCTGATAGCTAACTAACGCATATTGGCATGTTTTGTAACACTAAAATTTAGCGTTTTCCTAAGATACAAAGACTTTTTAATTTCTAACAATTTCAACTGGTCTCGTGATTGTTTGGGGTCTTTTTTTTAATTCAACTTAATTTACTTTGTAGGCAAAGTAATTTACGAACCAATTTTCATTTTCATGAAAAGCTTGCCAAATTGCACAATTGCAAGAGAACAGAAAAACACAGAAAAACCTATTTAATAAATATACAGTTTCTCACAAAAGTGAGTACACCCCTCAGATTTTTGCAAATATTTGATTATATCTTTTCATGTGATAACACTGAAGAAATGACACTTTGCTACAATGTAAGGTAGTGAGTGTACAGCTTGTATAACAGTGTTAATTTGCCGTCCCCTCAAAATAACACACAGCCATTAATGTCTAAACCGCTGGCAACAAAGGTGAATATACCCCTAAGTGAAAATGTCCAAATTGTCCATTTTCCCTCCCCGGTGTCATGTGACTTGTTTGTGTTACAAGGTCTCAGGTGGGTTAAATTTGGTGTTATCGCTCTCACACTCCCTCATACAGGTCACTGGAAGTTCAACGTGGCACCTCATGGACAAGAACTGTCTGAGGATCAGGGAAAAAAATTGTTGCTCTACATAAAGATGGCCTAAGCTATAAGAATATTGCCAAGACCCTGAAACTGAGCTGCAGCACTGTGGCCAAGACCATACAGCGGTTTAACAGGACAAGTTCCACTCAGAGCAAGCATCGCCATGATCAACGTATGAGTGCTGCCAGCGTAGCTTCAGAGGTTGAAGGGGTGGGAGGTCAGCCTGTCAGTGCTCAGACCATTCGCTGCACACTGCATCAAATTGGTCTGCATTGCTGTCATCCCAGAAGGAAGCCTATTTTAAAGATGATGCACAAGAAAGCCCACAAACAGTTTGCTGAAGACAAGCAGACTAAGGACATGGATTACTGGAACCATGTCCTGTGGTCTGATGAGACCAAGATAAACTTATTTGGTTCAGATGGTGTCAAGCACGTGTGGTGGCAACCAGGTGAGGTGTACAAAGACGAGTGTGTCTTGCCTACAGTCAAGCATGGTGGTGGGAGTGTCATGGTGGTGGGAGTGTCATGAGTGCTGCCGGCACTGGGGAGCTACTGTTCATTAAGGGAACCAACATGTACTGTGACATTCTGAAGCAGAGCAAGATCCCCTTCCTTTGGAGACTGAGCCGCAGGGCAGTATTCCAACATGAAAACGACCCCTACCACACCTCCAAGACGACCATTGCATTGCTAATGAAGCTGGGGGTAAAGGTGATGGACTGGCCAAGCATGTCTCCAGACCTAAATCCTATTGAGCATCTGTGGGGCATCCTCAAAGGAAGGTGGAGGAGCGCAAGGTCTCTAACATCCACCAGCTCCGTGATGTCATCCTGGAGGAGTGGAAGAGGACTCCAGTGGCAACCTGTGAAGCTGTGGTGAACTCCATGCTCAAGAGGGTTAAGGAGGTGCTGGAAAATAATGGTGGCCACACAAAATATTGACACTTTGGGCCCAATTTGGATATTTTTACATAGGGGTGTACTCACTTTTGTTGCCAGTGGTTTAGACATTAATGGCTGAGTGTTGTGTTATTTTGAGGGGACAGCAAATTCACACTGTTATACAAGCAGTACACTCACTACTTTATATTATAGCAAAGTGTCATTTCTTCAGTGTGGTCACATGAACAGATATAATCAAATATTTACAAAAATGTGAGGGGTGTACTCAGTTTTGTGAGATACTGTAAATACGTATAAAAGGGAAACAAACAAAATCATCAGATAGCAGGTCACTGGTTTGATCTTAAAGGAGTGACTTGTAAAGTATAGAGCTTAAGAGTTTTGCAATTAGTTTCAGTCACTAGCCACAGCTAACTGAAATTAATAAGGGTCAAAGGAAGTGTGGGTTTTAAGGAGTGACCACTTTGAGTGTGAGATGTGCCAGAGAGTAGATTGCTGTATAGGAATAGCCTAGCTGATGTTGCACAGCACTCAATAGAGCTTTTGTAAATCTACGCCTGAATGTTTGAAACCAGCAACCATAATGCAACCATGATGATATCTCAAAAAATCCCATGAATTGGGTGCCTGGCAAGGTAAGGTCTCAAAATTGTGCACCTGTGTGCAAGCCAACCGCACTTCATGAGCGTGCGCGTCAGCAATTCGGGCAACTGGGGTATTACAGCTTATGATCACATTTGTTTTGCGCCCTACACAACAATTGCAGAAAGGTTTGTATTAATCATTCCACTGGCCTAGCCCTGAATGGGAGGACAAGGTTGACATATTGTGTCGCTGTGGAAAACCGCAACACAAACTAAAACGAAGTATTCTTTTTGGGGAAGCTTTTGCTATGAATTATGAATACATATATAAAAGTGGGACTGAGTTGTCCGTTCCGGAGCAAATAGACTTCCTAAAATAATGTCTAATACATCTGGATCATAAAACAGGTTAAAATACAATCATTGTTAAAGGGGCAGAACCTTTCGGGGAGATTATATAGCGCGTTTAAAATAACGTTTCATATTTTGTATAAGTGAAGATGCATTTAGTTCCATACCGTGTCATCTTTTCACTAACCAATCGTATCATATTTGTTGCAAGATCGTATGCATTTTTATATAGCCTACCGCGTCGCAAAAATGAAAGTTTGGACCTTTGTAAGGAACTAGTTAGGTTTCCTAATGTAAAGAGAAAAACAAGTCATGGTCACGTATTTTTCAGTTCCATTTGTACGCTGGAGACATTTGACAATTAATTGTCTAATGCAGAATGGTTTCCTTAATGCAGTCACAAAACACATCACCATTGTGGGACAATGCATGGTTGGCAATCGTTTCAAAAATAGAACTGACAGGCTACCGACTCTTAATTGTCTCACCTAAAATGAAATGAATAGCCTAATGCCACCCCACACAATTATGAGAAACTAAGATTGCTGTAGATTGAGACGGCGATATAGGACAAATCAGCATAAATTCGGATTTTAAAGGAGCCCATGTCTGGTATGGTTGCAGCCTGTGAGCAGGTGCTTGGGTGCGATGAATAGAGAGAAGAGCGGGTGATTCTCCCCTCCTCCACCAAGTGATGACGGCCAGACTGACTCTATCACCGGAGCGATGGTTTTGAGTCACTTTCTCCAGCAACAAAACGGTAACGGCATCACTGACGTAAAGCATCCACCACAGAACCGAAGCACAGCAGAACAACGGGACTTGTACCGCTCTCAGAACGACGGGACTTGGACTTGGTCCCACATACATTCTGTGTACTGACACACAGAATGGAAATAGACAGCAAGCTGGACGGAGTGAGGATGTCGACGGTATATATCGCATTGATTCTTAGACTGTAATTTCTAACTGTTGGTGACAGCATCTCTCTGATTTTAAATTGAAATGCATTCGGTAAGGGGAGTTATGACAGGAGTTGCTGCAGGGTGCCGCATTGCCTGACCGCTTGATGGTATAGTAGTGTAATGCTTTTGTGGTGGGCCTAATTGTAAGGTTTGAGTGTTTTGGGTGGGGATGAATGATAACGGTTCTCTCACAATTGTGTGGTTAGGCGTCCAACATAGCCAGGTTAGATGAAATTTGTAGTTGACCATATGGATAGTCCCGTTTGGGAAGTCAGCAACAGTAGACTATTGCGATTTAATTGAAAGCTACAAATGTCGACGTATGAAAAGAAACTTGGAAAACGAAGTCAGATGTTAGATAGGTACAGGTGGAAACATATGGTGCGGTCAAAAAAGTGAATACAGCCTATGTAGCACCTTCTACCATACTCCGGGGGACACAGGACACAATCTGGTATCAGCATTGATTTTATGATCCTGATTGAAAAGATTCAATAGGCCTATACGTGACGCATTCATTGTTGGCGATTTTGGCTCATTCAACGGCAACATTGTACCTAACATTTAATATCGGCCGTGGTCTCTGAAGCAAGGACGATGACTCACTTACAAGCAGGCTTGTCCCCAGAGACCCTGGAGAAAGCCAAGGTGGAGTTAAAGGAGAATCCCGACACTCTACATCAGGATATCCAGGAGGTGAGGGACATGATCATCACGCGCCCAGATATTGGATTTCTTAGGACAGACGACGCTTTCATCCTGCGCTTTCTCAGAGCGCGGAAATTTAACCATTTCGAGGCTTTTCGCCTCTTGGCCCAATATTTTGAGTATCGTCAGCAAAATCTGGATATGTTTAAAAACCTCAAAGCAACTGATCATGGAATCAAGCAAGCTCTCAAAGATGGATTTCCGGGGGTGCTGACCAACTTGGACAGATATGGCAGGAAAATACTGATTCTCTTCGCTGCAAACTGGGACCAGAGCAGGTAATGCCCGTCTAATATTCGGGAGCTGTCCTTCAGAACTACAACTTTACAGCATGCAGGCTTGTATATATTTTACACATCTGTGGCATTAGCTTTGTTGTAGCCAGTAGTCTCATGAACACAACCGAAACGATTGAACTCAACAAGTTCAACAGTTAAGCCAGTGGCAAGCCCTAGGCCTGTAGAAATTCTGTCCAAGCCCATGGTTGTATTTGAATGTAAGTGCTGAATCATACAGTCAAACTGAGTTTCACCGTACTTTATTTCAGCGTTTTAAGTTGGAGATTTTGACTATAAGGGTCCACATGTCATCTCCTTAGTTTCAAATTCGATGACATGAATCATTTAAACCAGCCCTTTATAACAATATCCCCTCACACAATAACAGGATGTGATGAACGCACAAAATGACACCAGGACAACCCATTAACTTAATCAATACCATGGCACTCACCCAAGTCTAGTTGTTTCAGCAATCTTGAACTGGTACTCTCCTGATTGAAAAGGGTAAATATAACATTGTTTTTACTGGCAAGGTCTACAGTAACAAGAATATGCTGGCTGATTTCCATTAAGATAATTTTCTACCTGGTATTACAGAAAAGCATGGCAAAATGGTAATAACTTAAAAAATGTGATGCAATAATCACCATTTGGACCACTTTAAAGAAATAATTGTCTTTCTTTCCTGTATTATACTGTATGTTAGTAATCTATTAAGGAACAGTCTCCTAATTCTTTGGCTTACCTCCATAGGTACACATTTGTGGATATACTGCGGGCTATTCTGTTGTCACTGGAATCCATGATAGAAGATCCAGAGCTTCAAGTAAATGGATTTGTTCTGATCATTGACTGGAGCAACTTCACATTCAAGCAAGCCTCCAAATTAACACCGAGTATGCTGAGACTGGCCATAGAAGGTCTGCAGGTAATGGACGTTTTCGTGATCCTTGTCTTTGGTGTGTCTGCATTGCTGTGTCCTATGATATGACGTGTCTTGTATGTTCCATTTGTCACAACCCATGAAGTTCAGCTACAAATGCAAAGACAACACTCATTTGACTGTGCTCAGAGAGTTCTTATGGAATTTTAAATACAAAGTCTTTGGTCTAGAGTATCATTTGGGGATCTGGGTAACCTGAATATGAATATAATGTATAACAGCCTAAAAAACTAAGTCATAAAACATGCAAAAGCAAATGCTTTTTTGCCCCAATCATATTTACATTTTTGAAAATATATTTAGCTGTGTGTAATGTATTGGGAGTTTTCATGAAAGAGATTCATTGATTGAATATCAATGGAAGACCATGATGAGGCAGTTCCATGATCCACTGCCTCTCAAGACACAGATTAGACAGTGACTAATTGATCACTTCTTTTAGTGTCTCAACCGCTCAATGTGCTATTGCCATGCATTAACCCTGTCATCATCTTCTGAATGAAAAACAAAAGAAAACGCCACAGAAAAGCATCATGTAATGGAATATGCCACAGAATGTGAGACTAAAACACCCCAAACTCAAAATCATGTTCCTCTGTGCAGGGTCTAATCTGGCCTACAGTACATTCTATGCAGAACAGCTCTTCCACAGTAGGCACTTTATAAGGTAAACAGCAAGGTTATTGGGTATGGTATCACCCTATTTATTTCCAGCTCAGACACATTGTGTGAGTCCAGTGCATGATCCCTCTCCCCCTTCTCTTCTCATGGAGAGAAAAGCTTCACTGGTGTAATGAATAGGGGTGACTTCCTGTCTGGTATCCCACTTGACACTGAGCAGTGAGAGCAGCTTCGGGTGTTGTGGCCCTCTGGTGGGTTTTGTAACAACATTGAGGGGCTCATGTGTGCCAGTATACCTCATGATTCACTATGCCTGTCATTAGGAGCTGTCACACTCAGGAAGCTTACAGAGGCACTTTCAAGACATCAGCATGCTATAACACCAGGGGAAAATGGATAGCTACATGTTTTGCAAGAGTATATATGGGATCATATCGTTGTGACATTGTTGATTATATTACAATATAATCAATCAATCACATTTATTTATAAAGCCCTTTTTACAACAGCAGTTGTCACAAAGGGCTTTTACAGAAACACCCGGCCTTAAACCCCAAAGAGCAAACAACAGTAGTGTTGAATTTCAGTGGCTAGGAAAAGGTCTCATATTTAATATGGTTGTTGTTCTAGTTTGCAGTACCCTCACCAAAACTAATGTAGCTTCTTCTTCTTGATCTTCTTGTTAAGGAATAAAATAGTTTTTTTTAGTATTTTCTTTCTCCATGATTGCTCAAAACTAGTTTTGTCCCTCTCTTGCTTATTGTTATTGTGAAAATGATTTTCTATTTTTTTTTTAAATGATGTTGTCAATTACATGTGATAATAGCTAATGATTTAGTCATATTGCATATTACTGTGTGTGTGTTTTTTCTCTGGATCTTGCTTCAGCTTGTTTATTGAAACCTTGTCGGTATAATTGTTATTGCACGTGGGTGGTGTGTTCAGAATACCATCATGAATTTTTACACAACTGACAACCATGAAAACCATTTAACACCACGATTGGCAACATTTACTGGAAACAATACTTCACAAATATTGTTAACAGAACATTTTACTGAACAGAATGATTTAGTTAACACAAAATCTAAACATTCCCCATCAGGATATATGAAACAGAATGTCTAAATATGCAGTAATGTAACATTTCCAAACTGTAACATCAATTGTGTTTGCAATAGATAATAAACAGAGACCACACCTTCTAGTACCCATTTACTTGGTTATTGTCAAATGAAGAGAAATAAATTAGGATTTTTTTTAGAGTGGGTATTCTAAGAAAACAAATACCAAGGAAAACAAATGCTTGGAATGAGTAGGACACACCACGCTGGCCTAGGCTTTCTCTAAGCTATGCTTTTGTTATCTTAAAGCCTCTGTTGTTTCCTCTTACTCTCTATGTCTTAGCCATTGCCTTTTGTCCCTCTCAGTCTACAGAAATAACTAGTGTTCAGCAGCCAATCACAACAGACCAGTCTTCCCCATCCCACCCCACACTGAGTTTCCGTGGCAACCTGTCCAACCGCCATGCTATGTACTCTCCAGATGGGCTGTGATGCTAGATGAGAGAAACACACTTTTACCATTCTCCCTCATTGTGGGTGGTGATGTGTGCATTGTTTCTGTGGGTGTAGTGCAGAGGGGTGGATAGATTTATATAAACACACACACACACACATATATGTATGTATGTAGGTAAACATGAAAAGCCAAGTGTATTTAAAACTTGATTTCCCTATTGTGGATATTTCCAGGCTGTAATGTCAACATATTTATGTCTTCTTTGTGTAAAAAATGTCTCCTATTCAAGTAGAATGGAAGTTTTGGCCTACTTTGTGATATCTCAAAGTTGATTTGATTATAATAGACCAATGAATATTCATTAGTGTAACAGGGTGGGTTGTTGGTCATCAGCAAATCAGGGTTGTGTATGTAAATATCCCACACAACCAGACTGAGCATTTCGAAGACAAATTGAGGATCAGCTAAATAAATGATGACCAAGTGAATTTAATTAATTCAACATACAGTGATTTATTCAACATACAGTAATTATTTACAAATACAATTTCAAAAATGTCATGGTGATATCATTTTGCCTCTTTTGAGCTGTCAGTCGCTCTCATGATTTGGCCTGTTTCTCTGTAATTATGTAACATGTTGAAAAGGTGCTAAAACATCTTAAAAGGTGAAGGCTTAAATCCTGTTGAGCCAGGCTGTTTTAATTATATATGAGGGTAACACATTTTGCCCTCATATATAATGCTCTTGTGCAACAAGACTTAATGGCTTAATCCTCATCACTATCAATAATGATAGCCGGAAATTATCAGTGAAATAATTGGAGCTATGAGAGGCTATTATTGTAGCTATCTTTAGAGCAAAGTTACTTCATTTTTAACAATGAACTCTCTTCCTATTTCACTAACATGTTCTTCCAAATGAATAGTGATACACATTTCTACTTCTGTTTACTCAGAAATATGATTATTAGTTATCTTTTTGCAAGTGGTTAATATCATGCTAATATCATGCATGTGCCTGAGGACTGGGAAATTCTACTGTTGTGAATAGCTACCAGATTTAAGGCTTTATGCTTGAGAATGAAAGTGCTGAATCACTTAGTGGGATATTTTGACCGTGAGGTTTATCTGGTGGAATTTTAGATTCATTTTAACTAAGGTTTGTGTTTCGTATAGGCTTACCTGGCTTAGCACTTTGATAACCATGTAACTCTTGTCAGGACAAAATGACATTTGTCAATATATTTGCATCAGTTCACACTACAAAAGCATTAAATACAGGCGATATCAAGATATTAATATAAGTAATCTTGTCCTATAGATATTTACGCAGTTATCAAAACGCCAAAGTGGTGTAAGTCTACACAAAACACAGACCTTATTTGAAGTGGATCTAAAAATCTCCATGGAAATAATCAATGGTGTAATAATGCAAAGTTTGGCTGCTTGGTTTTATAGGGATTCTGACTCACTCAATACAATGTGTTCTTCCTTCTCAATTTAAATGATGAAAAGGCAAGTTGGAAAACACTTACCAGAGCCTTATGAAATAATCAGCCATTCTATGAATAATGTGCACTGATAATCCATCAATTCCAACTATTATTATGCCTAACAGCAGGATGGATGAATTTGACTTGACATTGATCTGTATGCTTTTTGATAACACATTGAGCATGCTTTACTGTATTCACTTCTTATTTATGAGTCAATGCATGAACAAGATCATATCACCTTTTCAATGTGTTTATCTCTAAAGTGAAAGGACCCGAAAGCTGTAAAATATGAATTCCACGCTCCGTCAGTCAAGTCTGACTTTGATCAAGGGCAAAACGTCTTTATAATATTCCTGAATCCAAATCGTTAACTCATTTTGAGTTATTCAGAAGAATGTAGCCTTTCCTTAATTAAAGGTCAGGAATTATGCAGTGCTATGATCAACACTGCCATACACACGTTTAACAAGTCCAACTAAATTGTCCCCTCTGTCCTGTTCTCTGACTGAGACTCTCCCATCTGGATGTTAAGCACCACTGCCTTCCATCCTGCTGCCTTGTCCAGGAGACTCTTGTCTGACCATAGAAACAACAATCAGACATGTCAGGGACAGAGAGACAGAAGAAAATACATTGTAAGGTCTGCATGCTTCAGATTCAAATTCAGTCTGGCAACATTTTGTGTTGTTGCTCTTTCTTTACGCAAAACTGTGCTTGTCTGGTCTGCAACAGGTTGTTAACTAATCAATGAGGGGTGGTCCATCCCTCAGAAGTACTGCCATAACTAAATCAGGCTGGATCTGGCAGATGCAGATAAAATGTCTTATGTGAGCCTTGCAATTTCTCTTTCCTTTCTCTATTAACACAAATATATGCATACATTTCTTCCTGAAAATACAGTCATTTTCAATGTAGCTCCCATTAAAATGCCTTCTCCGCAACTACTATATGGACCTGTGGACCTGTGCTTATTATCATTGTCTTTCAAACTAGTGCACATGGAGAGGCCTGATTCCAGTAAAGGGATATAACAAAGTAACATTTTTACTTCAGGCTACGTTTTCTTTCTTTCTTTTTTTGAACTTAATTCAATGGGTATTTTCTTTTTCTCAATTTCACCGCAGGATGAGTTCACTCATCCTTTATCGATGCCACCTGACAGCAGAAAATAATTTAGAGAGCTCATCAAAACGAACCTCTGAAAAAATGAAGCCAAGAAAAAATGGGCTCATCAGCTAACATAAATGAATAGGAAAACATGAAAGCTGCATTCAGGAATTGTCCACAGTAGTGGAAGATGCATAGATTGAAAATTCTAATCGGATCAGGAACTTTTCAATATGTCTTTATATTTTGAAGTTGCACATCTCTTTGCTTTTCTTGAATATATTTTGCCATGGTTACAAATCAGACACCAAATTCATTCCAGACCATGACGCTCAAATTGTTTGGTACAAATCATGAAATATGTATACCATAAAGTCTTTGTAAAAGAACGGTTTGTAAACTCCTCATTCCGTGATTTTGCTGGTATGATTTCATCTGTTTTCATGGAGGACGTCTGATGAAACGGTTTAAAGGCTTATTACTGTAGTCAATGAAGAAGGAACGGCTGTTTCTGCTTTGCCAAATGGACTTCCCTTTAACCTCTGCTCTAGTCATTTGCTTTTGTTTGCCTGGGAATGGTGATGTAACATCAGGCAATGCATAGATATCCACCAAAAAGACAAGGGTAACTGGAGGCTAGGCTGTGACATCACAGCCACCAAGGGAAGAAATCTCTGATCTGTGTTTATTAAGTAATACATCCATACATACGGTGGTGATGAGGGTGATACATGACCTGGTGGTTAGAGCATCTGAACCCAGGTGAAAAACCTTTTGTTCTGTCCTTGACAGTCAACCCTAATTGCTTCTGTGAGTCACTCTGGATAAGAGTGTCTGCTAAAATACTGAAATGTGAAATGTAATAAATCATGGAAATTATCTAGCGATAAAAGAGTTTAGAATCCCATGCAAAATGGCCTGCGTACACCAGTGCACATCTGTTCGAGTTATAGCCTGCTGGCCCTGTTTGGACGTCAGCTGCCTTTTTAGCTGCACAGTTAAGCTTCGCACTCTCTCAATCATGGACGATTTCCTCGACCAAATGGAACAGCAGCAGAACTAGCTTGTAGCCATGATACCCACTAGCTTCTATCCTTACCCACTTCCCTCTTTACCCCAATACTGCACTAGCTGTAGCCTACAGATCAGTCTGCTTCCACCATCAACAACCAGGGGAGTGTTCTGCCTAGTCTTTCATGTATAATGCAAATGAGGTTCCATACTAGTCAAAACTGTCAGACAGATCACAGTGTATGTGTGTGCGTGTGTGTGTGTATGTGTGTGTGGGGGGGGGGGGGGGGGTTGAGGCAAGTCAGCCCTCTTGGCATCTTCCTGTCCTCTATTTGCTGTCTCTGTCCCATGGTGTGAGATCCTGAGCCATAAAACAGACTTTTAACCTGCAAGCAGGCTCGGCTAGGGCCAGACACTGTCTAAGAGCACGGATTAGCATCTCGGTTCCCACTTCTTTGTTGTGCTCTGAGTTGAGGTAGATGGAAGTGTCCTGCTGGCAGAGAGGTAGAGCTAAACATCCTGCGGGGTAGAGCGGTAGAGCATGACTTGCGTTAATGAAGAATTCCCAGCATGGGTTCTCTGAGCAAAAAACTGCAGTGGCTCTAGTCTGTGATCGTAAATGTTGATTGTGATGAATTTGGATATGCAACGTATTCAGATTAGGGGAAGTTACAACAAGCTAGTGACAGCATTGTTGGATGCTTATTATATTTAACTAAAATGAAAGTTGGAAAAACAAATTAGAAAACTGAAATATGATTGTGAAAGGGACAGTTCACCCATGCCTTAATGTAAGGTCAAAATGATATCAACATTTTAACTATTTAAAAATATTATTTAGACCTTAAATAATCCAATGACATTTCTGACCACGCTACATTTTACATTTTGGTAATTTTAAAAGATTTAATTACGGTTAATAGCCTTGCTCAAGGGCACACCAAAAGATTACCTACCTTACTAGATTCGGGATGTTACCCTGCAACCTTGCCATTATTGGCGCTAACACTCGAATCATTAGGCTGTCTGCCGCTCTAGGCCACACCAGACACTGGTAAACATTACCCCAGTCTAAAACCTTTGTCTGCAAAACAGTTGGGAAAAACACGGTAACACCTTAACCGGACACATTGCTAACTCATTAAATGTTGCCAGAAACAGTTGTGTATTTTGAACTTTCCTGGTGTTTTTTACTTGTGTTGTAGGTGTTTTGTTGTCCCCCTTGGGGAACGGAGGGTGAAGGATTGTACCTCCGACTGTCTCAACAGGAGATAGGGTGTAACCTGTGTTCATTCGTCCACCTTCAAGTTAATGGCCAAAATTAGGATGGACTTATTTTTATAGTAATTTTATGCAATTATTTACTTCAGGCTACGTTTTCTTTCTTTTTTTGAACTTCATTCTATGTGTATTTCTACACCACAAAACCACAACAAAAAACAACAATTATTTCCTACCATGATTTCTTTGACACATCATCACGTAGTCTTTCCTATTTTATTTGTGTTTTAGGAAAATCCTTAGGAACATATTTTCTTAATTCAACAAATGGGTAGCTGAATTCAAGGTGATTTTACATTCTTTTTAACAACAAAAACATTTAATAATCGCCAAAATTGGGGGGAAGAAAAAATATAATAATGTGGGAAGCTTTGTGCTGACCCCTGACCTAAATCAGCAGATTACTTCTTTACATAAACATCTCCCGAGGGATCCAGTTCTGGTGGTTATCAGCCAAATCTGTTATGTCATAGTATAATCTCACCATACTCCCTGTGTTGAAATTATGACACAGAGAAGAGACCATTATCATTGTGTGCAACCTATGAGAAATGCCTCGATTGCCAGTCTCCGAGATGCATGCCACTGTAACATTACCCAGAAGGCAACAGCACTGAACAACTCAATGTATATTTAATATAGCAAGATAAATGGACTGGCTGAGTTTTTATGTGGAACATTACTATGAAGCCAATGTGCAAATCCATCAAGATACTGTACATCTATTATGTCGGAAGAGGAAATCGAGAAAAAAACACAATTACCTTCTATTTACATTCCACATAACAAGGTAGAATAATGTGCTCCTAGCAAAGAAACTGCAAAACAGTATTAAGTTAGTTACCATACCAACCAGCAGCATAGTGAGTGCATTTGTGTTCATTGTTCCCCACAGGACAGCTTTCCTGCCAGATTCGGAGGCATCCATTTTGTGAACCAGCCGTGGTACATCCATGCACTGTACACTGTCATACGGCCTTTTTTGAAGGACAAGACGAGAAAACGGGTGAGGAAACAATGTTGTTTAGTAAAGAGTATGAAAAATCCCCTTGACAAGACCAGCCGTCTTGCTGTGATCAATTAATTTTAAGTCATCATATTCAACGTACTGAATCGCCATCTGTTCACCATTCTAACTTCTGAACAGCTTTAGTCGTACAACCAGTGCTCAGGACTTATATAACACACCTATACATACAGTGCTATGACTGTATATGCTTAATATCTGTGTCAATGTTTTTTTTTTTTTTGTTGCCTATCCCTTTGCAGATCTTCATGCATGGAAACAACCTGAACAGCCTTCACCAGCTCATGCACCCAGAGATCCTGCCCTCGGAGCTTGGGGGGATGATGCCGCCCTACGATATGGGCACCTGGGCACGTACCCTCCTGGACCACGACTATGATGAGGAAACTGAGTATAGCCCCGAGTCATACACCTTGTCAGTCAAAGACCTGGAGAAAGACCTGTCTCCTAAAACCATGAAGAGGTCAGTCTATTGTCGGCAGCTATGTTAAACAGCATATAAACGCAATAACCACAGTAATTGGGCGGATATGGGATTTAACTGGAGTTTTATAGACCTATGAGGTAAGTCGGCGACACGTGATTGGTTTCCTGAAGTAATGGCATGCCATCATTACGTGGCACTAGTTGGTGGTACACAGAGATGTGGATGCCGGTTTGTAGAACCCTCTCAATGGCATTGCTCATTCATCATTCAATAAGGTGGCTTGTTGAGGGAAATTGTTAGTGTTCTATTCAGGTGAATAGTCTGGGAAATCCTCCTTGACAGATGTGTTCCTTAGAAAGAACAAATTAGGCACGGTGACATTAGTATGCGGTAGTGACAGAGTCCATTGTCTTAGTGAGTTTCCCCAGGGTTGGGTGTCTCTCCGGACCTAATGGATCATGAAATGAGCATTAGGCAAAAGAGATGAATGTGATGCACTGATCTGCACTCTTCTTCAGAGTGCTCTAGCTACCTTATGGAGCATGAACAGAAGTGATGGAGTTATACTGTTGGCTATAAGCTCAGTTCCACTTATGCTGCCACTCACTCTCAACCTTGTGACTAAACCTGTTCAGATGTACAACATTGTCTTGAACAGCTTGCCTTTGGGATTATATCCCCCCCAAGGTCCTTTTTTTTCGAGAACCATTCTCAATTAACTGTGTGTGTGTGTGTACTTGCTTGTGTGTGTGTGCATGTGTGTGTGTGTGCGTCCGCGTGTATGTAACTGACAGAAAGGAAATACAAGCACTTATACTGAAATGCATCATTCTTACTACAAAGTTTTTTTTGTATTCAGCAGTACACTGTCACTGACATTTATGCTTACCAAGGCAGTACACTGACACAAGAGTCAAAGCAATGAGAGGTGTATATATAAAGGACTGTACATAAAGGACATCAAAGCATTTAATAATGTATTTTATTTTCACTGGTACCAAGTACCATACATGCTTGGTGTATTTCAACTTAATGGGTTACACGGTTAGTTAGTTCACAGATAACCTGTATCTAAACACATTATTTAGAGTTGTTTAGATGTGAATAAGAATTATTGAATTACATTTCTGAATTGCAAAGAAAATTGTGAATGGTACTTCCATATCCATTTTGGGTTATGGCGATGTAGTGTCTGTGTCCACACTTAAGCCATTAGATGTCCTGTTCCATTGTGTGCTTGGGTTTATTACTGGTTGTGGGTTCAGAACACATCATTTTATTCTGTGAGAAAAAGTGTGCTGGACCTCTTTGTATAGCAGAAGGGAGCAGTATGCACCCCAGTTCATCAAGAAGAAGTCAGCATGAACACAGAATCTTACCATTCAACTATATTAGGGAAGAATACAGTTGAAAGAATACAATTTTTGAGTACCCTCCCCCACACCCACACACTCACACACAGAAGGCCTAGTTCTGTTGGCCACCATTGGCCACTGTTCTCTTGTCTGCTTTGAGGTTTCTGGCATACAACGCAAGCTACAGATTGGAGCATTGTTTCTAAATGTCTTCAAAGAATAGTAAACTCTGAAAAGCCTTCATTTTGGATACACAGGAATTGGGGGGAAGTGTTATCAAACTCTGAGAATTTTATGTAAATGTTTCTGTTGCACTGTGTTATGTTTATTTAGTCTAAAATACAATAATGCTTTGCAACAGTTTAATCTTATGAAAGATCCACAGTGTAGTAATAACATGTCATGTGAAGTTAATTTACCAAACCTTTTAAATTACTAAATCACTTTTATCCTAAAAGCAACAGGTAACATTGCAGGCAGGAGGCAGGAAGAATGAGGACTTTAATAACATAACAAAAACATTACAAAAAACAGAGAGTAGAAACTAAAACCACAAAATGAAAAAAAACAAGCCATTAGGAAAGAAGGAACCCTAATTTGGGATCAGGTACAAAGGTTAGGGCAAAAATAACATTAAACAGGTCAGTGCTGGAAATATGGAAGAGAGGGTGTTCGATCTCACTGGCAGGACTGCCATGCAAGGACATGAAACAATGTCCCAAATCATCATTGTGAAGGTAGTTAATCTCTATTTTGGTGACGTAACCCGGATAGATTAATCCTGAGGAAGACTGAGTGATAAAGCAGCTATAATGGCTGAGGAAGAACATTGCATGAAGCAGAAAGAACGAGACAGAAGCGTGGCAAAATTCTAGTTCTGGTGCCATTCCCTAAAGTGAAACTCTGTGCAATAGAAATAACTTTATCTACCTGAAAACATATCTCACTGGACCTGCTGCAAATGCCATTGTAGGATTAATGCTGTTGTAGGACAGTAGAAAGGATGATAACATCACTCTGCCCAAGATTATGTTTAGAAGGAAAGATCTTGTGATCAGTGTCAAGGCTGCTGGATGTCACTCTTGCAAAGAAAGTCTTGGACATGAATGCACTCAGAAAGCTATATGATGATTGTGAAAATCAGATCTAGAGCATGTATCTCCAATCCTACTGCCGATGTACGAGGACGTATCTCTTGACTAGTCATCAGAGGTTATGGCATGATGAATGGAAAGCGTCTGAATGTGTCAGTTTCCTACAGAAGAAGAATCAGAGCATGGAGAGGGCAAAAGAAAAGACAATATCATGCAACCAACAGAAATAAGTGAACAAGTCATACTCCTCCAGTGAAATCAAACAGAAAGACCCAAGTTGCGATCTGCTGCATCATTGCACGCAGGCAGCCAGAAGCCACAAACCTCTCATCTAAGTGCAGAGCAGATATGCTGATATTTTATCTCTTCACTCTTGAAGTTGGGATTTGAACTAGTATGAGGGGGGTCCACTATCTTGTCTGCCAGGCATGTACTGCAGCAAACAGTTGTTTGTCATTTTGGTTTAAATCAATTAGCTATAAAAGCCATGTCTACATAGTCCATTATAAATCTGGATACTTGGCCACTTTAGAAGTTAAAATGTTTAGCCCTCAAAAACGAAGTTGCTATGACAGTTTGTTTGGTGTCCTTGTGTCGCTGTATGATAAAGCAGTGTCCAATTTGTTCGGAGGCGTTTATTTTTTATTACTTGACAATATGTTAATTCTGCTCCACCTGTCACAAGTTACATCATCAATGAAGACAAGTGAACCGGTTGTAGTGGCTCACTTGTGGCTCACCGCTGATGTACAGGAATATGCCGTGAGAACCTTTTTCTCTCTACACATTCCTCTTGTCATCATTCTGCTACGTCTTCACCTTTGTGTCATATGTACACAATACCTTCATCCTGAAGTGTGTAGACTCTTTTAGGTACTTACTAGCGAACTGTATCCTGTCATCCTGTTTTCATTGCTAACTAATGGTTAGCAAACACAAGATATTCAGAAATGCTGATATTGTACCATCGCCATAGGGGCACTCCAGTACAAATCAGAGAGAGATACTAGGTCTTACTAATTAGACAGCTAGTCAAGTGCACTTTGACAAGAAGCATAGTCTGCTAGAGGTTCATGGGAAATGCCAAACAGCGGTGCACCTTTACCAAAATACTGAGTGACGATATCCCCACCATTCAAATCACAGGGGTGTAGGACCAATGTACGTGAAAACAAATCGTTCTTAGAAGTTATGCAACCCCGTTGGCATAAAAGTTGGGATGCTGTGTAAAATGGAAATAAAAACAGAAAACCAATATTGGATGGCCGGGATCTTCTGGGCATTCAGGCGGCACTGTATTAAAAACAAACAAGATCCTGTATTGGAAATCACTGCATGGGTACAGAAACGCCTCCAAAAACCCTTGTCTGGGAACAGTTTGTTGCTGCATCCACAACTGCAAGTTAAAACTCTACCATGCAAAGAAACCAGATATAAACAAGATCCAGAAATGCTGCTGGATTCTCCGGGCCCGAGCTCATTCAAGATGGACTGAGGCGAAATGGAAAGCTATTCTGTGGCCTGACAAATCAAAATTAGAAATTATTTTTGGGAATCATGGACGCTAAGTCCTCCTTTTTCATGAAAGGCCTTGCTTATTTTAGTAAAACAATGCCAAACCACATTCTGCATGGACAGTATTACAGCAGTATGGCTTTGTAGAAAAAGAGTCTGGGTGCTAAACTGGCCTGCCTGCAGTCCAGACCTGTCACCCATTGAAAACATTTGGTGCATTATGGAAAGGAGACCCCAAAGTGTTGAGCAGCTGAAATCCCATATCAAGAACTAATGGGAACACATTTCAATTTCAACACTATAGCAATCAATCTCCTCAGTTCTCAAATGTTTATCGAGTATTGTTAAAAGAAGAGTACTGAGGATGCAATACTAAGAAACATGTCCCTGTCCCAACTTTTTTTTAAATATGTTGCTGGCATCAATTTGAAAATGGGCATGTATTTTTCCAAAAACAAGAATATTTCTCTTCAGCATTTCTCTTCAACATTTGATATGTTGTCTTTGTACTAGTTTCAATTAAAGATAGGGATTAAATGATTTGCACATCATTTAAATGGGAAATGGTATCAGATCAGTCACCAGAAGCATTCAAAATATCTCTGAAAAGGTTCATCTTTAGAAAATGTTTTTGCATAGTGATTCAGTCAGTCAATGCAGAAAGTCTCGAGAGCTGATCAGGACTGAAGGAACTTGCGGAAACCCTTAATTCAATCCCAAACTTCCTGATAAAAGTCAAGTGCAAAGCCAGGTGAACAGCCTGGTGATCTAGAAGAGACACATCAGATCAGTAGATGAAGTTGCACTTACATAACACACCCTAGATAAACCTGGAAGCTGGGAAGTATCAAGGAACTGAATTTAGGCTGAGATGGCCTAGTTTGGTGATGTCTATGTCGCAGTGTACCTCAGGGACTTTTTTGAGAAGAACTTTAAAGTTGATGTACTGTTTAGAAAACTTAATTGAGAGGAAACTTGGTTTACAGTATAAATTGGTTTACAGAGAAAATGTTTCGACTTAATTGAGATGTAACTATTATTTACGTAAATACATTATACACAAAAATAATGTAATTTCATGTGATGGATATTAATAACTCTAGGTTGTTATGTTGCACTGGATTACATTAATTGACTACAGGTACCAGAATGTACCAGAATGTGAGCCCTCTGTGAACCCTCCACTGATAAACAAGTACCAGGCAGTTATTGTACTGTAGCTTTGCTAGAAACTCAGTCTTATTGTTTTGAAAGATATAATGTGATATAATGTAATGTGAACACATACAATTGCTAAAAGCTTTCATCTTTTAACCAATGTCCCATTTATAATAGGTATTGAGAAAATATGTTATTTGAAATAGAGTACTTACAAAATAGTACTCTATGTTATTGTCTGTGTATTCACGTTCAGTGGACTAGGCTTCTTCCTGAAGATTTTCTTTGGTTTATTTTGGTCCAGTCGTTGTGTAGTTGTTATTCCAAAGAAATTGTCATGAAGCTCTGGAGAGCACATTTAACAAAGGAGGGATACATAGCTGATACATACCCACGAAGCTTGGTGCTCATCATATTTCTCCTTGACACCTATACTATACAGTGCCTACAAACAGCATGGGGAACTTTTACTGTGAATTTCACCAACTTACGCTGCTACCCATAAAACAGTAGCCATATGATCTAATGTGACTTCTTTACATTTTAGTTCTTTACCAGAGACTCTTAACCCGAGAGACTGGTAGTAGACAACGCATGCATTTTCATTCTTTTTGGTACTGGTCCCCTGAGGGAATCAACCCTGACATTGAAAGTGTCATGCTCTACCAACGGAGACACAAGACTAGGGCTAGTCAGGGCTCTTCACTCACCTCCACAAAGGTCAGACCAATGGTGTCACATGCATGACTTTGATTAAAATGACAACATTGGGAATGCATCATTGTTGGAGAACCATATGTTGTGGATGATGAAATATCTTCATTCAATATTGTGTGACTGATTTGTGTGATTGGTGGACAATTGATTGCTTTTCACAGCTCCAGTAATTACCTATATCACAGCTAACCACAGCTTTATGAACTTCTAATTGATGAACTCTGAGGCTGACATAAATTTTGTGCAATTTAATTTCATGTTGTTTTCTTTAGTTATCTAACATAGGAGACCCAAATCTGGTGAGGGGAATCCTTCTTTTGCCCTACATAAGCCCTTATTTTCCCAGAATGTATTGAAAGCCCAGGTTAAATGTAAGTTAAAACACTGGACACATTGGGACAGTACACATACTAGCAACAAGACACCTCATGGGTTTGTGGTACATGGCCAACACACCACACCACCTCAGGCCCTATTACGTACATTTAATATTCTAAAATGATATAACTATACTGTAGATATGTAAACAGAGAAAAGTGTTTTCATGTCTCAGTCTTTTCAACATATTTGATATTGGCATTGTCCAATACACACCTACCAAGCTCTTGGTTCCGCCACATCAGCGCCCTCTTTGCCCATTCAAACCTCTTCTCTGTCTTCGAACTCCAATGGTGGAGACAGCTTCCCTTTCAGCTAGAACCCATTTTCCGAATAAAGACTTTTTCTTTTAAAGATCACGTAAAATAACTTTACGGACAGTTCGTTTAATCAATTTGGCGTGCATTTTTTAAACCAATCATCTTTGATGTTGTATAATTACTATGCATACTACCTGCTGCAGCATGCAAGGGTGCTGCGATGTTCTCACAATTGTGTCCTTCTTCTTTATGCATTGTCTGAAGTCGTGACATTTTGTTTCATATCCACAGGTCCCAGTCAGTGGTGGAGCCTGGAGTGCTTAAACGTCCAGAAAAAGTGAAGAGCGAGGAGGAAAACATGCAGCCACTGCTCTCACTGGATTAACACATGGCTCCACACAAACCGCCTAGATACTACTGACCCTCAGACAGTCAGGGAAGCAATGGTTTTGTTCCCACAACACAAAGACATGAAAGCAAGGCGATGAAGAGAGAAGAGGTTGGATCACGACAATAGCCTATTTTATTTTCATGAAGATAAGTCTGAGATGCCAGTTTGATTAATATTTCCTAAAATTGAAAGGAAATAAGAGCTGCTGGAAAAGTTCCTTATGTTGTTGTTAAGTGCCAATCTAATACTATAAATACACTTCTGATCCAAAACCTACAAGGATGGGGTTATTATGTGTGGGAGTCATTGTGATGGGAACACATGTTGAGACTGCTGTCAATATTATGTCTGTGCTTCTCATTAAATATTTTGTGAAATAATTGTAAAATACAAAGTCAATAGAAAATCACACTTATAGTCAGTTGAGAGCTGGGGAAGGGGTTTGATACAGTAATTAAACCATCCAAATCTGTTGCAGGTGCCGCCCAGAATTAGTAAATTTTTTTTTAAGGATTTCTTTAAACGCAAAGCAAAAAGTGTCTATGCACAGCAAGGCATGGGGCTCTTTCATCAAAATAATTCAAACAGATATTTAGGTTTCTCAATCTAAAAGCAAACTCCTCTTTACTGTACAGTGCTCAATTACAAAATATGTACTTTTGTCAGAGGCTGCATTTTTTGTTTGGTCGTAATTTTGCCATATAAATGCTTTCACCCAGGACAGATTCCTATCTATACTACAATGATTTGGCTGAACGAGGTCTTAATTGTCCAACTGTTAAATGTTTCAACAGTCATGAAACAGGAAATCTATTTTGTGTTATTTTCGCACATAAGTACATTACCATGAAAACAACAGCGAGCTTGTGGACCTTTTCATTTATTTTGAACTGATTATGGTGTTAGCTATTGGTTCTGCTCAGAAGTGTTAAGAATGTGGTCTCTGTGTCATGTGATTCCAAAAATGTGTGCTTGTTAAAATGTTTTACACTGGCTTTAAGAAATATTTTGAAACTATTTGTTTCAATAGGAGAAAAGCTGTCCAAAACAGCACACACCTACTTGAAAACCAATTTAGATATAATATTTAAAGATCTGTTAATTTCTCATACCTTATTTTATGATCCTGGGAGGTAAAATATAATGTATACTTATATATGATACCTTTTTGTAATGGCCGCGAGGGTTCAGTCAATGTGTGCCACAGTGTGATCTTCCGTTGCTAGCTCTTTTGTTACTCCCTGCATGGTTGTGAAGCTTGAGGCAGTGTTAAGTGGCAGAGCCTCTGTGCCCTGACAAAGCGCTGCCTTCCTGTTATGTCACTAACATGGATTCACTCTGGAATGGTTCGCTGCTGCTCAGAACTAGGCCAGATCAACAGACAAACAGCCCTAATACCTAGTGATCACAGTAAACCGCATAGGACATGTCAGCTCCAGCTCGATGACTGAGTGACTTGTGCCATCAGCTGCTGCATACCGAGGAACTTCTTTGGTGGAGAAGAGAGGGTGCCGTGATGGCCTGTCAGGGTTCCCCAGCCTGCCTGCAGAATCCACCAGGTAGCGATGTGTGGGGGACATTGAAATAACGTGGGACAGTAGCTGAACTGTTATCTGATGGTGCTGTTTGTGTTTCACCCCGTTTTAAAGTATTTCATATTTTTTTGTGTGATGTATTTTCAGTCATCCATGGTTCTTGTTTGTCCCGTGCACTATTCAAATCAGACAACATTACAGAATTATCCTGCAACAACAGCAGTAGCCCTTGGAGAAAAATACTCTAGGCTTAGCAGTTGGAATGTTCTTCCAACTTCCTTTTTCATATATTTAGCCTTGCCATTTCAGCCAAAGCCACCCTTTGACAAAACAAATATTTTACTGTATTCTGATTTTCACTTAATAGGAATCCATAGCTTGAAAGTAAAGTAACAACTTATTATAATATTAATAATTTTTCATGAAATTAATGCATATTATTGCTTTCAGTCTTTGAGTTCATGTTTTCATGTCACTTTGATTGTATTTACATTTAGGTAAAGATGGGAGAGAAACTCAAATTAGAAGTCTAGTATAGTAAATTCACAGATGTGTTGGGCAGACTGTTTAATGTTTAAATGTCCTTAGACAAATTGCTGACTTAAATGATGTAACTGATTCAAACCTTACATGAGCAAAAAAACTACCAATAAATATAAAGACACAGATGGGTATATCTGCTCTTTTATTCACTGTTGCTCCATTGTATAAGGTTGACTATATTGACAACAAATGACTGTCCTGAAAGGGATACGATAATCCTGAAGGACGTCAATAAAGGTGTGCTAAACAATGTCACAGGTAAGATAATGCTGAAAGACGTCAATAAAGTCGTGTTCTAAACAATGTCACAAGTAAGATAATGCTGAAGGACGTCAATAAAGGCGTGTTCTAAACAATGTCACAGGTAAGATAATGCTGAAGGACATCAATAAAGATGTGTGCTAAACAATGTCCCAAGTAAGATAATGCTGAAAGACGTCAATTAAGGCGTGCGCTAAACAATGTCACAAGTAAGATAATGCTGCAAGACGTCAATAAAGGTGTGTTCTAAACGATGTCACAAGTAAGATAATGCTGAAGGTTAAAAGGACCTTCTATTTATGGGCACGTGTTTGCAGGACCTCTGCTGTTGAAGTGGGATTTCCTCTCAACAGAATACATCCATGTAGGATGTAGGGGATTTATGGTAAACCTGCAAAGCATTCTGTAGGCCGGAGATGTTCATACCGTAGCAGAACGCATTCACTAAACGTGGACCGATGAATACAATAAAATCTCTGAAAGATGTAAAAAGTTGTGTATTTAGGGCACTTGGTCAGTTGGAAAATGACCCCGAAATAACTCTAGGTCATTTTAAATAAGAATAATAAAAGCAGCTGGTGACCATGTAGAGAGCTACAGCTAATGGGAAGCGTTAGTCCAGTCACAGCAGGATCATTTTTCCTTCCCTGCCTACATTATAAAGACTATGTATAAGCCACAGTGGGTTTGCTGCAGTGTGTGTGTGTGTGTGTGGAGCGAAAAGGACACACCACAACCCCCCGCTGAACACACACCCAGCAGCTTTCTGAATTATTCATGGAGATATCCGTGGTTATTCCATCCCACATGACCATCAATCTGCGGCCCAATTGGCTAGTTGGCCCTGCCGGTCAGAGGAGGTGGCCACTGACTGAGGGAACAGATGCGGGATGATGTGTGACACATGGGACTGTCCACCGTGAGAGACTGGTGGGAATGATGAATGGGCTCGGCTACACTGGACTCCACTGGTCCCTCCCATCAACTTTCAGTATAATATTGTAGCTCTCCTTGTTCTGTTGCTGGGTGTTCCGCAGCTCATTTCGCTGCCTGTTGAAAGGTGCCGGAGACAATAGAAGAGTCATCATCACACCGCCAAGTGGAACCAGCAGCTTCCATATTGCCTGTTTTGCCCTGGTCCACTCCCAGACAAGCCTCTTATGGAGATGGAGCTCTGATCCTGGCCTGAGGTGGACTCTGGGAGCGGCTGCCCAGGCTGCCTGCATGTTTAGACTGTTGACGCTGGAGGGTATCGTGGAGGGAGCTGTGGCCAGACAGAGATGAATCACACCTCTTGTCCCTTACTCACCATCAAACTCAATGAGACTCACCTGCTCTGGCTATGTGGCCAGGAGGAATATTCTCCATTGGGCCTATGTCTGCGTAATTATTGTTAGAAATTCAAACAAATGCCACAGCATAAAGCTCCACTCCTGCTTCCAACCGAAGACACGAAGAAGTTGGTCCGTTCTATTATTTATTTCAAGCGGCGGCATTACCAAGCACGGAGCACATTGCACTAATTTAGTTCTCTGGCTGACCCAGTTCTCCTGGCTCATCGTCTGATGTGGCCCAGCTAACTAGCTTGTGTTGTGCGCTCTCTCTCCCTTTCTCCCTTTCCCTCCACTTGTCAGTATGGTACGCTGCTGATGAAACTCAAGCTACATAGGGACCTCAGGCCCCAGACCTCTGCTCTGCTCAGATTACATTTATTTTTGCGGCTGTAGATCCATGGAGAATTAAGCCTTTAAATAGTGTAGCTTTTTTAGGTGACGGACTAGAACATGTGGGTTAAAGAAGCACAATTCCAGCAGGAATCAAACCAATGTAAGAGAGGAATTAATGGATAGAGAGTGTGGATTCTATTTTTGTTCACTGCCCTGTTCTAAACAAGATTTGATTCAATTAGTTTTATGAATGACTCTGGTGTGGGCTGGGATTTTTGACTCCTCTTGTTGAGCTTAGGAGGTGCCTTGAGATAAAATGGAAAGAATCGACCCACACAAAATGATAAGTACCATTTATGTACTGGCATTCACTGGCATACTGTCTGTGGGTAATTGACTCAATGTTATAAAAGCACGTATCTAGATTGCATGATATTTAGGCAAACACCCCAAGTGCTCTATTACTGTCTTCTTTTTACTCTCCCTCTCAGCCCTGGGAATGGAGAATTTTCTGTGTCCTGGAAGTCTTAAAGGTCACTTGTGTGGCGAGGTTTCATAAACACAACACAGAAGCAATATTGATGGAAGCACCTCTACGAGGCCGCATAAGGCTGCCTGACTCGTAACTGCGGCAACAAAAGCAATAAAAATGTCAAGTATGATTATCCCTCTGTTGCAGAAACATTTGAACAGCGGCTGTTTTATACCCTCCAATATTTGTCCCTGTCTATAAAACTGATGTTGCGCAGAGGAAGACTGACATGTAGGAGGATTCAACCTAATCAATGGTAATTATTCTCATGTATAGTAACATTATAACCCTGTTGCTGGTTTACATGACAACTGATGACAATGGATTCCTGTGTGGGTACTGAAGAATTTTGTGTTATTAAAAGATTCATTGCCACCAATAATGAACAATTATATATATTTTTTTTACAATTTTCTTTTTGTAACCACATACTAAAATGAAGCACACACTCAAATATTTACGTAATTTATTACAATGGTGTCATATTACCATGTGTATCTCTCATTTTGCTTAATGTACTCTAAAATGAAATGAATGTGTTATAAAAAAAAAATAACATGTAATATGGTAACGGTAAGTATTGTATTATCAGTTCATTTATGGACCATGTACAACATACTTCCCAATAAATATTCTGGAGATTTGAAAATGCTTTAAATAAGAAATGTGTTATTATTATAAGGGTTTTGAGCGTTTAAACATAACTACTAAAAGAGCTGTATCATTAACACGTCTGTCACATTAAGATGTGATCAACTGCAGAGCTAGATAAAGTTGCTAAAAGACTCAAATCTACCTGCATGCAAATTTGGATAGACAATTCATCTTGGATATAATTAGCCTTTGGGAATATATTTTATATTGTTGCTGGCACAGAAGGCAGCTGAGAGTTTGTTTTCCTTCATGCATGTCAATATTTTTGAGCAGGTAAACAGAGCATACACATCTCATAGCAACACTATCTACAGTATATCCTTCCGTTACAGCTCAACTGATGTCTGACTGAGATCTGATTAAAGCTAATAGTTCAAGTCATACAAGTCATTCAGTGCTCACCAAAGTGTAACAGACAGATCAAGAGAAAAGAACTGCAAAATGTGCAGTCTGTTCAAATAACACTCATGCATAATACATAGGAAATTATCAAAACAACCCCAAACATAATTTAATTTCTGAATCAATTTTTTCAACAGCTGTTACAGCTCACATGATAAAAACAAAATCTGTTTTTATTAATCATGTGTATCTGAGGTCTGTACTCTGTCAAGACTGTCAACAAGTGAACAAATTCACTGAAATTCGCCAGGGGCAAGTTTGTAAACGAAGTAAACATCAGGTATTTATACCTCATACCAAACAGTTGTCTTAGTCAATGCCAATGCTTGTTTTCTTGACTGGGCAGGTATGATGGTATGACCAAGCTCATAATGAAGGAGCAGCCAACCAACAACGCCATTCCACCACGAGTAGACAAGTTACTCTGACCAAAAAAAAGCAAAAATAGAAAGATAAGACGTAGTTATAATGAATATAACGATATAATTCGAGTCATCGCTGAAGTTGATTCTTTGTGGATTGTGGATCTTTGTGGGGAGGCTGTGCCTCGAGCCATCAGTCAGATCCTCAGAAAAAAATATGAACACACAGCAAACAGCAGCATCTCCCCGGTGGAACAGGAAATGGCGCTCTGGAACTTCAAAGTAATTTTTTTTTTCCCTGGCCTACTTCTCAATAATTTGCCAAGCTGGTGTTGCTGACTGAGGAAGCATGTGTCCTCTCAAAAAGAGACAATGCAACCCCTGTCAAATGTATGGATAACTAACCTCCAATAGGTCAAAATGGAGTAGCTTGGCCTTCGCTTCCATGCTTTAACAGGATGGGCTCCCAGGTTTTAACAGGATGGGCTGCCAGGCAATCACGGTATCTGCATGTGTATATTCTCACTTCTACTATACCAAGGATATCTGACCTCAGGTCCAGCAGTTTCTTTCACATGGTCTTGAAACCTGGACTCCTGACATCAGTCTAGTTGAGTAAGACATCAATGGAAATGCTGGGCTCAGCTCAGCAACGCCATTATCAGAGTAAGGCACTCCTACTTGGACAGAATCCCATAGTAGGTGGCTGCACACGGCAGCAAGTGCCGTGAAAGGAATACGATGGCAACAATATCATCCATGCCTATAGCTCGCAGGACGACATCATAACGCCATCTCACGAGAGTCGTCGTTGGTCATAAATGTGAGGATGGTCAGTGACATGACATCCTCTACGGTTGTAATGTCGGTACACACAGTCTAAGAGAGACAGTGTGAAAGAGTCAGAGAGGTTATCAAGGATAATAACGGGAGCTCCCACGAATGGTGGTGTATTCATCTTCCCACAATTCTTTACCAACACGCCGAGCAGCAAGATGCAAGCCAAAGCAGTCACATTGAAGCAACACATCAAACAACGGAAGACATTGCAAACAGCGTAGGACGTGATAAGGGAGTGTTTGACAGTCACATATATTTACTGTAGGCGTAGATCTGGCCAGATGACAGTAAGTCTTACAATGCCTGTGAACCAGATCAAATTACATCTGACAAGTATGTGACAGGGTTATTGTATGTGACATTGCCTTGCCGTCTTTGGCAAGGGGACTACGTTGATTACAATTTTTTTATTAGCTAATGACAGATAGGAATCTTAAAATACATATATATATATATATGTATTTTTAAGAATATAATACATACACATACATATATATATATATATATATATGTATATATATATATATATATATATAAATACATATATTTTTGTATACAAATACATTTTAGGCAAATACAAATCTTTATCAGTTATTTCTTAGTTTTTTTGTGCTTTTTCAGGGTTTGATGTGAATGTCAATATATGGCTTAGGATTTCAATGTACAGATAAGATAAAGAGAGCAATAACTGCAGTGCATGGCACTCTCTCCAAAGCATAGAGATGGATATGTTTCGCACCAAAACAAGCAACAGTTTTCACAAAACAATCAAAACATGTGGTGAAGTGAAACATTACAATGCCGTGGATAATGCATGACCCAAAATGTTATGTGCATACATGTTCTGTAATCACAAAAGGGATGAATGTTGTGATGCAAAAGATGAATGCCAAGTAACCATTCAACAAATGTAAACCGCAAGATGTAATATCAACATGTACATTATATACACTGGATTGAAGCTAAATTACAATTTCTATGCATATATACACTGCATTTAGTTGAAATTTACATAAGTGATAAATTCACTGCTGAAGGTAATATAGACAAAACCTACACTCGTGTTCATGACAAATACATTTGCTGAAAGACATACATGACAAAGGACTTGATGCTGAGCGATAACAAAAGCAGCAAAGCTGGTGATGGAAAGGGGTTTCGGGGAGCTCAACCGGTCATAGGAACCTTACTGGTACTGTACTGACCATTCTTCCGTACACTTCAGCCCCTGATTGTCCTGCGTTTTCAATTAAGCCAGTGGCACAGCAGTAAAAACAAACAGTGCCACCTGCTGGTGAAGACTGCAGTGCAGATGGAGTAGCTGAGGCATCGTTGAGGTGTGGAACTGTTCTATTGCCCTGCCGCTCTGGCCTTCTGCTGCTGTGTCTGCTGCTGTGCCTGCTGCATCATCATTGACCGCATGGCTGGGCTCATCGACACAGGGGTTATGCCAGGGGTGAAAGGTTGCATAGGGTAGTAGGTATTCTTTCCGGCCATTAAGACACACTGCAAGACTTTCTGGCCTGCAATATACAATATAAATAGATTGAACATATTAAGGATTTGTTACTTGCATTTTGCAAGTGTTCCTATTACTGTGAAGAACAGTAAAGACAAGTGGACCGAATTTCATCCATTATTCATCTGACCTGTTTTTTTCTTGTCTGTGACATTCTCCTCAGCCAGAGACTCTTCTAATGAGGACGGAGAACACATAGAATGTATGACACAGGATAGAAGAAAAACAATTTCATAGAATCCAAAGCTCTCTATTCCTCTTAGATTTCATCTATCCATTATATGAAGAGAATTTCAGAGCAAACCCTTTCAATTCTAATGGGCCATCCCCAGCCCTGAGACTACAGGGATTCTGGGAATTTGTTCAGCACTGCTGACATAACAAAGGCTCCAACCTCTTAGGAATTCTGATAAGGAAGTCTGTGGTAAACCACTAGAGAATATTTTTTATTTTATTTTTGTGATACACGTGACCTTCCATATTTCTCTGGATAATGGAAAGGAAATGACTTGCCTATTAGGAAGTAATCTTTGAATAAAAAAATAATCTAACATGACACTTGTAATTTTGGGTCTTCAGGGAGGAAAACAAAGCATATTGTTGCTAAGTTGCTAAGGCACATACAGCAGAGGATGCTGACACTATTCCCCAACCCACAAACTAACCCTGTCCCTTCTTGAAACATTCCAGAATGTAAAAACCACCTGAATGCAGCACATTTGATGTGTTCAAAAAGCATTTGCCTGAATGAATCATTTCTGTCAAACCTTTTTTTTGAGGAACATTAGGTGGGTGTGGTAAGGTGTGGCTTGAATCAATTAGTGGTATACAGTATCTCACAAAAGTGAGTACACACCTCACATTTTTGCAAATATTTGATTTTATCTTATCATGTGACAACACTGAAGAAATGATACTTAGCTACAATGTAAAGTAGTGAGTGTACAGCTTGTATAACAGTGTGAATTTGCTGTCCCCTCAAAATAACTCAACACACAGCCATTAATGTCTAAACCGCTGACAATGGCCACACTTTAAGAAATAAATCTATTTTATTGTAGTTTGTTGGCATATTATAGTATTACTATAGTATTATAGTACTATGTATATTTTCATGTTTTGTTTGTTTGTTTTGTTTTATGTTTGAATACTGGAGTATGTAGCTGCTGTCTAGGCAGTGGATAAAGGAGAACCTACTAAACATAAATATACATTTGACATCCAGCAACATATTTTGATGGGGGTCTTAATCTGCAATGTCCTGGACATCATCATACAAAGTTGAAATAATTAGCCTGAAATCCCAAGTAGGAGAACTGATACACAGTGGCCAGCTTTAACCATGAGCACTGCTAAGCTATGTGATTGGTTTCATGATTCGCAAACAAGTCGCTTGTTTTAAAGTGGGTTCCCACCTCTTGCTTGTTAACTATCATGGACTTTCTCTGACTTCACGTTTATGTACTTCTAACTTTAAGTTCATGTGGTGCGGTGGTCAGTTCTAGTACAGACCGCAGTTATGAGATTTAAATAGACCCTATCATTTCAACCAGGCTTATCTGTACATACCAGAAATATTAGTATTGATTTTGCTCTCCATAATCTCCAAATCTGTTTTAAATTAAGGCCCCTAAATGGATAGGATCCTCATTAGTGCTGGTGACTGATGACCAACCTAATGTCATGATGTGTAATATGCCTATCTGTCTTACATGATGGTAATGGGTGGAATTACTGAATTTATAAAATATGCCCCGGCTGTCAGCAGTAACAGAGCATCGGTGGGCTTTACACATCTGCCATCAGTGTGAGCTAATAAAATAATAAAGTGACTAATTTCAGGAAATGTTATAAAACATGGCCATAATATTTACGAAAAAATGTGTAATGGAATGGGTGGCGTTGTTAGACAGGTTTTGACACTTTGTGTGTCATAACCAGTCATAGAGTAATGCGATATGTTGTATATCACAACAGGCTTAAGTATATGTCAACTCAGTGTTTTGACAATATTATGACACCTTACTTTAGAGAGGGGCAAGATAAACACAAGCCATACTGTGAAAACAACTCTTCAAAGTGTCACTATGTATTGTGTTAAACAGCCATCATATTGAGGATAGAGATTGATGTATGTATGTATTTATTGAAGTATTGCCTGATGTTCCTGCGCACAGTGAGAAAAAACGCACAGGGGTTGAGAAGTAAGTGACTGGAGGTGGACTGAGATGGGATTAAAATATCAAGACTCAACTGCACATCCCCTAATGTATTTAATGCATTTCTCTACGATAATCACTACTAATTGTAACTGCTATTTATCACTAACATTATCTGTTGTAATCATTAAATACAACTCTGTGGACAGTATTTGATACCACAGCCATTTTCACAATTTAATTTCCTCCCAATAAATCCCCAGGAAGCAGTTACAAATGTTCACAGGATTGACCAGTGTAGGGGAAAAATCTACTACCTTAGTCCTGAACTGAAGGAAAAGAAGACTCTGGCCCATTCTCTATAATGTAAAATATAAGCAAAACTGTAAAGAAAACTGGATTATGTTTGGATAATCCACAATGCATTGAACCAATGAGACACTAGGGGATGTGGTATACGGCCGATGTACCAGGGGCTGTTCTTATGTACGCCACAATGCGGACGGCCTGGATAAGGTCTTTAGTTGTGGTACATTGGCCACGTACCACAAACCCCTGAGGTCTAATCACTATTATAAACCGGTTATTAACACATAATAATTACAGGAGTTAAACATAATTATTGCCGGACCTGTGGTCTACAGTCTATTGGAACATAGCTTTCATCAAAACAACATTCAGGATTCTAACCCAGCAGTTTAATATATATAATATTGTCATACGTATGAATGTTATGGCAGTGAAAATGTAACCAAATATTTGATGCCCACTTCCAGGGTACAATGCAATTTCTTTTTCACTCAGTACCTTTTTGAGTGTATTAGTCGGGAACTCAATGAGATAAGCCTGGGTAGGATATGTAGAAGACAACCAGACATGATTGGCTTAGACCACCTTGGCTTAGTCAGCACGGCTGCACTAAATCTAACAGCCACACAGCTCCATCCCTATCTCTTACTTTAAGCACAGACACAAGGCTTTAGTATTTACTCACCTGCTTTATCAGGATGCTTCGTGTCTCCTTCTGAAATTATAGGGGCAACATCATCAGGCATAAAAAAGTCAATAGAGAGCAATACTATTGTGTCAGCCATTTGTAGAAAAGGCACCATAAATCCTGTAACAGCCGACATACCTGTAGCCTCTTTCACCACTCTCTTCTCAGTCTTCTCAGTCTTCTCAACTTCATCTGTGAGAAAAGATAAATAAATGGGGCTACATGCCATCTCACCTCTTCTTCAAACTCCTAATATTATACAAACATATTCACGTTGCATTGCAGCACAACATTACTTTGCTGTAATTGCTGTAATTTACCATGCATTAATGTTTACCCTAATCAAGTTTTGAGTGACCGGTTTCGTTTTTGTTCTGTTCTGAATTTGTTATGGGAAATGTAAGGTATATAATAAGTGACTGAAATACAATCTTGGGAACACTTAGTCAAAACTGATATGTGCTGTTGAGTAAACTAAGTCATTCTGCCTGGCCTTTGTCTAAAGCGATACCATTTGACAGATCCAATTTCCTGTTGTCAACTAGTGTTTTGTGTTTAATAAGCATGAGAAAGAAGACTGATCCTGGCATGTAATCAAGCAATCCCTATCGCAATATACTGTTATACGCATTATGCTATTCAATAACACTTTGCTGCTTTACATGATGAGCAAACAGGATCCAGAGGTTATAAATAAGACATCCACAAAGCTATCTCTGGATAAGAAGCTCCTTAACAAAACAATGAATATATAGATAAAAAATACATTTGATGGTGCTATATAGATGTTCAAAACCTTGAAATCACTCACTTGTAGCTTTTTCAGTTATAAGTAAGATACAATTATAGATTTTTGCTAAATAAAATAGAGAAACTGACCAGCCCATCAATACAAACATTATGTCTTGCTTAAGAACTGGTTGCATGTAGTTCCAAAGGTTTTACTTGTTTACTTCCATTGTTTAGTGAGCTTGGGGGCAAAGCTAATGTGTGTGGGCTACAGTAGCTTTGGCTGGAAGACTTAAATACATTGGCAATAACTTTAGTGGCAGGTAGAGGGAGGGCAAATATTTAATACTATAGATGAGAAATCAGACAAGGCTTTTGCATCATCTACATTATTCCGTAGTAATGCATTATTAAACGTCAATTATGTAAGCATTTATGTGAACAAATATTTGTCAAATAGCATTTAACTTGTGTAACGACCAACAGAAATCTGTATATAACATGTCTTGTATATAAAACCAGAGAAATAAATAATGACAGTCATTTGGGTATGGCAAGAAAGCACTGTAATAGCAAAAAAGTAATTGCTGAACCACAATCTATTGATTGATCACTTCTTGGCTTGGAGCCGTTAACTCATTTGAGTCATTTGTCTCAGGTATATTGAACAACAGTCTTCTTCAGTTACACTTTTGATATATGTTGCATTTCAGAAGGTCAATACCAGATTTCCACTTTTTCTCAGCCCAGTTCATTACTGAAATCTAGCGCTGTTTCATTCTAAATAGCCCAGAGAAAAGGATTAAGGATTAGTCAAACTAGGAGAGTGATATCTAAAGATTCATTTGGAAGATAAAAAGAGAGCTTGTTTGTAATTGTGTAAACAGGTCCAGAAACTTTGGAGAAGTTGGTAGCTAGTTCTAAAAACATTACTCCCTTTTTCATTCAACACCAGCATCAATCTGAATTTGAGTAATGTATTTAGCATCAATCTGAACTTGAGTAATGTATTTAGCATCAATCTGTACTTGAGTAATGTTTTTGAATACTAAATTATGAACAGAACTCACCTTCTGATGTTTTAAGATTCTTCACCTTTTCTTCTTCTCATGCAGCAAGGAAGAGAAATATATTGTAAGAGTGATATCGATTCTAGCTGGAATGTAAACACATAAAATCATAGAAGTGCACCAGTGTTTAGTGCTGTTCAGTACAATACATCACAAACCCAAATACCTTAAATTCCCTTTAAATAAGTATTTTAAACCTGAATAATTATGTTATTATCACACACTTTATACCTTATCTTGTGTGGAAACATACTGTACACTGTACACCTGGTTCAATGTTATACTGTGGTGCTGTGAGGTGCAACAGGAATCTGTGTTGACCCTCAGAATAATCTAAATTGAGAACGTTCCAGATGCAATTCCTTTTATAGCTTTCTCACCTACACAAAATTCTACAATTAACCCATGTTACCCTTTTAGTAAGTAGGTTGCAACATGAAGCTCTACAAATCAAATGTATTTTAATGGGGCCACTGAAATTCATATTTGGTCTGAACAGCCTTATGGTCTTAGCCAGACGAAACAATGAACAACGACTTAATCCTGCAAACGTGACCTGAAAGGATAGGCTGCAAAATATGACAACAACACATTCTGTGCTTTAGTATTAGGTATTTTTTAAATAATTCTATTAATTATAATTAATCCGATGATTGCGTTAATAAATAAATCCATCCATATTGTGTGCCTCTGCAGGGGGTTGCTATAGAAACGTGATATGTCATGACAGTTAGAACCGGGGGAAATTGGAAAAGCTGTACCAAGTTATTGTTCAATACCCATAACACTAAATGTATAACAGATCCTGCAGCATCATTCTGAAGGATTGTGCCAATGAAACAATACAAACATTTGAATGAATAGTGACCTTCTGTTGACTAGTAATAAGATAATACATATGCAAGAACAAGCTTCCTGTTCCCCAGTAGAATTTTTCAATGCGAATTGTTACAGTAGGACATGAGAGAGATCTTTTGAACTACTATATATCCAGGCCATAAACACACATCTACAGTATTATACACTCATATTTAAGGCGTGAAGTTGTTAGTGGCTAGAAATAGACTGATCACACAAAACATAAATTATTCTTACCTTTCTCATCTGGTACTTTTGGCTTGTCTTCAGCTGTAAAGGATTAAATAAATGTACTATTCAGTAAAGATTAAATAGTGGTTGAAGTCATTCTGGGTTTCTGTTGTGCACATTAGGTCTGACGTGCTTTTCTGTGCCTGATTCAGGTGCATTGGTTTGCTTCTCCTCCACTTTTAGAACAATTTGAGAGAATGCTTACAACTGTCAATGTACACTACCAAAAATTTTCTTAGATACATCTTTTTTACATTGCTGATTGGTTACCTTTTCTTGTAAAGATGGGTCTTGTGGCAGCAACTCTTGCAGTGGCTTTTACCATTGGCACTGGTATATTTGTGAGGTTATCTTTTCTCATGGTTGAGTGTCTTAGAGAGGCTTTCTCTTTAGGGGGCTCAGCTTCTGAAGCAAATGTTTAAAAGATGTGTGAATGTATTATCTTACGTAGTCAGTGAACACACAGATAGTAGACCTCTTGTTTGAAAATGTTACTGAAGCCAAAACAGTGTTTAGGTAGCTACCATTCTTTACAGGTAACCTTTTGGCTTTGGATTTTGCCACAGACGGTTCTGAGAGAAACAAAACAATTTAAGAAACCAGTTTTATGTGAAATTCATAGCAAACTTAAGTTTTCATTCATGAATTACAGTTTTACCTTTCTTAGTGGTGATTGTTTTGCCTTTGAGTTTGGAGACTGTAAGCCCTGAAATCATCATTTTAGTTAGAATATGTTATTGGATCACAAGGAAGACCTGTATCTAAGTTGTTATTACCTTTCTTCATTGGAATTATTTTGGCTTTTTCCACAGGCTCTGGAAAAATCAAAATACAAAATCAGAATACTGTATAAATTTAGTTACATTTTGCGTAGGGAATCCTATAGCAACTACATGCACAACTTCATTACCTTTCTTAACAGATGACTTTTTTACTTTATCTTTGGACAATACAACATCTGAAACTGAGAACACAAACCAAAAATGTATATTCAACAACTTTTAAAGAGAGTACAGTATTACAGTATTACCTATCTTGGTGGTGATTGTCTTGACTTTGTCTTGGGATTTTGTACAGTCTAAAATCATAATATTACTTAGAATATGTTAATTGGTTCAATGGAAGAACTATACCTATTTTGTCATTACCTTTTTTTATAGGAGTTATTTTGTCTTTTTTCATCGGCCCTGAAAGAATCAAAAGAAATGTAAATAAAAAACATGCTCATATTTCAGAATATTGTTTTAATTTAATTAAATGTTGCAAAGGGAATCATATAGCAACAACATATACAACTTCATTACCTTTCTCGACTGCTGACTTTTTTACTTTGTCTTTGGTCAGTACAACATCTGAAACTGAGAACAAAGACAAAACATACATACACCCACTGAATAACGTTAAAAGGATAATATATGTTACAATTTTGCAATGAAACTGAATGGACTGGATGAACAACAGCTGATACCTTTTTCAGTGTACTCCTCCCAGTCATTCTCCTCCCTATGCCACTAATCCTACTGCTCTTACTCCTTTTAAACCAACTCAATTCTTACATGTAACAGGTAAAAATACTATATTATTAAAAAAAAAGAAATCAAGCCAGACCCACAATTATTTATTTTAAAAATGTGTACCTTTTTTCACACCAGCTGGTTTGACCATGCCTTTGGACAAAACAGGTTCTAAAATGAATAGAAATAAACATAAACTTTGTGACTGCATTCAAATACAGAAAGCAATAATGCTGGTAAAATGAACATATTGTTACCTTGCTTCTTCACTTTTGCTTTAGGGGAATCTGGAAAAAATACATTATTAATTAAATCAGTAACTACTCATCCATATACAGTTCCGGATAAAATAAAGAGATCACTGCAACTTTTTCTTTCTTTTCCCCAAAAAGTTGAAAAGGAAAGTATTGAGTGAGGAACAAAAGCGTTCAATTTGGAGTGGTCTCTTAATTTTAACCCTTCTGGTCCTAACTCAAAACCTTCCTTTACAACTTTTTGGGGAAAAAAAAGAAAAAGGTGCAGTGGTCTCTTCATTTTTTCCAGAGCTAAATGTCTACATTGGTGTATAAGCATCTATCTCTTATAATTGTAAAACTTAAGACTTCAGTATGCATTTGAGAATTACAATATTACCTATCCTGGTGGTGAATGTCTTGACTTTATCTTGGAATATTGTACAGTGTAAAATCATAATATTACTTAGAAGAACTTTAAGTTGTTATTACCTTTTTTTATAGGAGTTATTTTGTCTTTTTTCATCGGCCCTGAAAGAATCAAAAGAAATGTAAATAAAAAACATTCTCATATTTCAGAATATTGTTTTAATTTAATTAAATGTTGCAAAGGGAATTATATAGCAACAACATATACAACTTCATTACCTTTCTCAACAGCTGACTTTTTTACTTTGTCTTTGGTCAGTACAACATCTGAAACTGAGAACAAAGACAAAACATACATTCACCCACTGAATAACGTTAAAAGGAAAATAATATGTTATATCTTTGCAATGAAGTACCTTTCTTCTTTGTGGTAGATATTGTCTTTCCTTTCAAGGTGAACATTTCTGGAATGAAAATATCATGCTGAAGATTTTCAAATGTATGTAGAATTACAATCAGTGTCCATTTAAAAGAAAAAAAGTAGATTTGACAAAACTTACAATCAAGCCCTTTGCAAACAATGCAAAGTCAAGGAAGTGTACAGTGTCTTAGTTAGTGGGGAGGATTGAGAAACTGCCAGTTTAGTTCTTCTTCATACTTCTTATTATTTTTGGCACACTACACCTCCCACACAGTTTAGGTTTTAAAACGTGTTGGCCATTCTACTATTACTACTACTATTCCTCTCTACTCCTTCTACTTGTACTCCTAAAACTACTCCACCCACTACTCCTACTACTAGTAATCTTCCTACTAAATTCTAAAGTATTATATATTGTGGTGCTGGCTGTAATTAAAAAAATAATAATCTAGCCATCACCACCATTTTTCTTGGAAAGAAATACTATCTATTTAATAAGTCACTTTCAGGATCCATACCTTTCTTCACGCCAGCTGGTTTGACCTTGACTTTGGACACAACTGGTTCTAAAATGAATAGAAATTAATATCAACTTTGTTCCTGTATCCAAATCGAGAAACCAATGACGCTGTTAAATTGAACACATTGTTACCTTGCTTCTTCAATTTTGCTTTAGGAGGCTCTGGAAAAAAGACATTATTAGTAGCAAATCATCCACATGTCTGCCTTGACACATCCTGTAAGCATCTATCTCATGCAATTTGTAACCCTACAACCCTTAAGATTGAGTGCATTTACATAACATGTACATTCTGTTTTTACTTAGTGTGAAGGGTGATTTAGTTTTTTGTCTCTTACCCTTCTTTGGGCCAGCTACCTTGGTCTTTTCCTTTGGAACTGAGGGTTGAGAAGAATGTGTTCAGATTAGATAGGAACAAGTTATGTAAGTGTATCACTCTGAATAAATATTGTAAGTTTATACTCTTCTTCGTGACAGAAGCCTTCAGCTTTTCTTTGGGAGCCTGTGGTTCTATATCAACAGAATAGTCTATAAAGAGTATACCTTGAAGCACACCATTTTACATTTTCAATGAGATGGAAAGAAGAAAAGATGACAGTCTGTCTCACAAAGTGTTATGTAAATCAGTGTGGAATTGCTTTAGAGAGTATACTAAAGTTTGAGCTTCAGTTCTGAGAAAACAATTACCTTGAGAACAATTATCCTGAGATTAATTGCCATGAGAATAATTAGGCTACCTGGAGAATAATTACCTTCAGAATAATTACCCAGAGAAAAATTACCTTGAGTCGAAGGAGCTAGTTGGGATGGTGCCGGTTCAGATAAAGGTTCTGAGGGTGATGCTGGTTCAGATGAAGGTTCTGAAGGTGGTGCTGGTTCAGATGAAGGTTCTGAGGGTGGTGCTGATTCAGATAAAGGTTCTGAGGGTGGTGCTGGTTCAGAAACAATTTTGGATGGTGGTGCTGGTTCATATAAAGGTTCTGAGGGTGGTGCTGGTTCAGATCCAGGTCCTGGTGTGGCAGGTTGAATTGGACCTGCTGGTTGAGCTGGCACTGGAGGAGGTTGATAAGCTTGATAAACAGGGGGATTTTGATAAAGTTGTCCAGGTGCAGGTGTAGGTGCTGGTTGAACTGGAGCCACTGGTTGAGCTGACACTGGTTGAGCCGACACTGGTGGAGCCGACACTGGTTGAGCTGATACTGGTTGAGCCGACATTGGTTGAGCTGACACTGGTTGAGCTGATACTGGTTGAGCTGATACTGGTTGAGCTGGAGAGGCTTGATAAGCTTGATAAGCTGGAGGAACTGGAGGATAAAATGGCTGCTGAGCTGGATGTGCTGTGAGAATGGGCAGTGGAGATCAAAAGTTGTAAATTCAAACAGACTGAGATGACTAATCTAATTTTAGGCTATGTAACTATAGACGAAACCTGTGAATCAAACAGATTAGAATGGAAAAAATAAATAGGCCAGATTCTATGATGATATTTTAAAATATGGGGAAACAAGCAAATTAATCCTTATAAAGGTCTCATTGATCCACGGTTTCACAAGTAATGTGGTTGAAATGTAAAGTAAAAGGTGGATGTAAAAAAGGCTTTGAAGTGGATATGTCTCGCTCAGCCTTACAAACTACAGTGCAGAGGTTTACCTGGTCTAGCCCACTGGTCAGGAGAAACTCCAGACGTAAATAACAACACAAAGCTCTAAAGACAAATATCACCAACGTATAACAATTGTTAACGTTAGCAATGAATAACTGGAAAAAAAGGTAAATAAGACCAAGTACCTGTTACAGTTGAAGGTGGGAATGGAGTGTCTGTGAATATATGGTGCACTGAAAGACAAATGGATTCAGTATAGTCTGATGTAATACAATGGTTATATACTCAACATACAGAATATAATAGCTATACCACATTTGGATTCTTTGTTTATTTTTATTTTTTTATGTGTGTAACTTAGCGGGATTTAAATTGATTTAAATGTAAGTTCATGGTGGAAGTGGAAATTCCATTAAAGGTTTTTTGATATTAATGACGCAAATATATTATGATTGATTCACCCACATTTAATACATTTTAGAAAATACTTCTTGCAATGATTACAGCTGTTATTTTAGGACTGTCTTAAACAGTAATATAAAGATGTACTGGTCAACAATCAGCCCCGAGATGAGGAAGTATTACACAGTTTATTCAGGAGAGTGTTGGTGTGTACTTACAGTACCAGCCAGGGAGTGATGATGGCCAGTAAACTGGTGCTGGTTGACAGGTAGGAACTGGAAAATACAATATCACCCAGTATGTACATATGTCATAAAATGGTGGTGAAGTGCATGTGCAAGATTTCTCTCTTGTTCGTTCATGTTTTCTGATATAGAATTTTTACCATTTCCTGGTACTGATGCTGGCAGCCCTGTATCAACATGATGATGCTCTGCAATATGATAGAAGAGGAAAGAAAAGAAGATGTATCGTACAGGTCCTGACACAGATTCAGACTCTGAAGATGGTATGATTCATTCCTGATTGAGTTACCTTTCTTTGTGGACTTCTCTTTCCTTTCCCTTTTGAGTCTGAGTTCTATGGAAAAGGGTAAGGCACAACAAGGTTATGTTGAGCTCACTAACTCCCTCAACATGTCATCCTGATTTAGCAAAAAGATGATACTTTGTGTGCCTTAGTCAGTACACCGCGAAAATATTGGAAATAATATTTTCTTTTGCAAAAACGATGCAAAAGCAGGTTACTTCTGATGTGACTCTTGACACTTTAACTGCCCCAAGGCCCTTATTCTATTTGGAGAAATGATGAGAACACCATGTTCAAATGGGAAGTTCACAATTTACTTTCTTGTGGCAGCGCTGTTTTTGTTTGTGAAACATGGACACTGAGATGAAATACCTTCTATCACTGAATGTATCCATCAAACTTTACAAAGGTCTGTCTGCACAAGGACATTCACAAATAATTACATTTATTTTTAGATATCCTTTATCCAATAAAATGGTTAAGTAACAGAATTAGTGCTTCTGTAGCATTTTTAATAGGTTACCTCTCTTCTTGATCGCCTCTTCTAGCCTCAATTTTCTGGCAGCCTCTGGTTTAATGAAATGGTTCAATAAGATACAGAAAGATATTCTACAACACATTTCAAGTAATCTTAAGTACATTTATAAGTAATAAATTGATGCAATTTCTCTGTGTAAAACTGTTATCCATTTCAAATAGTAGCAGTATTGAAGAGCATTTCATTTAAACTACACACAACAAAACGTTTACTTTCAGAGATTAGATAATGAGCTTTAAATGAAGATTCGTCCTACCTCTATGTTTTTGACTCTCAACTGGTTTGCACATGTCACGCTCTTTGTGATGGAAAACGAAAAATAAATTACAAAAATGATGAATAAAGCACTGCTGTCCTTCCCATAAATAGAGACATTTTAATTTCTTTCAGCAAGTTCCTGCATGACCTTAGATCTTTTATGAAATACACTAAATGTACAAATTATACATAGATTTACCTCTCTTAGTTCTCACTACTGGTTCCTTTTTAGGAGGCCTTGTTTCTGAAAATGAACACAGAATCCATTACATAACACTAAACATACATCATTGCTTAGTACTGTGGTTGTGTCAAATTCATCTGTGAATACATTAAGGTATGTGTAATTGTTTTAAAAAGAGAAGTATATCAGATAAAATGAACTGAACACATAAAATCTGTGAAAATATAAATAGCTAAGATAGCCAATGTCATTCTTATATTGTACAACTACAAACTATGTAACCAAACAGTGAAGCGGATAAGTCATTGGGTATCTACAATTCAATCTCTGTTTCATCTTTAACTTTGAATAGATACCCTGTTCAAACTGGAAGAGAATTTGAATCTTCCACCAGTAAAGATGAACAGCTTTGCACAAAGATTGACTTGGTTAATCTGTACATTTTTCTAGTTTCTATGCTACTCTAAAAGCTGCTTTCAAAGCAATAAGAAACCTCAGTTTCACATCACATACTTTTCCTTTCCGGAGTGGCCTTTTTAGCTGTGGTTGAAGAAATGGATGGATGGTGAAACATGATATATGGATTACAATGAGGTCACAAGTAGTCACAAAGTTTAGTAATTATATTATTACTACATTTTAAAATCATGTCAAACCACTACTAAAATAGTTTCAAACTGTATAACTTTAAACCTTTCTATTGTGAAAATGTTAGACCCAAAACAGTGCATATTACAATGCCAAACATCTCAAGCATGACTGTATCATGCTACACTCATATCATACATTTAAGCAGTAAGGCACAAGAGTGTGGCATACGGCCAATATACTTAAGCTATGAACTGTTCTTTGGCAAAATGCAATGCACATGGCCTTTTCTTATGTTTTATGGGACTGGATTCTTATACTTTAAGACATACTTCAGTCTGTGTTTATGGACTGCCCTTTTCAATTCAAACCTCAGGTTTTCATTTAAGTTCAATCTTGTGAACTGAGAGGGCAATTGCAAAATGCAAATTTGGTGCTAAATAACCTTTCAGTTTATTGATGTTTGATCCTCTTGGGACCATGTTTTAACCCCCCTGGCAGAAACAACCAGGCTGTGTGTTCTTGTTAGAGTTCATGATGCCATTGACCATATAATTGATTCATTTTTAAATAAGTGCCATCAATTTTGGAGAAAGCATGTTTGCAGAAAGGCTAGCTTCATATAGATACAGTGGGGTCTAAACTCCACTCGCCGTGTTTGGAAGAAGAAGAAGGATGAGTACAACCCCAAGAACACCATCCCAACCGTGAAGCATGGAGGTGGAAACATCATTCTTTGGGGATGCTTTTCTGCAAAGGGGACAGGACGACTGCACCGTATTGAGGGGAGGATGGATGGGGCCATGTATCGCAAGATCTTGGGCAACAACCTCCTTCCCTCAGTAAGAGCATTGAAGATGGGTCGTGGCTGGGTCTTCCAGAAACACACAGCCAGGCCAACTAAGGAGTGGCTCCGTAAAAAGCATCTCAAGGTCCTGGAGTGGCCTAACCTGAACCCCATAGAAAATCTTTGGAGGGAGCTGAAAGTCCGTATTGCCCAGCGACAGCCCCAAAACCTGGAGGATCTGGAGAAGGTCTGTTTGGAGGAGTGGGCCAAAATCTCTGCTGCAGTGTGTGCAAACCTGGTCAAGAACTACAGGAAATGTATGATCTCTGTAATTGCAAACAAAGGTTTCTGTACAAAATATTAAGTTCTGCTTTTCTGATGTATCAAATATTTATGTAATGCAATAAAATGCAAATTAATTACTTAAAAATCATACAATGTGATTTTCTGGATTTTTTTTAGGATTCCGTCTCTCAAAGTTGAAGAGTACCTATGATAACAATTACAGACTTCTACATGCTTTGTAAGTGGGAAAACCTGCAGAATCAGCGGTGTATCAAATACTTGTTCTCCCCACTGTATGCAGCTACAGTACTCTACTGACGTCAGTCACTCTAGGGTTTCAGAGAGTAAATATACAGTAAGTGTACTCTATTCATCCAAGTCCAAGGTACCTGTTTTTCCCCTTCTATCTATGTTTAGTATAGTTAGTGGCTTGCTTGACCTTCGGCCTATGAGGAATCTGTCAATTCTCTCTTTGTGAATATTTTGCCATTCCCCATGTTGATGGTTGGCCAACAGATATTTGATTCATATATATAATTCCATGAATGAACGCAGCACAATTCCCTAGCATGGTGTTTGGTCCGATAATTTTTCATCCAGGTTTGGTCCAATCATTTTGGAGGTGAATGTATTACCTATATAGAAATGCCTCATTTCAAACAGCAGGGGCCAGCATTGTGCTTATCACGGCATGGTTCAATACTGCCATTTCTCTTGTGTCAACATACAGTAGTTCCAGCTAAAAACATGTACCTCAAGTAGTGTCACCCTGGCCCTGGCCCTGCCCTGGCCCGGGCCCTGGCCCACCTCATTCAAATGTTGCCCCACCTCTTACACACTTGATGTAATCAACCTATCGTCAAATCTTTAATTTGAACCAGGTGTCTGAGTGCTAGGGTGAAAAACCCCCGGACGGTCCCCAGGGCCAGGATTGGAAAACAGTGACCGAAAGTATATAAAAACACTATTGATTTCAATACTAACCAAACACTACCTCCAAAATTGCAACGTTATGTTAATATAAGAGCCGCTTTTATCAGCGTACAGCATGCAGAAACGTGACAACACGTGAACTGTGAAACAATGTTTAGCATCAACATTACTGATGCTAAGCATGGTTTCACAGTTTACAATACTTTCTATAAAGGGCAAAGTCAGACATTGAGAGTGCTTTATGTCTGTGCAGCTGCTGTTAAGGGCTTTGGTTTCTGGTCCCTCTACTATCAGTTCTTACAACCAAGGATAACGGATATAGCATTACATATCTTCCTTCTTAGCTACTTCCCTCTGGACATGTTATGCTACATATAACACTGATATACAGTATACCAGATGTTTGCCTAATTCCCCATAATGCCTGGCTTATCAGATATGTCCACTAGATGGTGACTATGAGAAGCAAAACCAGAGTAACACAAAGCAAAATTCCACATTTAATTACTGAGGATTGTCAGTACTGAACTATGATAACATATGATTTTTATTTATTCTACTAAACATAAGCGTACTCCTTAAGTCAGAGCACTTTTTTCCCCCTTACTTCTAGTTGTATACTCAAGGTCATGTTAAAGCAAAACAGAAGGAATGATTTGAATATTCCCATACAAATTTGTCCCATACAAATACATCTGGCGGAAACACAGCCTTACTTCAAGAAATAAGGTCAGCCAAAGGTAAGCCGTCTAATATGTAATGGGATTAGTAATGAACAGCTCTCACTTCTTCACAACCATGCATGATATAGATCATTCACTGGAATATCAATACCTCTTTGCTTTGTTTGCTCTCGTTCAGGTTCTTGTAGTATAGATGAATGCACACAAGGGCATGCCACTGAAAAAGGGAATTCATAGCTGTTGGACTACTCAGAGCAGATCTCTGGATTAACATTTCTCTATTGTCATTATCCCCCACCAATTCACTGACCAGGCTGCCTGAGTTTACCTTGTTCTGCAGGAGGAGAAGCTTTCTGGACCTTCAGTTCTGAAAAACAAATTGATTCACTGATCAATACCAATAAATATTTAAACAGCAAAATGGTCCGGTCTACTAAACCATCTTGAAAATAATCAATCAACATAAATGTAAGATTGAGCTCTTTTCAACTGATCTCATACAAACAGCCTCTTATAAAGATTTGCAGTGATATGCGCCAAGAACAGAAGTGACAAAAAGCTTAATCACAGACAAGTAATATTACTAATTATTGAATTTTTCTTAGAAAATCTATAATCATTCCAGAAGGTGATTTTCAAAATCAGAACTTGTCTGTAACATTCACATTATGCATTCCTAAATCAAAGGGTTATGACTGAAATTAATTTGATAAGTGCCGTCTGTAAGTCACAGGATGCAAATAAGACAGCTTTATTTGTCAGAATGAATGTGACACATTTGTATTAAACGGCAAACATTAAAGGGGTAGGGATCACAACAAATCTATCCATCTGAAACTATGAAAAATCTGCAAACAACGGAGAAACCCGTGTTGTTCGATACAGTGTTGAAGGCAATATGCTTCAGTAGCAATACATCATTTAGTTTTCCATAATACTTACCAATTTGTGTAAATCACAAAATCATGTGCACATTTTTTATCTGAAGCTACTTTTCAAATGCTGTCGTGGACATTGTGACTGATCTTATTACAAAGGTACTAACCAAACATGCAAATCCTTTCTTAATTCTATTCAACCCTGCGGTCAAGTAGTTAGTCTGTATTATTAAAACAGCATGCCCATTCGTTTATCTCTTCCTTTCCTCTGTGACTTCTGTATGAGTATTTTATAAGCTGATAAAAGAAAGCATTTCTCTTTTCTGATTAAAATCAGCAGGGATGCCAAGGGAAACATATTTCAAAAGATGAATGCCTGAATGTTTCAGTCTTATCCTCTAAGAACTACACTTCTGCAGCTTGAACACAAATGCTGGAGAAAAAAAAAACGATATTCATGGCATTCAGAAGGTTGGCCTTTTATCATGAATAGTGTTCTGGTGGAAGATTTGCTTCAATATCAGAAATGATGAGATTGGCTGATTCAGTGATGAGGGTGTCACATCCCAAAGTCAATCAATTAGATGAGGCAATGATTCACATAATTTTTGCCTAGGGGAAACAACTAAAAGTTCAAGTTACAAAACATCATAGCTAAATTGTACCTTTTTTAAGTGATTGCTAATCTTTAGAATTCAGTTCTGTTATTAAAGCTTGCACACTGGTCTACAGTTGTAATGAGGCCTATATTCTGTAAGTGCGTGTGACACTAAATAGCCTATTTAAGAAGTCCCCATTTCTTTGCAATGTGTTTCCACATCTTCCTATCTAGGTTGTTCCCTTGGATCCTGAAGAAAATTAATTAAAGCTCTTCTAGAGTACATTGTAAATAGGCAGTTGCACTTAGCAAAAAATAATATTATGTATTCCACAGACATTCATGGAAGCCATCAAAGCAAGTGAACAACATTCAATAAATATATCTTTACAAAGCCCATGTCTGCATGAGCCATATGAGATTTGGACAGTTAATCCATTCGCGTTTTACGATGTCGATATTTCTAAGAGAGTAACAGGAGCCAGGGGCTTGTCCCTTGTAGGTGAGCCTTCAGGTGTTTGTGTAAGGAGGTTGACAGTGTGGCTCCATCTCTCCTGTGCTGCTTTACAGAGGAAATGAGGCAGAGGTTCCCAACTACTTTCAAGAAATACTAAGGACCAGAATAAAAAAAACATTATCATGCCTGTTAATGCGTTGCGCTTATATTTACTTCATTGTAGTCTGCCCAGTCTGCTCATTTGAATCCATAATTATGACACCCAGGTGTATTCTTTCAGTTGACTTTAGCTGCATGTATCTTGTATGCTGCATGTAAAACGTTTCTCTGTTTAAATATATCGCCCGTTTCCTCAAAGGACCCACCATCAGGGACCACCTAGTTAACATCAGACACAATCAACCTGCGTATTACTTTGTCTTTGGTCCTTTCTGGTAAAAACACATGACGTTGGTTTTGATGATTAACTAAGGCTCATAAAATATGTTTTTAAACCAATCTATAAAGTTCATCATTATAAACAACTCTGGAGCAATACCATTCACAAACAAAAAAAATATAATGAATGTCATTTTATAACCGATTTCTGTCATACATGTGATGATCTTGTCCTGCTGAGATGCCATGAGTCTGACCTTTGGCCGCTCACTCCACATTCAGGGCTCTTGTATAATCCTTGGGATTGTACATCTAAGGAGCCTAAGATATTTGTATCTAGACCTCAGAGCCAGTAGCTTAAAAAGAGCAGCACTGTAATTTTCCATTGCACTCCCATATTACTCTGGGGTAATCTGGATACAGCATGCTTTCTACCATTACAATCCATAAGAAACTATTCAATTTGCTAAAACGTAAGGTCAACCACAGTCACATGACATGTCCGTGTGTTTGTAGAAAAAAGGTGCCAAGTAGAACAAATGGAGTTCACCAGTTAATCCTCAACATGGAAATGTTCTGCTTCTACATGTCTTACTCTTTGAAGGCTTGTCTGTGAGGGCTGAGTTGTACCCTAACACGCTAGTGAAACTACTCATAATAGTACAGTCTCACTGTATTTTATCATAACATCAGATGAATAAGACAATGAACATGTAAAAACAAGACACTCACATCATGCAGTAATTGAGATAGCAGGCGCACGACCTGCCTCAAGAAGTTGCTAGAGCGTGAATGTGGCAAGACATCTAACGAACCCTAACATGAATGCCTTTTACAGTAGGTTTGTTCTGGATAAGAGTGCTTGCCAAATGACTCTAATGTAAATGTGCTGAGTCAATTCACACTGCATTTCGAGGGACTCTCTGTCGGGACGTGTCGGGAAGGAGCAACCAGTTATATTTTATGAATGCTGGAACAAGTTTGACCATTTTAGCAAGCATACAGTTAAAGTAAAACAACATGCAGATTTTTCTATACGATGATTCAGCTATCCAGACGGTGTGGTCGGCTAAGTCGCTAAGGGTTGAATAATATACTTGTGAGACAGCTTTTATTGATCACCAGCTGTCTAACAGCAGTGGTCATGCAGACATTTCAGCAGACAGACATGATACTCCATATTAATGGACAAATAGCCCATAAGGGATGAGTACTGCAGGAGGACGGAGGGAAAACAGACAGTTGGCCGGAGGCCTCTCTACTCCCACACCCGCTGTAACTATTTGACCCTTGCTCGCTCCTCTTCCTCACCTCGCCCACATCTTTGGAAACACTGTCAGCATCTGTAAAGCATCTCCCCCCAATCTTTTCACTTACCATCAGCTGCCATATCTACCTCCTCCTCAGGTTTAGCTAACACCTCCTCCTTGGTCTCAGGAGCTACTTCCTTCTCCTCATCCCTCCTGGGCTCAGTGACAGGTTCCACCTCCTCCTCAGGTTGGGGCTCGGGTGCCTCTTCCTCCACTACCTCCTCCTCTTCATCCATTCCGGGCTTTGGTTCAGCAGACGCCCTGGTCTCTTCATTCTTTTGTCCTTCCGGAGTGATGATCCCTGTGAATATTTTCACAGTTGGAACTGAATAGATTGCCAGAGGTTTCAGTGCGTCCACGTACAAGCAATCATTTCATCATGAGGACTAATTGTTGGGCTCAGGCTGACTCAGTGGAATACATTCGCTAAAAACATCAAAAGGTTATAAAACCTTAGGTAACATTTTGCACTCAGTGAGTAAGATGGAGTAAGCATATAATGATTTTTTTTTTCTCACAAATATCTATGTCTTTTTCTTCTCTGTCACTCTTCATAGTCTTCAGAATGTGGGTTTCTGTATTTTTTTTCCAAGTAGTGGCACTGAAATGCATGCAATCCATCATTTTAGAATATCAAATATGCTGAAAATATTATTTAGGAATTGATTCAGATTTGATGAATGGCATCTTTTGCCAGTAATATAACAGATAATTATACAATTGAGCTGTTGGCACATAAAGGCTGCTTCCTATTTCATTCAAAACACTTTGACACTAGCTTTGAAACGTTTGAGCTGCCAGCAATTATAACCCCTTAAATTAAATGTATGAGTCTCAGGAACATACATGTACCTTCTATTTACCTCTGTCAAGCACACAAGCTGTGTAGCATACTTTTAAAGAGACTGGCTAAATTGTAATGTCCTTTCTACACTCAACTATTACGTGATCTTTCCTGACATGTACATGAACAATAGCATGTTGATGCATTTCAGTCAATATAAACCAAAGACCACAATCTCTCCGATTTCGTTTACCTACTTTTTTTTAAACATTTGTGTGTTATTCATATTATTCTATAAATATTGTGAGAGTTGCCAAAAGACCTAAGTACACTTTTTTGTTATAATATGGCTATGGGATCTTAGTAAACACAAATTCAGGATGTATTCTTTAGACCAGAGGGAAGAGTGCCCCTACTGGTCATCCAATATCATTTCCAACTGCATCTGGTCTTTCATCCAGGGACCTTGCTTAGCTTCAGACACAGGCCAACCGTTAGATGAACAGTGCTAAATGATAAATGCATTTAAATATAATACAAAAAGCGTGATGAAAACACCATCCCCACATTCATCTGCTGCTGTAGAAGAATTGGAGTGAAGCCAACTAAGTGAGGGAAATCTCTAGTCCTTGACTGACCTCTCAGAGGCTGTGGCTAGTTGTTGTAGCTTGATGAGTGGCAAGTTCACACATGAAAGCGGATGGTGGTAACCCCTGCTTTACAAGGGTTCTGTGCTGGCAACCCTACTGAGCAACAGCAGCTGCTACCCTCTGATCTACACAGCATGAGAAGGAGGATCTCCATCAGAACTCCTCAACCGCGCTCGTCTGATCGTTCACCTCCTCATCTTATGTTGTCGATTTTCACGTTTAGTTTTGTTTGTTTGTTGGCAAACTTAACCAGTGTATCATTTTAAAATAAGTGGTAAAACATAAAAATATTTGAGCGTCACGAAAACGAATCACCACCATAATGAAATCAATTCCGCACGGCCCGCTACAGTGGGAGAAATAATCCACCCGGCAACTGCCATCTTCTTTCGACTGCACTGTCAATGGCAATATAAATATAATTATGCATTGAGGAACAGAAGATCGTTTGTGTTTACTGTATCCAACAGAGCCACTCAGACAGACAATAACAAAACTGCCGTTCAGATTAATTTTTATAGTGACTCTGTTCTTACATCTTGTCTCCTTCCATTTGTGGTCTTCTTGACATATTAAATTATCTGTCAGTGACTCTAATTTAGGTTAAGTTGATAAGAGTGCCGTAGATCTAGGTCCGAAGTTAACCATATGTGCTGAATATTGTACATCAATGTGATTTAGAGACCTGTTATCAGTAGATATATGTATTCAGTTACTATGTCCACATATATAAACAGTTGGAGATCTCATAAAGTGTGAGAACAGTAGCTCAAAGAGGACAAGAGGTGGAAAAAAGTAGAATTCCAGTTGATTTCCGAGGCACCCATTTTGGGCCTGGTCAGTGTCATTTTGTAAATGCCGGTTCTCGTGGCATTACACAAGGTATTCTCAAGTGTTGCTTTTTTATCGCATAAGGTGTGTCTGAGATATCATGCTGAATATATCAATAGGATTTAGGGGCTTTGTAACCACAAGCTATATGTATATGCAAGTATTGGTCTAAGACTATAAAACAGTATGTTGCCAACCATCACTCACTGAAAGGACTTTCGAGATAATCATGCATAATCATGTGGGAGTAACTCCAAGAAAGCTTTCAATTCAATGCATTGTTCTATTATTCTTTTATACTATCCGATTTGAGTGCAGCATTACTTATTCATGGTAAAGCAATAATGTCCTTTGTGAAACATACTGTTCATTCTGACAAGTTAGATCATAACAATACATTGATATTATTATCCATTTGATGTACTGTGAAGTTATAAGAGTAATGAATGATGAGGACACAACAGCAGAATGACTTGGCTTAAGTACCAGTCTTGAAAGGAACGGGAAATCCACCCATGCAAGTAACACTTAAATATTTAAGCCTTTTGAGTGGGCCTCATGGCCGTCGGTTTTTCTCAAAAATTTTTAATTGGACCCTTTTCACAGACATCAGTCCACCCACATCCGTTCAGTACTTTGGATCAGAAGCTGTACTTTGGATTGGAACTAATGAAAAGAAGGTCAAGTAAGGAAAAGAATAAAGGTTCTTTGCTCAACCTCATCTGACACACTGACTGGATGTGGGTGGTGCAATGACAACAACGCACAAAAAGGTACAGTACAAACTTAACTTCCATTCTCGCCGAAGCAGCTGACTTAGGCCAAGAAGTTTGCGTAATGGTTCAATCAACTGCAGTGATATTAGCTAGATCAGTGTATGGATCTGCCTTATAGTGTAGGGATCTGCCTTTCCTTAATTCTTTGAAACGTATGCACCTGCAATGAGATATGTGGCAGTTCCTTGCTGAATGTTCAATACCTGTCAAAAGACGTTCATCAATGTCATCATCATCATCCTCATCTTTGGATAGATCATCTTCCTCTGGAGTGGAAATAGCAATTACTTTTCGTGGGATTTCCTCATCGTCATCATCTTCTTCAGCATTTTTTTCAGTGGCATCCTTCGACTCATCATCGTCATCATCGACCGTGTCATCAGAAATGTCAGTGACATCACCAGTCGTCTCTCCTGTATCCTCACTGTCAACAACAATATTTGCTCCTGTGTCATCAATGTCCTCCTCTTGGTCATCATGGTCAACATCGGCAGTGGAAACGGGAGCATCCCTGGATTCTTTGTCGGTAATGGGTTCCGGTTCAGCTCCAGTCTCTGTGTCATCCTCAGTACCATCATCTCTAGCTGGAGCTTTTGCATCTGTGTCGTCAACTTCAACCACAAGGGGAGCCCCTTGCTTTTCTTCTTTTATTTCTTCATAATCATCATCAGCCTCAGTTTCGACCTCAGCAGAATCTTCCTTCTCCCCATCATCTTCCTCATCATCAGCTTCAGTAACAGTAGCCACCCCTGGAGCAGCCTCTTCCTCCTCTTCATCATCATCATCATCACCAGTCACCTCTGGAGCTTCCTCTTCCTCTTTCATATTATCAGCCCCAGCCGCCGCCTCCACTGGAGCAACCTCTTCTTCTTCCTCTTCATCCTTCTCATCCTCTGAAGAAGCATCTTCCTCCTTGGGCTCTTCCTCCTCCTCATCATCATCATCAGCAGCCTCTATCTCCTCGACTTCATCATCCCCCTCACCATTATCATCCTCCTCCTCCTCCTCCTCAACTGCTGCTTCCTCCTCCTCTTCCTCGACATCGTCCCCCTCCTCTTCCTCCTCCTCAACTTCTTCCTCTTCCTCATCATAAGTTTCTTCTTCTTCATCCTCATCTTCATCCTCTTCATCCTCCTCTTCTTCTTCCTCTTCTTCCTCATCATCATCATAATATCCTTCCTCTTCCTCCTCTTCCTCCTCTTCCTCCTCCTCTTCCTCTTCTGCATCTAGATCTACCTTTACTTCAGCAACTGGTTCCGGTTCCACTGCAAACATCCCTGCAACTAAAAAATTACCTATGTATCATTTCTTTTTTCAAACTTAGCAGACATTCTTATCCAGGGCACCTTGCCAAAACAGCACTCTTCACTGCAACGCAACACAATATGTAGTACAATTATTGTGTACTCATCATGGTTACACCAGGCAGGCTGCTCTCTGCTCACTTGAATCATGCACTGTATATCTATTAGTGTTTACAGTGCATCTCAGTAGTTCCAACCTGGCACTTCGTCTACCTCACTTTGCAGAATGGGGTATAACTATGCAGCACACCACAAACACCAACTCAAAATGAAATTAAAAAAGTGCAAATACACATATTATATAGCGAAGTGAGGTTAATAAAATATCAGAGCATGAGCAATATGGAACGTAAAAACATGAAACAATAATAACTCCAGTCAAGAATGGCATTGCAAAACCTTCAAGACAACAATTCACACCTGTACTCATGTTATACACAAACAAATATACATTGACAAGGTGGCCTAGTGGGGAATTCATGCTCATACTAATTTGTTGTGCTCAGTAAATATTACTGCCAAATAATAATTTACTGATATGAAGAGTAAGGGCCTACATAACAGCTACAATAACTCAGACAGAAGAAATTACTATTCACTGAAATTAATTGTACTAGATTTTATCTAACTACGATATCACCATCTAGAAGACATGTAATGACCCTGTATTACAGCTATTCATTAAGGGAAAATGGACAAGTTGTCCATAGTAGCTTCTGGGAATAATTACAGGGTCTGGGAACAAATTGAGCCAGTAATCACGTTGACTAGTAATCTTACATTATAAAGCAATCAATTACAGGATCCCACCCATTTCCCATAAGTTACTCTGGCAACAGTGCAAATCACCACTTGCAGCCATCATGCAGTGAAGAGATGGAATTATAAACACATGCCTGCCTAATGCTATTTTATGTCTGATCATTTTCATACTAAGAGCACGAGGGCACAAACCTTGTTTTCTGGATGGTAAGAATCCTGCTTAGAGTGGAAACAGAAATGATTTTAACAGCAAATGGTAGTCATTAAAATAATATCTGTGTCCCTAGGCAAGTAAACAATAAACGGCCATGGATGTTAAACTCAGAACCTAATAGTACGATGGTTAGGATACAGTAAGTATGATGGTTATACGAATAATTAAAATAAAACTTTTGCCACAAGCATAAACAAATGAATTTCTTAGCACTGTGGAATGGCATGGTTAGTGTGATGACCGTTGATTTTGGGTTATGGCCCGGTAATATATGTATATTATATGTAACTATAATGTTCATACATTAAATAATAACTTGAACGTCAAAACTTTCATTTTTATATCAAATGTTTTACTTCATTACGCGCATAGGGCAACATAATATAAAGCATCACCAATTACTGAAGGTCTACGTATAAAGAGTGATGGGGGACATGCAAGGAATGAAGACAGATGAAGAATTATTATATAATCGTAAGCGTTATTGTGTTAAAAAGTGATTATGCCTAAATTATCAGCACGTTTTCTAATGTTAATTGGACTGGGTCTCAAATGGGACTGGCTCTTCCTTTGTGTACCTACAATGTTAAGAATAGGTTGATATTTGGAACCCAGCCCTCAGTCTTGGACCTCAGAACCTACATGCAAAGGCATGTAAGCTGAAAAGCCAAGCCTGCCTACCTCACAAGACTGAGGACACACAAAGTAATGGGGTTCCCACTGACTGCACCATTGCAAGCATTTCTCAGGACCTTTTACTAAAACCTGCGGCATAAAGACCATGTAGAAAACATCTACTAGAAAAGAGTGATGAATGGGTTAAAAACTAAAGCAAATGATTAGATATGTGAATACAAACCCTTTTTCTTCACCAGATGTCCTCCACCTAGATAGCAGATGGAGAAAAGAAAAAATGTAAATATGAGGAAGGAACCAACGAAACATATCTGGAGAAACTATGACAGAGAATATATTATGAATGTGGATCATAGTGGAAGGAGAGTTATTATTTACTGTATTTTCACCACTTAATAAAAAACATGCTAAAGGGTAAAAGGCACCTCAATAGGAGGCCGTCTGCTACACAACAACAGCAACAACAGCTATTTACAATGGATGCCAGGGCAAAGGTGAAAGATTTACTGAAATTGTATTTCTTTGGCAGAGCCTGGAAACTGGGACAGGTAGCAGAATTATGTAGAACATACCAGCTGTAAACAATGGTATGCTGAGTTTGTGTCGGGAAAAATTGTGTCAGTAGACAGGTTGAGTTTCTGCAAAGCAATTTGATATGATGAGTCAGCCATTCTTCAAGGGAGATTTGAATATACACCCACCTCATTTGTGCTAAACAGGCTATAACTATGAATAGCAGATATTCATATTGGGATTTAATTTTATCTCTCAGAAGTTAAATGAGAGGAAAATGCTAATTCTCCAGGGTGTGTTTGATTTTTGAAGATGTGTTTGAAATATAGCTCTATAACAGCAGAGAGGAGGAGGTCCTTTCAAAGCACATTAGCCTGAGGGATAAAGTTACCAGGTTCTGTAAATAAATGAAAGCAACAAATCATGTTTTATAGCTTATCCTGAGGCCACGGAAGCAATTTATTTAATAATGTGTTATTTAGTGCCATGAATATGAAGTATTAAAAAGGTGCCAATGCCTTGCTGTCAAAACCTAGTGAGACACTGTGTCTGTGTTAATGCAGTTACTCTGCAGTGAGACACTGTGTCTTTTTTAGAGTGGTTACTCTGCAGTGAGACACTGTGTCTGTTTTAGAGTGGTTACTCTGCAGTGAGACACTGTGTTTGTTTTAGAGTGGTTACTCTGCAGTGAGACACTGTGTCTGTTTTAGAGTGGTTACTCTGCAGTGAGACACTGTGTCTGTTTTAGAGTGGTTACTCTGCAGGGAGACACTGTGTCTGTTTTAGAGTGGTTACTCTGCAGTGAGACACTGTGTCTTTTTTAGAGTGGTTACTCTGCAGTGAGACACTGTGTCTGTTTTAGAGTGGTTACTCTGCAGTGAGACACTGTGTCTGTTTTAGAGTGGTTACTCTGCAGGGAGACACTGTGTCTGTTTTAGAGTGGTTACTCTGCAGTGAGACACTGTGTCTGTTTTAGAGTGCTTACTCTGCAGTGAGACACTGTGTTTGTTTTAGAGTGGTTACTCTGCAGTGAGACACCGTGTCTGTTTTAGAGTGGTTACTCTGCAGTGAGACACTGTGTCTGTTTTAGAGTGGCTACTCTGCAGTGAGACACTGTGTCTGTTTTAGAGTGGTTACTCTGCAGTGAGACACTGTGTCTGTTTTAGAGTGGCTACTCTGCAGTGAGACACTGTGTCTGTTTTAGAGTGGTTACTCTGCAGGGAGACACTGTGTCTGTTTTAGAGTGGTTACTCTGCAGGGAGACACTGTGTTTGTTTTAGAGTGGTTACTCTGCAGTGAGACACTGTGTCTGTTTTAGAGTGGTTACTCTGCAGTGAGACACTGTGTCTGTTTTAGAGTGGTTACTCTGCAGGGAGACACTGTGTCTGTTTTAGAGTGGTTACTCTGCAGTGAGACACTGTGTCTTTTTTAGAGTGGTTACTCTGCAGTGAGACACTGTGTCTGTTTTAGAGTGGTTACTCTGCAGTGAGACACTGTGTTTGTTTTAGAGTGGTTACTCTGCAGTGAGACACTGTGTCTGTTTTAGAGTGGTTACTCTGCAGTGAGACACTGTGTCTGTTTTAGAGTGGTTACTCTGCAGGGAGACACTGTGTCTGTTTTAGAGTGGTTACTCTGCAGGGAGACACTGTGTCTGTTTTAGAGTGGTTACTCTGCAGTGAGACACTGTGTTTGTTTTAGAGTGGTTACTCTGCAGTGAGACACTGTGTCTGTTTTAGAGTGGTTACTCTGCAGTGAGACACTGTGTCTGTTTTAGAGTGGTTACTCTGCAGTGAGACAGAAATAGTCTCTGGTCTTTGAGTCATAATTCACATCTGTCAGACAGCCAAACAGGTCACCATATATTTGTGTGTTGTTTTGTGAGCAAAGTATAGTCACAACATTTCCATCTCACTATGAGAAAACCCTTCCATCTCACTGTGGGACAACCTTCCATTTCACTGTGGGACAATCCTTCCATCTCACTGTGGAACAACCTTCCATTTCACGGTGGGACAATCCTTCCATCTCACTGTGGGACAATCCTTACATCTCCATCTCACTGTGGGACAACCTTCCATGTCATGTTGGGACAGCCCTTCCATCTCACTGTGGGACAATCCTTCCATCTCACTGTGGAACAACCTTCCATTTCACGGTGGGACAATCCTTCCATCTCACTGTGGGACAATCCTTACATCTCCATCTCACTGTGGGACAACCTTCCATGTCATGTTGGGACAGCCCTTCCATCTCACTGTGGGACAATCCTTACATCTCAGTGTGTGACAACCTTCCTTTTCACTGTGGGACAACCTTCCATCTCACTGTGGAACAACCCTTCCATCTCACTGTGGGACAACCCTTACATCTCCATCTCACTGTGGGACAATCCTTCCATCTCACCGTGGAACAACCTTCCATCTCACTGTGGGACAACCCTCCATGTCATGTTGGGACAGCCCTTCCATCTCACTGTGGGAAAACCTTCCATTTCACTTGAGACAATCCTTCCATCTCACCGTGGGACAATCCTTCCATCTCACTGTGGGAAAATCCTTCCATCTAACTGTGGGACAATCCTTACATCTCCATCTCACTGTGGGACAACCTTCCATGTCATGTTGGGACAGCCCTTCCATCTCACTGTGGGACAATCCCATCTAACTGTGTAACAATACTTCCATCTCACTATAAGAAAACTCTTCCATCTCACTAAGGGACAATCCTTCCATCTAACTGTGGGACAACCCTTCCATATCACTGTGTATCAATACTCTCACTGTGGGACAAGGTAACTTTCTATTCCTCTGTTATCTGTGTGTGGGCATGTGTGTGTGTGTGTGTGTGTGTATTGCATTCCCTTTATAGATCACTTAACAGAGATTAAAGGTCACTGTGTGAGTGCATGTGTGCAGGGTATGCCCTTAGATGACAGTTAGGCAGTATTTCCACGCTGTCATACTTAATGTGTATAAGCAATGTGCCGAGAAAACTTAAATGTGCCTAATCAGTTTCATAATAAATGGTTATACCCCCTGCCATAAATTTTCTGTTTCCCTTCCCTCTATATGAATTGGGAGAAAGGCCATACATTCTGCTGATCACCAGATGACAAATACTAACCTAAAAGTGATCTTATAGTAGTTATTTCATCCAGATAAGGAATAGCAAATAATATGTTCTACACATTTAAACACATTCCCGTTGCAGTAGCATTCTAATTGTTTGCAATAAAGTTCCTCTCTCTGTGTATTTAATAACTGCTTCACTCCAGCTCTTATTGTGTTACTGTGTGTTTTGTTTGTGTGCTTATGAAAAACAACATCATAGTTTTCCTCTGAGTAAGACATGGGACTGTAATCTGCTGCGTTTTCTTTTGCCTCCCAGCCACACTATTAGCCATATTTAAGTGACATTTGCTTAAATTAATTCAGCTGCATCTGCCGAACTATATCCAGATGCTGCTGTTAAATTGACTACATGTTTGCTTGGCCAAATCACGCTGATGTGAATTTAGTTCTCTGTCAAACATTGTTCTTGTTCAGTGGGCAGTTTGTCCCTGAACTCTGGTTGAGCAGTTGTCTTCCATGTCATGGTAGACTTGGAGCTCCTATTATAGCAGCTGCTAAATTGTTGGGTTGTCATTGAAATGGAATACTTGATATCAAGTTACCGTGTCTGGTATAAATACATGCTAATGCCCTGCTGGCTCTAACTGACTCAGCTGTGCAACCCAAACTAGTTCTTTGGCTGTTTCAGATGTCTGTTACTACACGAGCTGATGTGTGGGAAACATAACATGAACTCATGTTGGTGATGGTGATGTGTGGAGCGAGCATGAAGATAGCATCTTTACATTAAATCTAACTTGATGAAACACAGTGAGATTTGAGAGGACAAAAGCAAGGGACTGATGAGAGAGAGATTTATGCTTTTTGGGTTGACTTTATTTGATCTTTTATAGAATAGTCACACACACACACACACAAGTGGTACAGGAGCAAAATGTATCAAGCTGCAGGTCTAGGGCCTTGTTCTTCAGCTTCCAACTTCTTCTGTATGAAAGGCTGTAAAACAGTGTCCCTTTCTTTAGTGGTGGGTCTGGGATGTGAATGAATGACACCTCCTAGCTTTTATCATGGGCTCCAGCAACGATGAAGCTTGTAAAGACAGACTTATTGCTGTATATATGTTACAATACATCATGTAATATGAGATATGATGAAGTGTCAAGGTGATGTATGGACCCCCAACAGCATAGTGTTGTGTGGAGTCAGTGTTGATAAGATCCCAACCTTGGACTGAAGCACTCTACTCTGCAATTGCTCACAGTTTCCAATCTGTTAGGCACATCCTGCATTTATCCTTCAGACACAGTCTTAGGGGCTTTTGATGCAGTGGTGCCCTTAATAAGTTAATATGTGAACCACAGTCACACCCATATAGACTTTGACGATGGAGAAATATTGGAGGTGCAACGGTGTAAATCAAACAGCTTGAAGTTGAATGAGACATGATCTGCAGAGTGACTCATCAAATACAAGTGGATTAGCCCTTCTTTTTACCTTTAGTAACACCATGCAGTTTGGTTTATTAAATTGCTGTTGTTGCTGTGTGTGGGCCTGATTGGTTTATTAAATTGCTGTTGTTGCTGTGCGTGGTCTGATTGGTCCATTTCTACGGGTAAATATACCTTCGACTTCCTCCTCCTCAGGAGCTACCAGGCTGGAGGCAAAGTTGAGAAGCAGGTTGACCCAGTCAGTGGACTCCTCAACTGCCCCATTCACCACTTTCATGGGATCCGAGCTGACATGCTGAATGTTTCCTGAGAGTGGGGTGAATGGGTCGCGTGAGCCAAGGCTGTGCATACGGTCCAATGTCCTGCTATACATTTCCACACTCTATAACACTGTGACACTTCCGTAAACACTGTCACACAACTCACTAAAGAACGCTTCAACACGCTTCAACACTTAGTCACCTGTGTGAACAAAAATCACATTCGGATTCTCACAAAAGAAACAATCAAATCGGACATCGCGGAAACCCAAATTCACACGCAGAAATGTGTTCGACAGCGATACACTGTAGATATTTAGGACGACGGTGTTGATCGACTGCACAATAACATGTCGTTCCGTCCATCCATGGTCCAATGGGATACTTCCATGACATGGTTTGCTGGTATATACAGTATAAACACTGCAGACTACTCCACCTGTATGTCGGTCTGCAGTGCCGTGCAGGCAAACAGCATGAGACAGACAATTCCATTTTGTTATACAGAGACCCGCAGTAGGCAATAAGCATCCGACAGGTAAACATGCTACAATCCAGAACACAGGATATCAGGCCTCCATGCCAGCCCCCTCTACAGAGTTAGTGAGACACACAAGGGTGCAACTGACTGGTAATTATATACTGCTCTCTAGATCCTGTATATTGCTTTAGCGATCAAATGTCAAAGAAGTGTTACCGATCCTCAAAAGAGAGGGATTATTGCTTATGCAGTCTATAGTAGGATGAATTAGCATTAATTGGTGAAGAAAACTAGTGCGATACAATGGGAATGTACCTGCCTTTGTATTATGTGATTCTGTACATATATGTTTATATCAAACGTATCATAAGGTATTTATCACGACAGGGGTTAATGGACTAATTACTTGCTTCGTTAGTCTTTAATAGTTAATTGTATGATAATTTCTTCTGATTAACAGCTATTCATTAGTTTTGTCTACTCTACAGTTAGTCGCTACAATGAGTCAACCCAAACTTAGAAGTCTCTAATCAACAGAAGGAGTATTTTATCTTGCCTCTAGACCTCCCTGACTCCTTATTTGCTTTCCTGACAGCGGGATGTGAGGGCAGCCCTGTTTGGATGAGAGGTACATAAGCAGAGTGGCACAAAATAGGAGCACAAGCACAGGGACAGTCAACAGTCTCTATCACAGACACATGGCGAAGTTGGGCAAGAGAACAGATGCATTCTGGGAGGAGTAAATAAGTGTGTAACCACAGCAATCAATGACACAGAAACACAATTACTCACGATTCACAACCAGCGCACGATGACAAGAAATGTAAATGACCGCGATGACGTTCATCGTGTTAATGACAAAGACAGGCATGGCCAAAGTAAGCGGAACACATACGCTGGTTGCAACCAACCAAATACAAACAGTAGAAAGCTCCCATAATACAACAGCAGGAAGAAATGGATGGAATAGTAACTTGCTGTACTGTCACTGTAAGGAGCACAGTATGAAGTTCACTCTGCTGCCTGGCATTTGTTTTTAATCGAAATGTCATGTCACAGACTTTTTGATGTATTTACTCCAATGGATAATGTGCAATTGTTACCTACACCTGTGCTTGGTAGGATTTGAAGTAGGCAAACCAATTCCATGACAATGCGTGAGACTGTGAAATTGACACCAAGCAGGAATACTAATGATATGCTCATTAATTCAGTGACATTTGTTTGATTGGCATTTCAACCAATGTCGTGGAGATAAATGTCCCTCCATGCTTGCGCATTTGAAACCTTCAAATTGTCCTCCAGCTACCCTGATTCCTGGCATGGTGACCGTGTCTAGATACATATTACCCTGAAAAAAGTGATACAGAAGGCAAGGGCTTTGAGTAGAAAGGAGTTGAACATCCAAACAAAGTCGCTTATGTACAGTACAAACCCGTTTAAAGAAAAGTTGGGATGCTGCGTAAAATGCAAATAAAACCAGAATGCAATTATGTGCAAATAATTTATCTCGATATTTAATTGAAAATAGTACAAACATATCAAATGTTGAAACTGAGAAATGTTATTGTTTTTGGAAAATACCATCCCCATTTTGAATTTGATGCCAGCAACATGTTTCTGAATTTGGGACTGGGGCATGTTTACCACTGTGTTGCATCACCTCTTCTTTTAACAATACTCTGTTAGCATTTAAAAACTCAGGAGACCAATTGCTGTAGTTTTGAAAATGAAATATATTCCCATTCTTGCTTGATATAGGATTTCAGCTGCTCAGCAGCTCAGGGTCTCCTTTGTTGTATTTTTTGTTTCATAATGCGCCAAATGGGTGACGGGTCTGGACGGCAGACAGGCCAGTTTAGCACCCAGACTCTTTTACTATGGAGCAATGCTGTTGTAATATGTGCAGAAAGGGGTTTTGCATTGTCTTGCTGAAGAAAAAGACATTGTCTAGATGGCAGCATATGTTAAGCATTAATGGTGCCTTCACAGATATGCAAGTCACCCATGCCATGTGCACTAATGCACCCCCATACAATCATGAATGCTGGCTTTTGAGCGGTGCGCTGATGGTCACTCCCCTCTTTATTCCAGAGGACGTGGCGTCCATGATTCCCAAAATTATTTCAAATGTTGTTTCGTCAGACCACAGGACAGTTTTTCACTTTGCCTCAGTCCATCTTAAATGAGCTCAGGCCCAGAGAAGGCAGCAGTGGTTCTGGATCTTGTTTATGTTGTTTCTTCTTTGCATGGAAGAGTTTTAACTTGCATTTGTGGATGCAGTGACGTACTTAGTTCACGGACAATAGTTTTCGGAAGTGTTCCATGCAGTGATTTCCACCACAGAATTGTGTCTGTTTTTAATGCAGTGCTGCCTGAGGGCCCGAAGATCACAGCCATCCAATGGTTTTCAGCCTTGTCCCTTGTATATAAAGATTTCTCTGGATTCTATGAATCTTTTAATGATAATATTTACCGTAGATGATGACATCCCCAAACTATTTGCAATTTTACGTTGAGAAATGTTATTCTTAAATGATTGCACTATTTCCCTGCATAGTCTTTAACAGAATGGTGAACCCCACCCCATCTTTACTTCTGAAAGACTCATCCTGTCTGGCCTGTTACTGACCTGTTGCCAATTAACCTAATTACTTGTGAGATATTCCATCAGTTTTCTTTTGTATTACATCACTTTTCCAGTCTTTTGTTGCCCCTGTCCCAGATTTTTTGAAATGTATCCAAAGTGGACATACATTTTTCAAGAAGCACAAAAATATTTTAGTTTCAACATTTGATATGTTGTCTTTGTACTATTTTCTATTGAATATAGGGTTTAAGTGATTTGCACATCAATACCTTCTCTTTTTTGGGGGGGAAATGGGGTTGTAGGTAAGTTAAGGTGGTTTGTTCTAAACCTATTTGGTGTATTTCAGTATTGTAAGTCCCTCTGGACTAGACCACCTGCTAAATTACTTCATAACCATAATGTAAATGTGAAGTATTCAATTAGGTGTGGGTGGCTGGATGGCTAGCCACATGTCAACTTGCAACACATTCACAGGGACAAAAATGTCATGTGTTTGGGCAGTCCAACACTGTGTCCACCAGGATGGCCTCTTTAGCAAGGAGTTATTCTGAGCATTTGGTCCAAAATGTAAAGGATTTAATGCCAAATCATTTCT